>NC_082699.1:60309900-60623462 GCF_949987515.2 Delphinus delphis
GCTTTTTAATTAAATGATAAATCTCAATATGAATTCATTAGAAGCCTGATAGCTCAATTAAGCTATGTTACTCTGTTACTATATATAATTAATATCAGTTAACAGAGTTGGGATGTAACCTGAGCAGGAAATGTAAGCCAAAAGTTATATTTGACCTACCATTTGGGAGAAAGATTGCAATTAAGGGGGCACAAAAAGTCCCAATATCTACAGACTGTTAAAATTAGATGACAAAAAGGCCATAATGGTTTCTCCTGTAGCAATAAATTCCTTAGATTCACACTATGCAGTAAAGCCCGTCAGTTCATTTTAATTAGGTTTTACCGATATCATATCCAACAGAACAGGGAAAAAAGAAAAAGAAAGAAAAGAAACTACCTTGGAAGAAAAGAAAAGAAAAAAGGTTATTGGAAGAAACATCCCCTTTGAAAATGAAAAGAAACTCTGGGTAAATCTTCAAAAGATGAACTTGGAGGAAACACGGGAAGGCCTGGGCTGTAAACCAAAGACAGTGACATCTGCAGAACCCATGCTTTGTATGGTCAACAGTATTTCGATTGGTTAAATAAACGTAATTTTTTTTCATTTATCCAGCAAATACTGAGTGCCCAGTATGGGTGGGTCAGGCATGGTGCTAGGCTGTGAAGACACAGCAGTGAGTGAGTTCAATGTCACTTTCCCCACAGAGCTTTCCTTCCCGCCATATTTAAACTGTAACCACCCCCCCCATTCCCATTCTCACATCACCTGGTGAGCTATTTAAAAACCTGAACTTCATCCCCAGAGAGTCTGATTGGCCAGGAGTAGAGCCCATGCCCCATTTCCAGAAGCTCCCCGGGTTGAAACCCACTGCCTTCACCCCTTTCCATATACTGCTTTTCTTCCCATCATCAAGCACCTTCTAACACAGGCCATAACTGACATGGTAAAAGCCTCCAGTCATTACACTGGGACCATCCTGGGGCAGGGATGTGTGTCTGTTTGGTTCACTGTTGAATCCCCAGTGCCTGGAAAGAGTAGGTGCTTCATAAGTATCTGTTGAGTCAATTTAATGAAAAACAACATGAATTCTCCCCTCAGGGCCCGTAAAATTACTGGGGAGAGAGAAAAACAGAGAGTTAAATAAATGGAAAAAAACCACAGCCATGGGCTTCCCTGGTGGCGCAGTGGTTGAGAGTCCGCCTGCCGATGAAGGGGACGCGGGTTCGTGCCCCGGTCCGGGGAGATCCCACATGTCGCGGAGCGGCTGGGCCCGTGAGTCATGGCCGCTGAGCCTGCGCGTCCGGAAAAACAAACAAAAAACTAAACCACCACAGCCGTGGCAAGTATTAACTGTTCTATAAGAGCCCATTAACAGGAGAATGTGACCAAGTCTGGGGCATCAAGGAAGTGACACGGGAAGAAATGAAATGAAGCTGGGGGACAGTTTTCTGAGAGAGAGAGAAGAGGGCATGTGGGGAAACGGAGGAGGAGGAGGAATGAGGCTTTGCCAAGGGGCTGGGGATGCAAAGGCAGGTAGAGCTGGACCAGCCCCACCTTCATAGCATATGAATGAATTAGGAGAAGCCTCCAGGGTGAGTTCAACTATGTTAGTGGCATGGTCCTATTTTTATCAGTGGTGCTGTGGATGACTTCCACCAATCTGTCAGGGTGCTGGAATACATATAGGACATGCGAAATCCATTCCAGATCTCTACCCATCAGTTCCCATCCGGGGCATCCCTAGAAATGCAGAAAAAGCAGGACATGCGCCCCAACACACCTACCAGGGCAGCCTCCAAGCAACAGACTAGAGGCTCCTCCTCCCCTTAGGGACGCCTCCCCTGCTCTAATTCCCAGCCTCCATATTCCACACCTGCCGCCACTCTTTCCCGGAGCCCAGGGCCCAAGTCATTTGGAACACTAGTCGGTCAAGAATAACTAGCACCACAGGACCACAAGACAATACCAGAAAACTTTATATTTCTCATTAAAGTATTGATATGTATTATAAAACCCCAGAAGTCTGAGTTAGCAACAAATACCAGAACTCTGATGCAGACTCCAAGGATGCAACTACCCCTTGTATCCGGAGCCCTCGGGGAACTTGCTAAGCTTGGTAGATAAGCTTTCAAACGGACAGCTTATCTTAGGGGGCACCAAAATATTTTTATTTTAACCATAGGGTTCAAAAAAGTTATAAAGTTCATTATTTGTTCCTCTACTTTCTTAAACAAAGGCCAGCGTACACAAGAGATGGCTCACGGTCAGCGCTGTACCATGGTACGGTTTATCAAATATTTACAGAAGCTCTGGTTGGTGACGGGCATGGTGTTAGGTGGCGGGACTCAAAGGCACGCTTCTGGGGAGTCCGTAGGACACACTCGGGCTCTGGGCCAGCTGCTCTTAAATTGCAGGGCTTCTTTACTTCTTCTGGGTGTTACATTTTATCACTTTCTGGCCTGCTTCCTTCCCTTTGGGTTGCCAACTGTCCCTTCTTCCCAGCTCTGCCTGCAAGAATCCCTCTCTCTTTAAATTCACTGCTTTGAATCTACTGTGGGCTGAGAAACCAGATTACCACGCTGGTTAGAACTGTCTCTTCTCCAGTAAGATTAAATAAATTCTAGGTGAGAAACACAAGTGATCCCCTATAAATCAATCACACTGTTGTTTATGTGTGTGTGGTCTTCATGACATCAGTTCCAGCTGTGCAGAAGCAGTACGATGCCATGGTGAAGAACACAGGTTCAGAAGTCAGACGGCCCTCGGTTTGTGTCCCAGCTGTGTGCTCTTAGGCAAGTCACTTTTAAAGATTCTCTAAACTTCGTTCTGCATCTCAAATGAGTATCTTCCTGCTAGGGTGGACATACAGATTAAAGAAGATACTGCCCGTTACCCAGCACACAGTACACTCTCAAGAAATATTAGTTGCTATCACCATCATCATCAACCGGGCTCCAATATGTCAGTGCCAACAGGATATGGCTTCAACAGTGCCTGCCACAGACAACTTCCCCTAACCACAGTGCCGTTTCAGGAAGCAACTTTAGGCTGTTCCTTGCAAAAGGATGGCCACCAATTCAATCAAGAATGACAATGTGACAGGGCAGTCTTTCAACTGATGAGGTCACCACCAGACCCAGAGACGTGGCCTGATAGGAATGGCTGTCACCCGAAGGAGTAAGTATCCCCAGTAAAGCCAGTCAGGCTGGTTTCCTCCAGGGCCTGCAGGAGAGAATTCAGGAAAGACTGGCCAGTAGTTGGCAGACACTCCCCGCGACAGAGGTGCCAGTCTGGGGAGAGGTGAAGGTCCAGAGCGGGAAGAAAGGAGCAGACCCAAGTGACTGTGCTGGGTCCTGAGAACTTACTGGAACAGTTCCAGTGCAGTTTTTGTTCCATGTCCCTTCACAATAAATCCTGTGGCTTAAGGTGGCCTGAGTGATACTCTGCTCTTTGCAACCTAAGGGCCTGTCAAACCAGCCCATTCATACGAGGTAGCCTTCCAAAGATCACCCTCAAGCGATGCAGCACAGAAGTCACTTGCAGAAGCAATAACCTGCATTCCTAGAGCAGTCATCCAGGGAACCTGGGGGATGCAGAGTCAACGCAGTGCCTGAGCCCACCCTCCACCTGGTCCCACCTTTGCCCCAGGCCACCTGCAAGCTCCAAGGCCCCATCTAGGTCTTTCCACAGCCCACAGAAATAATGGCTAGCCTTCCAGGGCAGCTACCACAATTTTCTGGGGATTAAGTATCAAGAAAGAGGTGAGCACTTATTTCTGTGGCTTAGTAAAGAGCCAAGTTATGAAACTAAGGAAACCTCTGTGGTTGATTAGAAAATGGCAGGAAGATGATTTTTAATAACCACCACCACCTGGTAGAGCACATGAGCGTTTACAAGGTTTTGCATGACAAGCAGTTACCCACCCTACCTCCTTTCAATCTTTCAACAACCCTGTGAGGTGTTACGATCCCCACTTACAGATGTGGAAAATGAGGCTGAAAGGTTCAGCACCTAGTCCAGGAATGTGTGTGGGTCAGTGACTTCCCTGGTCCAGGGTCATCCCCCTCTCCTAAAGGGCTTCACAGAAGACAAGAGGGTACACAAAACAAGGAAGTATTTCTCCACAAATCTCACTGCTGCTCAAAGCAATTACAATGGCAAAGAAAGTCTAACTAGGCGTAAACAGTTGGCTCACTCTGTTTTCTGTCTTGGTTTTTTGTTTATTTGGTTTTTTTTTCTTTTGGCCACTCAGCAAGGCTTGCAGGACTTTAGTTCCCAGACCAGGGATTGAACCCGGGCCCTTGGCAGTGAAAGCGCCAGGGAATTCCCTCTGTCTTGGTTTTTAAATCACTTAGAATAGTGCCTCATTTGCACTTAGAATCCCAGACCTGAACTGGATGGCCCAGAGGTAAAGCCATGTGTCTCAATTCACCTCCAAAGAACCGCAGACTCAACAGCCAAAAAGAGACCAGGGCTTTGAGCAGCTGACACAATTAACTTACAAAACTGACACCCACCCAGGTCAGGCCCACAGATTCTGAGATCCCAGGAGAGGCTGTAGAAGGCACGGAGGAAGCGTCTGCTCAGTAAGAGACACACGAAGGTTTCTGGCTCCAGCAAAAATGAAACTTCAAAGGGAACGGAGCTGTGGGAGCTTCAAAGACCCCCTCCCCCGCCCAGCCCCAGCCGCAGGACCAATTAACACCTACAGATGTTTATCTAAGCAGTCATTTCATGCCGGCTACTTTGCTAAATGGGTGCTCAGACTCACCTCAAAAATTGCTATTCCTCCAAAAGGGACTGGGGGGGTGGGTCAAGAGGGAGGAAGTGCTGTGTTTTCTGAGAGAGAGACCTTAGTTAAGAAGAAAACAAATCCTCAATACAGTGAAATTCATCACAGACTTATGTATAATAAAAGAAAAGATGGGAAACAAATCTCTAAGAAAATGCAAATCAACTATGGAACAGCCATGAGTTACTAAAAAGAACCGTGCAGCCATTAAAAATCCTACTTTAGGGTTTCCCTGGGGGCGCAGTGGTTGAGAGTCCACCTGCCGATGCAGGGGACACGGGTTCGTGCCCCAGTCCGGGAAGATCCCACGTGCCGCAAAGCGGCTGGGCCCGTGAGCCATGGCCGCTGAGCCTGCGCGTCCGGAGCCTGTGCTCCGCAACGGGAGAGGCCACGGCAGTGAGAGGCCCACGTACCACAAAAAAAAAAAAATCTTACTTTAGTATTTTAATAGGATTTTCCTTTTTAGTAGGAGAGGAAGAAGCTCTGAGATAATGTTAAGAAAAAAGCAACATGCAAAAATACATTTAAAGTCGGACTTTATAAAACCAACAGACTAGAATGGCCAGGAGTTTGTTTTGTTCACTCCCGGCGGCCCCAGCCCCAACACCTGTGTGTCTGGCACAAACAAGACACTTAAGGAAAATGTGTCAAATTCATTACTTACTATTAATTAAATAATAATTAACATATCTATACAAGGTACTTGGATATGCAGACACAGAATGACATAATCAATCGCAGAGGTGTATATGTGGGTTATAACTGGCCAACTACTGAAGTTTAATAATAGTGGCTAGCTCTCATTGTCGGGACTAGAGAAGAAATTTCTTTTCATATTCATCTCTTTTGCATTTTCTGCAGAGGCTCTGTACAATTTTTATAATTTTTTAACCACTGTTTTTCTACAGGGAGCCTCAGGGCCTAGGAGCAGTGGTATGCTACACTCCAGAAACCTGGCCCGTTCTGTCAGAAATGGAATCTTCCAGTGCGTCTCCCATTTCTACCGGGTCACACCTTATACCTGGGGCAACGGTCACTCCTGCACCACCTCATGGGTTCACTGACATCTAGTACAGGGCAAACCCTGCAAGGTGCTATCAGGAGGGCAAAGGTCACACATGATTCACTTCCTCACTTTTCTGAGAAGAGCTCTAGGGGAACATGAAAGGCAGAATCTACATAGTCAAAGTTATAACGTTCCCTGAACGGACGAGATGAAGGAGTTCGATGTTTAAGTGTCAACTCAGGGCCGTCTTTATCACATCTCTTAGCCAAATTTTTTCCTTGGGAAGCATGTTTATAAAGGAAAGCAGTAGGGGGAAAAAAAAAAGATATGACTTACAAACACCCAAATCACACTAAACTCACTGATACAGAACTGTGAACAGGTAGAAATTCTGTTTGATTCTTTAAGGTGGTAACATTTTTTAGAGGAAAGAGCATTGTCTTCGACATCCAAGATGCCTGGTTTGAACACCACCATTTCCTCACCAGGTGTGACCGTGGCTCCTAACTTAACCCTCTCGGGGCCTGCACTCCGATCTGTAAAGTGGGGACTTTACACACTGCTGTCGAAAGGCTTAAATGAGCTCATAAAGGCAACTTCAGATAAGACACTGGACAAATATCTTGCAGTTTTGAGGGAGTCCCTGTGCATTAAAGGAACCTGGGCACAGACGGAAGAGCTCTGAAGGAAAAGCAGTCAGTCATTAAGCTCATGGTGTTCACATCCAAACACGAACACTCTCAGGAGACTGCAGTGTCTAGTGACCGCTGAGCCTGACGGGTTCCCTCCGAAGAGGCTGTGTGGAAACGTGACGGTCATGAGGGAGCAGCGGGCCTCAGAGAAAGGAGAGGAATGGGAACCAGAAAACCTGGACTGTGGCCTCCGTTCAGCTACTTACAAGCTGTGCAGCCTTGCCAATCCACCTCACCCGAGCTGGCCTCGGCTTACAAACCTGTAAAATGGCCTGACGAGACACCTGGCAAGGTGACTGTGAGCAGAGCAGCCAGGTCCTATCAAGCACAACCTTTGGTGTGACCTTAGTGTGCTCAAGGTCATTGTCAGCAGGTGTTTCTAACAGCGGGTTCTGGGGAGGCACATCCACAGGCCTTTGGACAAAGAGAACAAGCAGCACCTGAGGGCGTGACAGCTCCCCTTTTGGCCAAGTCGGTGCCACCCAAAGCTGCTGTCGCAGTCAGGGGGACCAATGGTGGCTTCCCACTGGTGGGGCCTGCCCGAGCCTTCATAGCAAGCCATCCTCTGAAGGACAAAATCCTACAGGCTCCCAGCTCAGGTCACAGATCCCACTTTCAACCGTCATTTTTTGAACTAGACTCAATCAACTTGCAAATGTCCCTAGAAGTAGTCCACGAAACCTCAACCTTTAGGGATTCCTTGTAAATGAGGCTCTCAGGAGCCCTCCAGAAAGCAAGATCAGAGAAGGTGAGAAACTTGGGGACGGGAGGGGCACAGAAAGAATTAGAACCTCAGTGCAAGAAGACACAATGCTAACTTCAAAATTCGTCTAGGTCTGGGCCTAGCTTTATTTTAAAACTGCGCTTGGGCTTCCCTGTTGGTGCAGTGCTTAAGAATCCGCCTGCCAGTGCAGGGGACATGGGTTCGAGTCCTGGTCCGGGAAGATCCCACATGCCGTGGAGCAACTAAGCCCGTGCTCCACAACTATTGAGCCTGCGCTCTAGAGCCTGCGAGCCACAACTACTGAAGCCTGCGTGCCACAACTACTGAAGCCCACACGCCACAACTACTGAAGCCCGTGCGCCTAGAGTCTGTGCTGCACAACGAGAAGCCACCGCAATGAGAAGCCCGCGCACCGCAACGAAGAGTAGCCCCCACTCGCCACAACTAGAGAAAGCCCATGCACAGCCACGAAGACCCAACGCAGCCAAAAATAAATAAATGAAAAAAAAAAAGAGCACATATGTGTGTTAAAAAAAAAAGAAAATTGTGCTTATGTGGCTTATTTTAGAAATGCTTTTGTGCTATCATACACCTGTGGGGGAAAAGGTGCTAATGTTTTACATTTAAAAGCTGAGAAGCACAATTTCCAACTTTCATTCCTCCAAGACTCCCTGTTGGATCACGAACTCGCTCATCGTGTCTGGGAATATAGTTCAGAAAAATGAGGAATCAATACATCATCATTTACTTGTGCACATCTTCTTTTTGCTATAAATACATTTGAATTCAGCTTATCATTCAGTGAATTCACAGCCTATTCCCAAAATTCACTGGAGCCAAACTGAAAAGTCCCCAAAACTCCTACTTAGACTAAACAGCACCGGGGACCTCCACCTTAGTTGGCAATGAAAAGCAATGTAAGCCCTAGAGCAAAAGTTCTTAAGTCTGACGATGCCCTTAGTAGCGGCTGTGTGTCAACCTCTAAAACTAGATGACAGATTATGCATGTATGTGCTCTCTTTTTTCACAAAGTTGGTCCAAAGTCTTTATCAGCTTCCCAAATGATTCCAAGAGAAATCCCATAAGAAACACCATCAATAAGGACCTTCCAGTGGCCGGAGAGCTTTCAGGTGTGTCTCTAATTAAAGATGGAATACCGTAGGTCAAGAAGAAAAAGTCAGAGGCCTGCTTTCTAGGGCTACCCCTGCTACTAAACAGTTTTCTGACCTTAAGCAAATCCCTGTAACAGTCTATCCCTCACTTTCCACATCTATAAAATGAGGATGTTTGGAAGTTGTAATGATCACTTACCTTCAAGACCCTTAAAAACACAAGGATTGTGAGGTACTGCTTCAACAAACACAGGAGAAGGTGTCCAAAAGGCCTGCACAGAATCCTGCCTGTTCCCAGAAGAGCTGCTTAAAATATTCTCCACCGCTTTCCTCAAAGGGGTCCAAGATAGAAGCCACCTCTCATTTCCCTCTTTTTCGTCTATTTCAGAAAGCCAAATTTGAAGTTTCACAATAATGCCCTTTGAAGGGATCTGCACTATGAAGTTCATGCAAAAATACAGTAATTCTGTAAGGGTGCGTAAGAAGCTCAAGAGATGCAAGACAGAATTTCTCTAAAGCCTCATTACACATCATGTAATCACTGCAGCAACTTAGTTTAGCCAGTGTCATCTACATCTGTTAATATATGTAACTGATGAAAATTAATTATGGGTGTCATAAAAATGGATGTTTTAATATAATCCTGGAAGTCTGGGTTGAAAATATTGCTCTATTACAAGAGAAAAGTCTTTTCCTTCATTCCATGCAGTTCTTCTATACCTTTGGTAGTAAATGTCTGATTTTCACAAAAGTGAAGGGGAAACAGAAGTCCTCAACTAAAAACATTTATTGTCACATAAGGCTAAATTTCGCTAAAAGCAACTTTTTTTTTAGTTGATACCCTTGTACATATTCTATAGTATCCTAACTCGGCCATGATACCATAAATTTTCAATCTAATTATCAGACCCCCTAAGTCCAAATCATAGGCACTTGCTAATAAAGAAAAGAAGTAGGTGAAAACTGATCCTGTTTTTATAAGCCATTATCAAATGAACGCTTAGAGAACCCTAAAGCAGTCGAAAACCCATTCCACCAAAGGATAAACTGAGGTTCAAGGCGATGAATCAAAAGTCACACCATGAGACAGTATGAGAAGTCAGACTTAGATGACTTCTATAGACCCAACTGCAATATCCTCCTCTAAAACCCTGGGAAGAGATTAGCATTTGATTGGAGGAGTTCTGCGTCTGACACACGCATAGCTGACTCCCAGGAAACATCAGTATAAGTAGCAAAGTACAACAGTTGTGCTTACTTCAGAGCACAAGACAGGTTGCCTGCTATGTGAGCATTCTCACCACATTTCAGAGCTCATTCATTCTTCATATCTTCCAAAGTCAACGGCAAAGGCAAACATGTTTGCAAGCACCATTTCTCAGAGATAAAGGGTTCAGATAACCCAGTGAGAGGAAGAAGTTAAAACTCCAGGTCAAGCAGGCCGATGAATATAAACGTTCTGCAACACCATCCCGTCCCATGAAACAAGGTTAGAGCTGGAAAGTATGCAAAAGAGGAATGAAGAAAATCCAGAAGTGTCTCTGAAAGAAATCCCTGCTCAGGAGAAAGAGGCAACTTGCTTTCCTCACTAAATGCCACTCTTCAGATGAGACTCAGTCCTGAGGGCCTGACCCCTTGTGGTCTTTAAACATAAACCAAAACAAGGGCGTGGGTGTCTGATTTCCTGATGCAACGACAAAGAGGTCAAAAATTAGTGAAATTTAATTAGCAAAAATTAAAGTTTCTTGGAAACCAACCCCTCCTTCCCTTATTGCCAAAAATCTCTAGAAAAACCTTCTGCAGAGAATGTAGACGATTTATTTTGGGACTAGGAGAGTAAAGCAGATATGACTGTTGTATCGGATTGAGGGTGTTTCCCAAATAAACGTATAATTCAAATTTCTTAAGATCTCCCCTCCAGCTCCTCTAGAGGAATGAAGACCGTCATGATCCTTCTACAGAATTCGGTGAGACTGCTTTAGAAGACACTGAAAGGTCAGACTTCATCTCGAGTTACTCCACCATAAACCAGACAAAGAAATTCCTCAAAGGCTAGGAGCATTTTTTTCTTACAAGCACCCACAGGAATAGGTCAATGTAAATGTCGTGTAAACAAAGCGCCCATTACTAACCACAGTTTGTTTCTTTTGTGAGAAAATTTTAATCCATGGCAACTGCACCCAACATTCACACATAACTGCCCCCAAAGCAGAGGAAAATTTAGATTCATAATTGACCCTACAGCCTCGGGCTCTGCTTGTGCTCGAAAAGCAAGAGGTGTTGGGGTTTGGGGAATGCCAGTGTTTGATACTTTCTCCTTCACTGTCTACGATCAAGTACAGGAGGACTTGAATTTCCCTTCCAATCACTCCTACAGAGGCCCGAGTGTCTGAGGAAATCCACAGACAACAATCAAACCTTTCATTTCAGGGTCCTTTCCCCACCATGCCCCTTCCTGTTCCAATCAGTTCTGCAAAGCGTTTCCCCTATTCTGCATTTCATGAATCAATTGCAAACTCCGCCAACCTCTGCCAGTTCCTCTTGTACTCAGCTGAGAGGTTCCCCTTCCTGCCTGGGTAGCACAAGGCTGCTCTGGTTTTTAACTGGTGTAACGTGGAAATGCACTGTAGGAGCTCACTAACTCTTTCACAGCCAGACAGAAGTGAGAGAGTCTGGGGCTCCTGCCCCATAGACGAGGAAACGGACCCTCCAAGTTCAGATTAAAGCCGATTCCTAGAAACTAGTTTTGACCCCAAGCCCAGAGTGTCAGTTACTGTCACTGGGAAGGAAAAGGAAGAGTGAGAAGGTCTACAAAGTCTCCAACTCAGTTACTTAGCAACTGGACAAAACTTGCTTCACTCCAGAGGGTAAAGAGGCATCTCACAGCGCATTCAGAGAGTAACAGTCTCCGATTTACATGCAAATTGATAAAGACAAAAGGGAAAGGGAAATCTAAATTAGCAACTGGAGTTTACAGCAGAGGGGCTAAGGCCCAGATTTTTTAAAATCAGCTTCTCCTAGGGAGGCAGGATATATACATGCCAACAAACACACATGAATGAATGCATGCAAGCAAGATCACAGGCCCTAACCGGTTTACAGTCTCCCTTCATAAAAGTCAATGCCATCTGGGAGCAGGGAAGAGGCAGGCACAGAAAGTTTAGTAGCTGAAACTAAAGGACTTCCACTGCTAACACAAATTTAAGGTTTGCGGAAAGATGACAATTGAAGGGTGGGAAAATTCCGGGGAGAGCTGCTCCCCCTGCTCATGAGAAAAGCAAATAAAGCATCAATCTTGGGGTAATGTCCCCGGACTGTGGGCGGATTCAGAGCCTCTTGAGTCCCTAGACCCTCACAAACACCCTCCTGGATCCACTGGTGAAGTGCAGTTTCCAAACTCGGATCAAACCCACACCCTTCATAGAACACACATCACCCTGAAGGTTTTCCAAGCAAGAGGGGAACATGGTCACCTGCTTGGCCCAGGAAAGTGCTCCAGGATTTTCCGTTAGCCCGAGGAGCTCAAACTCTGGGTCCTCAGCTCCAAGCTACACACCAGAAGCAGGCTGCTCAGTCCCAGGCTCAGAGCAAAAGGAAGAGGACCCGAGGGGGTCCCCTGCCCCACCCCCATCTCCCAACTTCACACCTGGACCAGGTGGGCAGGGCCCAGGGCTGACCCGCTGAGGCCCATCGGCTAAGCCACTTACTTCTCATACTCAGTGTTGTCTCTGTCACAGCGAGAATCCTTGTGCTTTTGCCAGTCTTTGCCATGCTTGCAGGTGGTGAGAAGCACGACGTCTTCCCCGTTATGGACGTGATATAAGGCATTCCTGGTGTCTGACCCTATCCCTGTCAGGTACCTCTTCCCCTTGAAGACTAGCATGTACTTCCTGAGAGGAGGGATAGTGTTAAACTTCAAAAACCCCCTCTCCCCTCCTGTCCTGGGATGATCCTTAGAAAAGAGGGGAATAGAAACATCAAAGTTGGGTCGGAAGTTTTCAGTACTGATGCTGGCTTTGGCCAGCATCGCCTGGCCGATGTCAAACCCCACATCCTCGGTGTAGTCAGGCCAAGTGCCAGAATATAAATTAAAAATTAAATGATTCCTACCGCTGTTCCACAAGTGGAGACTCTGCACTTTGGATCTCAAGTTGTGCACATACTGAGGTGACAACTGGTCTCTGTCTAAAGTATCCAGACTCAGGACAAAGAGGCACGCCTGGCTGGGGTCCGAGGTGTAGAACCTGGAGCCCTCGATGGCCGCTAGAATGTTTTGGTAACTTTCGGCGATTTTCTCCCCTTTTTGCTGCGGGTATACGTAGACTTTGAAGCCGTTTTTCTTGCAAAGGGTGAAATCGAAGCAGGACTCCATGCGGCACTTCTTGCCTTTGTAGATGCTCGAGTTGGCGTCTCGCTTCTGCCGTGGGGAAATGTGCACACTGGAATCCTCGTTTTCCAATTGATCCCAAGGAACGAAGGGGCGCAGAGCGTCCGGGAAGCGGGGCCAGAAATGATCCGGACTCGGGTGGTGCAAGCCATTCCGACGGCTGTGCTCTTCTCTCCGGCTGTGGCTTCTCGATGCCCTAAACTGCAAGCCTCCGAAATAAAACAAAAGGGCGAGACAAGAGCCAGCTGAGAGCAGGATGAAATAGCGTTTTTTGGCCTGCATGTGTCCTGCCTGGGTCAAGAGGATTGTAAATAAACACAAGAATCACCCAAGTTTCCCAATCAACACTTTCAGCTCCAGTCCGCCATCTTCCCGCCTGTAAAGACTTCAAACTCTCCGCTCCCACCTTCTCTGGATGCCTTTCCCCAAGCCGTGGACTGATCCAGCGCATGTGGGCGATTTCTTTAACTTTCTCCCCTTCGGTCTTTCATCTTTGGGTTGCACAATAGACGGGAGAGAGCGGGGCTGAATATTTCGCACCCAGGGCGGGCGAGCAGCGGACTGTAATTCTCTTGCATGCAACAAGACGGAGGAAAAGAAAGAGAGGGGGGAAAAAAAGCTCCCGATGCCCAATCAATGACAAGACGAAGTGATTTCCTTGCCTCTCGGATTCCTCTCGGCGCCGTGGAAAACGAGCCCCGGGAAAGCAACTTCAACTCATCCACACTCCGGGGCAGGCACTCCGGTTCCAACAAGTCAGCCGATCTCCGGGTTCAGCCGGCTAGTGCATCTTGCAGCTGGGGCGCCGTAACCTCACAAATCCCTGCATCTCTCTTTATTCCCTTCTGCAGCGGCTCCGAGACTCCGGCGGTGTTTACTCCTGCGCTCGCGGGGCCGGCCCCCAGGACGCGCGGCGGCCCGGCAGAAGGCGGCGGCGCTGGGTGACTGCGGCGGCGCGTCCTCCCCGCGGGCAGTGCCGGCCCCGAGCGGCGCTTCCCAGGCCCCCGCGCGGTTGCTGCCGACCGCCGCGTTCGGTCGCCGAATGTTACCCGGTTCTGAATGTTACACTTACACATTCCATTCCCGACACGACAGCGCTGACCTCATCCATCCACGCAGCCCGCGCTGCCATTGGCCGAGCGTCACGTCCGGGGGGGGCGGTGCTTCCGCTGCGCCCATTCATAACCCCCGGCCACCGGCAGAGGCGCCGGCGCGGCGCTGGGGGTGCGGGTGGCGCGCGGGCCCCGGGGCGCCTCTGCCGGGGCCCGGCGGGCGGAGCGGGAGGCGGCCCAGTGCGAGCCCCGTGGCCCCTCGGCTAGTCCCGGCCGGGACCCCGGCCTGCGCCGCACCGCCTCCTGCTGCTGCGCCGGAAACCAGCGCCTCCCAGAGACGCCCGCTGGCGCGCGGCGCCTGGGGAACCGGGGAACCGGGAAACTGGGGACTGGCTGGCGCTTCCAGGGCCCCGCTGCCCCGGGCGCCCTCGAGAATCCCGTCTCCTCGCCTGCCTGTCGGCAACGCCTCCCCGAGCGGGCGGCTGGGAGTGTTCGGGTTCCTGGAGAAGGATGCTAGAAAATTGGATCAGTGGGGGGAGCCCAAGGGATGCGGGAGGAAAGAAATACTTCATAGAAAGCGACCGCGGACCTTACGGATGCCTCTCCCCGCCCTCCTTCGACTCTCTGAGGCCCCCAATTTTTCCTTTTTACAAAGCATCAAAACAGGTCCCCTATTCCCTACATAGCCCGTCCTTTTTTTCTCTCTCTCTTTCCCCAAGGAGACACCTAAAGCCCCAAGAATAAAGAGGAAATATCACAATCAAGAGGGATCATTACAATCCTTCATGGCTGTCGGTGCCCTAAGAGAAGACACGTATCCCGAATCCTCAATAACTTTCCGCGCATCCTGCCCTCGCCTCCCGAAGCCCCTTGTCTGTTCTGTAGAAAGCTTCCAAGAGATCAGTCACAGCGGAAGAAAAGAGATTTTCTAATAGCTGAGGAGAACCCTGGTAATTTAAGCTTTTCCCAGCACCCAGTGATGTTATTCTCTTTGGGGCGTGGTGGGGTGGTGGTTTTTAAGGAGCTGTCTCTTAGGGATGGATGACTAGTAGAACTGCCAGCTGTCCCAGATGTAGATGAGAAACTTGAGGCAGGAAATGACCTTCTTTACATTACTACAAGATGGTTGGTCCGCCCTTCAACTGCCCTACCACACCCCAGCCCCAAGCTCCCCCCAGGGAGCCTCACTGGACAAGTCAGATAAGAGCTGGAGTCCCTCTAAAGGTCTTCCAAGACCACAAAGATGTGCTCACTCCCAGACAGTATTTCTGGTCCAAACCAAGCTCTCTGGCCTCAGAGCCTGAATTCTGCTCTACAGAGAACACCTCCCACCCTCTTCCCCAGCCTAAGTCACAGGGGCCTGGCCAAGTTGGACAAACAGTTGCCTAGGGCAGCAAGCTGTTTAGTGATTGTTTATTATGGGAGTGACTGAGAGCTAGGGACAGACACTTCCCGGCTCTCCCCAGGCTGCAAAAACCTCCAGTGGGTGTGGACAAAGGGCATGGTTATAACAAGGCAGGGTGAAATGATCAAGCGGAAAATTTTAGACATTTGTTGTGTCAGATTTGTTTTTTTTTTTTGTTTGTTTGTTTTTTTTGTTTGTTTTGTTTTTTTTTTTTAACATCTTTATTGGGGTATAATTACTTTACAATGGTGTGTTAGTTTCTGCTTTATAACAAAGTGAATCAGTTATACATATACATATGTTCCCATATCAGATTTGTTTTTAATAAAGGGGAGAAGGGGCCTGGGTGGGACATCACTGTACATTCCTGAAGTCTCTCCCTATCTCTGGCCTGCCAAAGATGAGGTAGCTTTTCCAGATTTGACTTGTATCCCCTGCACAATTTGGACAGGCCTGGGACAGAAATGAGATTTCAGTCATCTTCCAAATGCAATGACAATGATGCAGATAAATGCAGTGATTGAAACCACATGTGACCCAGGGCTCCCCCACAGCCTGGGGTGCTGAGAGCAGCCATGCAAGGCAGGGATCCTTCCGTTGAGATCAGGGCACAGATTTTCTCTGCCCTATGGAATGGGGCTGTAGGGATTGCAGCCCCTCTATATCCTGACAGTTGTCCTGTGTGATCTTAGTGGGAGCCAGCTACTGCCCTTGGTCTTTTGCATCTCTTTCTGCTTTGACACATTTTTTCTTGTCTTGCCTAACCATTACTGATTCCCTCATCCCACGCCCCAGGGATACCCAGCCCTACTGTCACATTCCACAGTGGTATATACTGTGAGAAAAACTTTGGTACTGAAAATGAGAGAAAATCTGGATTCAGACCCCAGATCTGTCATTTACTAGTGCCTTGGGCATGGGGTTTAATCTCACTGAATTTCAGCTTCTCGTTTAAAAGGTCATAATAATAATATTTTTCTGAATCTGGAAACTGTAAACTGCTCTACATGTGTAACATTTTTTGCCTAAGTTCCACATTTCAAAAGCCAACTGGAATCTTAAGTAGCCCCCTATGGAAAAGAATCTTTAAAAAAAAAAGTGGGTATACGTATATGGATAACTAATTCACTTTGCTGTACACCTGAAACTAACACAACATTGTAAATCATCTATACTCCAATAAAAATGTTTTTTAAAAATCATCTTATCCACAAATCCCCAACATGCCTCAACAAAATGAATGCCCCTTTTCTCTGTTACCCTGCCCATTTATTCATTCTTCTATTACTGCCCTTATTGCATTAGAATTATTATTTATATGTCTATCCCTCATCTAGACTAGGAACTCAACAGAAGTATGATCTGTATGTCTTATTCAGATTTTTGTCCCGAGCACCTAACCTGATGCCTGGAACAAAGTAGATGCTTCAATAAATGTGATTGCAAACGTTGGGGCGGGGGTGGGGGAAGTAGCCCCCTATGATGGCATCATATTGCATCTCCCTCAGTTTTATTTTCTCCCGAGCCCTTCTCATTAGCTGAAATCCTTTGTTCGTTTGCTTGCTGTCTATATTTCTTCACTGTAAAAGGAGCTCCCTGAGAACAGGAACCCTATCTGTCTTTCTCACTCCTGAATCCCCAAAGCCTACGGTAGTTCTGACACTTAGGTGGCGCTCAGTCACTGATTTGAATGATGAATGAATTACTAAAATTCTGCTTCACCTCAGTACCTGAACATGCTTGAAGAGAAAGGCCTCCATCGTAGTCTCTCAAAGCAGGACTGAGTCTCTTGTTCAAGGTAGAACTATTACAAACCAGGAATATCTTAACATAAGGCAAATCAGTCCATCGTAAATCCTTTAACAACGTATGTCAGATCATGTAATTCCTCTCGTCAAAGGCCTCAAGGGGTCCCTATCTCAGAATATGAGCCAAAGCCCTCACGAGGCCCTGTGAGGTCCTACAGGATCTTCCCTAACTGCCTCCACCTCTATTCACCAGACCCCTTTCACCTCATTTCCTGCCAATAACTCTCTCCCTCCATCCCAATCTACTCACTCTTCTCCAACTAGGCTGGTTTCCTTGCTGTTTCTTATACATGCCAAACATGCCCCTGCCTCAGGGCCTTTGCACATGCTCATCTCGGCTAGTATGCACCCCAGTATCCACACTACATACTCTGTTCCTTTTTTTAAGTCTCTTCTCAATACCACCTTACAGCTGAGGCCACCTTTGACCTTCCTAAATAAAGTAGCAAGTCCTCCCCAGTTTTCCTAGCCCCTCAATTGCTTTATTTTTTATCCTTAACACTAATTGACACCTGTATACTATATATTGACTTGTCAATTTATCATTTACCTGTTGCATCTAGAATGTGAGCTCCATGAGGCAAGGACATGGATTTTTAGTTCACTGCTATATCCCCAGCACCTATGACAGGGCCCATCACTAAATAAGTATTTGTTGAGCTAATTAATTACTTGATCCCATTGTCTGTAGGGCGAATGGAGAATATTCAAGGCTAGAGTTCTAGTATCACAGACACACACACAGAGCTAAAGCTAACCCAGTGATTCAAGCCTTGCTTAATTTCCTCTTTCAGGAATAATTTTTCCCCGGGGCTGACTAAAGACCTGAAAGCAGCATGGCACACATGAAACCCAGAAGATGTGGATTCTCATCTTGGCTCTGCCACTTACTTTATAACCTTGAATGAGACACTTCACCCTAAGTTTTGGATTCTTATTGGTAAAATCAATAGTAACTGTAATATAATGTATGTTGTGCTCAGTTCACTGGGTTACTGTGAGAATTAAATGAGTACAAACGGATAATGGATGAGAAAGCCCTTTGCAGTCCACAATGTATATGGCAAACGTAAGATTTGACTGTCACACTCTTGGACAATTATGGACACTGGTGCATGAGATCATGTTTGCAAGTCAACAGCATTACATACATGAAATATCACCTACCAAACACTCAGCAGTTTCCAGATGCTTTATAGACTCTGGAATGGTCATTGACTATTATAAGCAAACAGGAAAAGGGAAGAAAGGGAAACACCAATGGACAAAAAGCAAAGAAGACTTTTTTTGTAATGTATGAGGTACAAATGCTTTTCAAGGGTCTATAATTATATCTGCTGTAGGAAAACACAATTGACTCCAAAATGTAAAAACAAACTAAAATATTGAAATTAAAAAATGCTTAAATTCTCTAAAATGTAACTTCAGGTTGACTGTCAAGGCAACCTAATAATTGTCATAAAGTTATATATAATTTTTATTTGACGTGGGCACATTTTAATGTTCTGGTGATATGTGCTGGGTGGGGTCTCTAACAGTAAACATTCCAGGTTCCCAGAAAGGTTGGGAAACTCTGCTGGGTCTGTGCTGATTGGTTACAGGAGGTGGGAGAAGACAAGCAAGCCAAGGAAAATTAAGGCATCGTGGAGGAGTGGAGAGATTCCCAGCCAGGACGGGAGGCCGGGTTCCAGTTCCTTCTCTGCCTGGAACTCAAGGAAACCCAGAGCAGGTGGTTTCTGAATGCCAGGTCTTAAGTGTTTCATCTGAAAAACACAGAGCAGGACTTGGTGATACCTTTCCACTTGAAACAGTCAAGGCTGCCCTGTGTAGACCAAGGGGGTAGAAGAGAGAAGGGAGTCGCTTAGGAGGGAGGAATGGGGAACTCCACTGAGCAGGCAAGGAAAAATGGAGTGGAAGTGAGAGACTTTTTCAGGCCTCCCACCGCCTGCCCGGTAGGGCAGCCAAGCAGGAAAACTAACCACGGGTGAAACAAGGGCAATTCTAGTGAGGATGTGTCAAATCCCGAGCCAGGTACTTTGTACACATTGTCTCTGCGACCCTCCCAAGGTTCCTAGGACACAAGTACTATCCCTATCTCCTATTGCAAATGAGGAAATGAAAACTCAATCCTGGGAAGGGGCTCCCTGCAATTCATTCATTCATTCATTCATTCCTTGAATAAATATTTATTAGGCAGCTACCCTGTGTAAGGTGTGGTGCCAGACACTGAGGGTATTTGTCTATAGTCCTTTGTCATTTACAAAGCGCTTTCATGAGAGGAATTTTGCTTGAGCATCATCAGAACCCTGTGAGTTAGGAAGAGGGTATGATCTCTATTTAGCTAGTGAGAACGTAAGGCTCTAGTTCGGGCTCTCTCAGCTGGAGGACTGTTACTATTTTGCCGAGCATTAATTCTTTTTTTTTTTTTTTTACTGTACGCGGGCCTCTCACCGTTGTGGCCCCTCCCGTTGCGGAGCACAGGCTCCGGACACGCAGGCTCAGCGGCCATGGCTCATGGGCCCAGCCGCTCCGCGGCATGTGGGATCCTCCTGGACCGGGGCACAAACCCGCGTCCCCTGCATCAGCAGGCGGACTCTCAACCACTGCGCCACCACGGAAGCCCATGAGCATTACTTCTTTATTGCAGGGGCATGGCCTGTGCATTGTAGGATATTTAGCCACATCCCTGGCCTCTACCCATGAGGTACTAACAGCACTCCCCACTCTCACCTGCATCGGCAGTTGACACTAAAATATCTCCAGGCATTGCTAAATGCCTCTCTGAGACAAAACCACCCCTTGTTGGGTGACCCATTATCCCAATTAAATGATTTACCCAAGTTCAGCTGATCTCCAAGTGGAGAACTTAGAATTTGAGCCTCATCTTCCGACTCCATGCCAAGGCTTGGACCCAACACTGCAGCTGCCTTTAGATAATCTAACTGATCTACCTTCTTCAAGACAAGCAGATCAAAAAATCTCATAGGCAGTCATTTAAGAAACTTTTATGAAGAACTTCATATGTGCAAGGCACTACGCTAGACACTTGGAATCTGCAGTATAAAAAAATAGGTGGGTTGTCTGCTCTCATTCTACTGGGAGAGATAATAAAATAGCAAGTAGATAAATAAGCAAGATAATTTGAGCTAATTCTAAGGAGAACATAATGGATAATTTAATAGCATAGATTAAGATGAGGAAGAGCAAAGAGGCTCACTTTAAATGGGATGGTCGAGGGCTTCCCTGGTGGCGCAGTGGTTGAGAGTCCGCCTGCCGATGCAGGGGACGCGGGTTTGTGCACCGGTCCGGGAAGATCCCACATGCCGCGGAGCGGCTGGGCCCGTGAGCCATGGACGCTGAGCCTGCGTGTCCGGAGCCTGTGCTCCGCAACGGGAGAGGCCACAACAGTGAGAGGCCCATGTATCGCAAAGAAAAAAAAAAAAAAAAGGGATGGTCGAGAGGGGTAAATCAGGAGCTTGGGATGAACACACACACACTACTATATATGAGACAGATAACCAACAAGGACCTACTGTGTTATAGCACAGGGAACTCTACTCAATATTCTGTGATAACCTATATGAGAAAAGAATCTAAAAAAAAAATGAATATTTATATAACTGCATCACTTTGCTGTACACCTGAAACTAACACAACATTGTAAATCAACCATACTCCAATAAAATAAAAATGCTTTTAAATAGGACAGTAGGTGAGGAGCTAACATTTTGGCTGATTTCAGTTGATGAGGAAAGAGCCCTGGGAAGAGTATACCAAGCGAAGTGTCTGGCCGGTACCCAAGTCCTGAGGCAGAAGTGAGTCTATTTTCAGCAGGCTTTAGAATCACTAGATGGGTTGGTTCAAACACAGATTGTTGGGGCCCATCCCCAGAGTTTCTGATTCAGTAGAGTTAGGGTGTGGCCCAAGAGTTTGCATCTCTAACCACTTCCCAGAGGAGGCTGATGCTGCGGACCTAGGGACCACGCTTTGAGAACCGCTGAGTTAGTGCATCCGCGGAAAGGCTACTGTTTCTGGAGTGTGCTGAGTGCAGGAAGGAGGTCAGAGAAGTTGCAGGAACTTTAGCATGTCCTGGCACTGCAGGCCAGGCACAGTATTGGGATTTTATTTTCGGAGGGGTGGCTAAGCTTTGGAGGATTTTAAGCAGGGGAGTGATATGATCTGATTTCCATTTTTAACAGCTCCCTCTAGCTGATAGTAGGGCAAAAGTGGAAGCAGGGAGTCAAGTTTATATATCTATAACATACTTTTGAAAGTCTTTATTCCTTACGGTAACAACTGTTGTAAGCCAGGATAGCAAGCCAGGAGAGAAGGGGAACTTTACGTCCTGTTTTCGTGATACAGAAACAATGACAATCAGAGTCAAGCCAATAAGCCTAATCGCTGGACAATTAGCCTGGGATTGCTAATTAGGCAAGATAGCCTGCCTTAGTATTTATCAAAACTGCACATTTAAATGGAAAATTTTCTCCGCGATCTTAACTCTAGTGCTTGATATAGTCCAAGTCATATATATTTATATTTAGCAGTTTCGTCCATGTGTGTTTCACAACTTGGAACTGACAGCTGTTTTCAGTGATAGGACATCCTCTTGCTGGTGTTTTCTGAGGAACAAATGGTGACAAAGGAGTTGCCCTTATCTCAGTCTGGATGCCATCCTAGGAGCCTTATAAGAGTTTTACTAACCCCTGGTGGAAGGCACAGATGCTCTACCTTGCTGGCTTGTCTTGGTAGCTTCTGTTTTCTCCCAAGACTTTCATTCCTTTAACAATTCATGTGCTGCACAGCCCAAACTCCAGGAGGAGAAACAGACACAGAAAGGAAGAATCACAATAAAAATGGCTCCATGGCATAATTTACTAGAGGAGGAAGTTGCTAAATTTGCGTGGGTCCCTATTAACATTTGTACATCCATTTATAGATGAGTAACTGAGAGAAAATGAGAAATGGAAATGTCAGCTATTGAAGGTGATGAAATCAGGACGACACCCACAATTCAAGCCAATTTTCCCCATTAGATTGTAACATTCTTTGTTATGCAATAGTCTGGCAACGTTCTCTTCACAACAGCAACAAAAAATTCAACTTCTGATAACCATTAGAATCAAGTTTGTCTTCTATCTAACCATTGAAAAATTTGTATCCTCTGACACTTCTGTGCTACTCATGGTGCATAATTATTGATGATTGCAGTGATGACCGAGAGAGACCCTGGAGGATCTTAAGGTAACTGCCAACTCACTCGAGGGAGGTTAAATTATGTCCAGTTCTATTTCAGTGATTTAAATGCATATCATGATGGTCAAAATCATTTAAAGCTGGTGGTCCATGTATAGTATATGGGGTAACTTGTAATTAGCATGGTCATAATATGGACTATAAAGCTAGCTATTTGATTGATGTTCCAAGGTCATTCTTTGGTCAAATTTCCTCTGTTTCTATGAATCCTGGATTCTTGAGGTCTTAAGAGGAAGTCTCCAAGCCAGTTTCAGGGAGTCTGTAGCCTTTCTAAATAGGTAAAAACATATACATACATCTAGCAAAGTCTGCATGGCTGGGGACTGCCCCCTGACCTAGATAAACCATCATCCTGAAAACTTGCCATCTAAACAAAGAAAATCATTCCTCAAATTATACACTGTACATAATGTTAGGTCCACCCCAGTATATCAACCTCCCAGCAATTCTACCTCTACTTCTGTCTCTTCAGACACTTTAATTCTTCATTTCCCAGAGACTGACCCCATTGTAGAAGTGCAGACAGCTCAAGAACGTTAAGAAAAAAGGTAAGAAGACTCATATTTCAATATATTTCAATATATTTATATGTAAATTTCAGCATAGGCTTTGTCTCTTTGAAAATCTGAATATTTAAATGTCACAAAAGCAAAAGCAGACTAAAAATATACATTCTGGCTTTAATTAAGCCTTGAGAAGGGAATTGCCCACAGAAGCATATTCTCACTTTCCCTAATTGTTCTCTTCTACTGGGAAGGAGCCTCCCCTTGCTGCTGGGCCAATAATTCCTCATCACACAGGAAAAACCCTGACTTTAGTCCCGTTTAAGGGTGGATAAACCTGGTTCCTTTCTTGTTCTTTTAGGCCTGTGGAGGCTTGCTCTTGATGGGAACCCCCAGCCAAAGATTGCTCCAGGCGCAGGGCAGCCGGCCCTGCTGTTTTGTAAAACTGCCCCTCCCACCTAGTTACAGCCCCTCACCACCACCCCAACAGACAGCTTCTCCATCTAAGCTGCGATCTGACCTGTCACCCACTTCTTGGCTTTTCTGATCTTGGAATCCCTTGCAACAGAAACTGCCAATTGCTGTAAATTACAAGCTGCCTTGACGAAGAGAATGCTAATCCTTTGGGGGCTTAGGAAGAGACCACCAATCTTGTTTCTGAGGGTGAGAACACTCACATCCATTGCAGGTGGTGGGACACGCCACTGCAGTCCTGACCGCCTTTCTTACGAACAACATGGGTAGGGGGAAGGGCCCCCATGAATGACCTACAGCTGGTCCATCGCCCAGCTCCCATTTCATGGACATCCTCTTTTAAGAAACCTTTCTGATATTTCCCTGTCTGGTCTAGTGTTGTCATGGTGTCATATAGCAGTTCAGCTGTGTACATTTCTATTTGTGCAGAATATTCACCTAATGAGCTGCATTCCATTGGGGACAGGAGAGTAGAGTGGTTAAACCCAGGAGCTTTGGAACCTGACCACCTGGGTTCAGTCATGATTCATCTGCACCACACTGCCTGTGACTTAAGGCAAGTTAATCAAGGGCTCTAAGACTCAGTTTCCCCATCTGCTCTCCCGGATGATAATAGCCACTTCAGATGTATATGAAATAACGTATATAAAACATTTAATAGAGTACCCAGGACCTAGGAGGAGGTACTTAGTACATGTTAACTGGTATAATGGCCTCCTACTCTCCATCCCTTCCCAGTTCTCCAGCAGCCCCTTAGAATTAAAGTGACTTGGTTTCACATTCTGTTTTTCAGCAGTTTTGTCTTCCAGAATTTGAATTAACGTCCTTTGTGATTAAGATTGGCATTTCAGCAAATCATGCTGAAGTGTTACAGTGGCTGTGAAGGGACATGTCCATTTATCCATCAATAACAAACATTTATTGAATGCCTACTATGTCCCAGGGAGGGCACGGGGAGTGTGCCATGTGAATACAACAGACCAACTGTCAGCCCGGAGAGACCGTGAAGGCTACCCAGGGAGACACACAGTAAATGAACTGATTAAGTACGTTCCAGAATCTAGTGCTGTCCAGGATATGAAAAGTGCATTGAAATGGAGATGCTATTTAAATAGAGTGACCAGGAAGACCCCCCTGGGGAGGCATGTGAGCAGAGACATGAAGGATAAGGTGGAGCCTGTGCTGCAAGGAGGACGTGGGGGAGGAAGCTTGCAGGCAGGAGGAAGAGCAGACGCCAGCGAACCAAGCTGCCTTACTAGGAGCAGAAAACAGGACCGAGTGGCTAGCGGCTTGAGAACAAGACACCAGCTCCTGTCTTAGGAGGTTGTTTGTGGTGATAGGTTTGCCAGTTTTCCACATAAAAACGAAGATACTGAGACTAAGAAAAAGTAAGATGAGGCACTGAGGGCAATCAAGCCCATATCCCTCCAACTACCCCATTTATTAAGCCTCTCCTTACTGCCTCCATTGTCGGGCTCCAGAAGCCAAGCTCAGCATTTTAACCTTTTATCGTGTTTATTCTTTTCTATGCCCATCGCCTAGGACGACAGTCCCAGGAGAAGTGAACTACGTCTTACGCACCTTCGTAACTCCAGGATCTGGCACGATGCCTCATCCTTAGCTGGTGCCTTATAAGTGTTTGTCGAATGAATGAATCGTCACTAAATGTATTGTACTCGATGTTGTCAGGCAATACACTAAGTGCTTTAAATATATTAACTCAACGAATCCTCTTTGCACTACCTAAAGGTATGTACTACTGTTAGTGACATTTTACAGAAGAAATCAAGGCACAGAGAGGTTAAGTAACCTGCTCAAGCTCTTACAGCTGGGATGTAGTTGAGCTAGGATTGGAACCCAGGCAGCCTGGCTCCAAAGCCTTCACTCTTAATTTAGTCACACGCAGTGCTTCTCAAACTACCTTGCATGAGCATCACCTGGAAAACATGCTAAAGTACACATTCCAGGACCCCACGAGCAGAGTTTCCAATTCAGTAGTTCTATTAGTTATCTATTGCTGTGTAACAAATTAACCCAAGATTAGAGGCTTAAAGCAGCAAACATTCATCATCTCCCAGTTTCTGTGAGTCAGTAACAATCAGGTTCTCTGGCTCAGAGTATTTCATAGGCTCCAATCAAGATGTGAGGGGCTGGTATTTCAAGGCTTAACTGGGGGAGACACAGTTCCCTGCTCACTCATGTGGTTGTTGGTGGACCTCAGGTCTTCATTGGCTACTGACCAGAGACATCAGTTTCTTGCCCCACGGGTCTCTCCAAAAGGGTGTTCACAATATGGCAGCTGGCTCCCCTCATAGCGAGTGAGTGAGTGACAGAGCTCATCCAAGACTGTAGCCAGGTCTTTCTGGAACCTCATCTAGGAAGTGACATTCTTTTGCCTAGTCTTAGAGATTGCCTACAGAGGGAGTATGGGGTGGGACCCAAGAATTTATATGTCTACCAAGTTCTCAAGTGATGTTGATGCTGCCAGTAGAGGACCACACTTTGAGTGGCACCCGTACACTATAGTGGAAGGAAGGGAGGGAGAGAAGGAGGGAGGAAGGAAAGAAGGAAGAAGGGAGGGAGGAAGGGAAGATGAAGGAAGGAAGGAAGGAAGAAGGGAGGAAGGGAGGGAGGGAGGGAGGGAGGGAGGGAGGAAGGAAGGAAGGAAGGAAGAAGGAAACAGAGGAACCAGCGAACACTATCTTTGACTGGATCATATATTACAGTTACACAGGGCCTTTTTCCACCCTGGCCCATCCTCACTGCCACCTGTATGCCCTAGGCGCCTGTCAAAAACTGTCAAGAAGGTAACTATGAACCCAGAAAACCAGATGTCCACTCTGTCACTCCTTGGAAAAGGACGGCTTGGCCCAAAGTGGATAAATCCTTTCTTCCACTTCCCGTAACTCTCACCTCCAGGAGATACAAAATATTTCCCTGATGGCCCCCAACCCTGCCTAGTGAGTTCCAGCCTCACAGAGCAAAGAGGGGTAACGTTGAGAAATTCTCTTTCCAGCTTCCTGCTTTTGAGAAGGTATAGTAAAGAGGAGTGAACTTCAGGTGCTCAGACGAAATTAAACGGGACCCTCCAGTTGGTCTTCCCTTGGAGCTACTTCTCTGCCCTTGCCTCCCCTTCCCAACCACTGGCTGTGCTGGACCCCTTGCTGCCTGGGAGGGGGGAGGGGGAGGGGCGGCTCCGGAATGCTGGCCCCAGCTCTCGCTCTCACTGGCAACTCCAGAAACTTCGTGCAGCACACTTCCCCTTCCCCGCCTGGAAGGAGGAGTGTTTGCTAGCTGAACAGCTGCTCAGGGTACAGGGAGGCGAATGTTACTAAATATATGTTCTCATTGTACATTGGTGTGTCAAGAAAAATTCTCTCTCCGTGTTCTCCACTTGGGTGTTCTTTAAAAAAAAAACTCCTTAAGAGCACAGTGCACCCCTTAACTCCTGTCCCCACCCCCTGACTGTAGAATCCAAGTGCCGCCTAATTCATTTTTCTCCCCACACCCTTAAAATAAGTGCCCCCTTGTCTCATGCTGACAGCTTCTGGTACATTCTACCAGTCCCACTACACAAACCACTTGGGTCTCTGGGTCTCTTAGCCTTCCAGGCTTCTTTCCAACACCAGTCTTTCTCAGGGTGGAACTCAGGGTAACATGCTTGAGATTGCCAGGGAAAAAGTCTCTTTAAAATGGAGGCGGGGGCTTCCCTGGTGGCGCAGTGGTTGAGAGTCCGCCTGCCGATGCAGGGGACACGGGGTCGTGCCCCGGTCTGGGAAGATCCCACATGCCGCAGAACGGCTGGGCCCGTGAGCCATGGCCGCTGAGTCTGCGCGTCCGGAGCCTGTGCTCCGCAACAGGAGAGGCCACAGCAGTGAGAGGCCCGCCTACCGCAAAACAAAACAAAAACAAACAACAAAAAAAATGGAGGCGGGTTATCCTTGGTGTTAGTGCCGTCCGTCCTTTCTGTCCAAATCATAAATCAATTTCCAGAAAACTATACATGTATTGTATGTACTACACGTATTGTGTGTAGCATATGTGTGTGAGCAGAAGTAGGGCCTTGAACCAGAGCATTAATATTATGTTGATTGAGCTGCTTCTATGAGGAAGCCCAGTTACTGATTTGAATGCAGCACTGAGATCCTCCCCTTAATTGAAAAGAAAGTGACTTGCACCAGTCGGTCTTTTAAGCTGAGGTGGGAAATTGATTTTCAAATATGTGAGGCCCAGGCTCCTAAATATTCCCTTAGGCGCCAATATGGAGTTGACTTAGGCCCACAATTGTTCCCACTATTCCCTTCAAACCAGTCCTTACCTCTGCTTTCCTTTACTCACATTGGAAGCCAGAATTCCCCTGCATACCCAGCACATACTTGAATGCAAAAAACTTTTGTTGAACGAATGGCTAACTGGATAAAGCCATATTCTCAAGAAAAACTAATTAAAATAAAATGGAGTAGATATATGGTTTATTGCTGCCTTGCTTTAAGACCAACTAATTTACTGAAATCTGACCAAAAATGGATCACTTCAGCAATGTTTACTAATGCTGTGGAAGGAATCTGTTTTGAACGAAAGGCTGTTTATTGAATCCCCTCCATGTGAAGTTGATCATTTCATCTGACATCACACATTCCTGTCCATGTCCCTGTAGTAATGCTGCTCTCATCTTATTTCAACTGTTGATTTAGACAGTAGAAGTCTCAGAAGGACTGTTAACTTCATAAGGACACGACTGATCTATTTTTTACCTGTTTCCTGGACACCTAGCACAGTACCTGACACACTGTTAAGTGCTCATAAAATTCATGTGGAATGAATGAAGGAAGGAGTGAGTGAATCCCTAATACAATGTAATGTACATTTACCAAGAGGTTTGGGAAGAAAAAAGAAAAAATTTAAGTTAAAGGTCTGGAAACAAATACATCTTGAAAATCAGTCGGCTTGATAAATCATCTTTGAAATGGTACAGGCCAATAGGAGAATGGGATTTTCGTTACAATAAGTTGATTTTCATTCACTTTTCAGTGCTGCTTATAATCAGGAAAAGGAGGCACACGTCTAGAATTGCTATCTTATTTCTGTAAGCCCATTTGCCTTATTCTCAATAGGTTTGCTACTGTCGAGGTCTCATTTTCAAGACTAAACCCTTCACCCAAGTATTCAATTTATTTGGCTCTAGGGAGAGGTCATTAACTATCCCAGAATGAGTGTCCCTACAGTGATGAAGTAGCGCCATGACCAAGCAGCCAACATCAAGTTCTGCAACTCAGTCATCTTTTTGGCCCTTTCCCAAGTCTCCTGAAGGGGTGGGGCTTGGAGGCAACCTGCAGAGGCACAGGCTGTAGGTACGTGTGTGCTTCTCCTGGCTTCATGGCCAATATCATCAATAAACTATCTCCCACTTTAAACCTCTTAAAGGTTTCTTTTGTCGGAGACATGACAAGATGAAATTTACTATAAAACTACACCGCCAAAGAAAACCAGTTTTGCCCTTTAAAACCTGGTATGATTGTTTCCTCCAACAACTCTGAAGTCTGAGAGTGATTGAGCAGCATTGATATCACCCATGGGAGAAAAGGAAGCCTTTATCTCCTCTTCCTTTCTCTTCCAACTATGGATATGTGTCTAGCCACCAACAATGTGAACACAACTTCACTGGCAGAAGGGATCTACATTTCTATATATTTCTTGTCCCCCTGCAGGGACTACTTCAGTGACCTACAGGCAAACAGTAAATGATATATCTTTTAAAGTTTCTAATTTTGTGGCTGAAATGATTATAAAGAGCCACCTTTAAAAAGCAGATTAACAAAATATGATAATAGCAGGGGAGGGATTATACTTTTTCTTTCTTTGGCTAGTTTCTGATGTAAGAGACAGCACACTCAAACTCGAAGTGGTTTAAGTAAAATGTCTTATCATTAGCTTCTCACTTAATGAGTGGTCTAGAAATTGGCTTTGGTTGGTGAAGCAGGTCGGCAATATCAATAAGAATCCAGGGGGAAGGGGGAGAAAAACAACTAATCACATACAAAGGAAACCCCATAGGAGTTTCAGCTGATTTTTCAGCAGAAACTTTACAGGCCAGAGGGAGTGGCAGCATATATTTAAAGTATTAAAAGGAAAAAACTTATAACCTACAATCCCCTATCAGGTAAGGTTATCATTCAGAATTGAAAGAGAGATCAAGAGTTTCCCAGAGAAGCAAAAACTAAAGGAGTTCATCACCACTAAACTGGCCTTATAAGAAATGTTAAAGAGTAGAAAAGAAAAGGCCACAACTAGAAATAAGGAAATATACAAAAGGGAAAAATCTCACTGGTAAAGGCAAATATATAGTGAAAGTAGTGGATCAGCTTCTTAAAAACCTAGTATGAAGGTTAAAAGACAAAAGTAATACAGTCAACTATAACTACAAGTAATTAAGGGATACACAAAATAAAAAATATAAAATGTGACATCCAAAACATGAAATATTGCAGGGGGTAGTAAAAATATAATGCTTTTAGAATGTCTTCAAACTTAAGCAAATACCAACTTAAAATTGAAGACTATATATACAGTTGATATATATGAACCTCAAGGTAACCACAAACCAAAAACCTACAAAGGATACATAAAAAATGTATGTACAAAACCCAAGACTCCATCAAAAAGCAAACTAATAAATTAACTCAGTAAAGTTGCAGGACACAAAATAAATATAAAGAAATCTTTTGCATTTCTGTATGCTAACTACAAACTATCAGAAAGAGAAATGAAGACAACAATCCCATCTACAATTTTATCAAAAAGAATAAGATGTCTAGGAATAAATTTAACCAAGGCAGTGAAAGACCTGTACTCTGAAAACTATAAGACATTGAGGAAAGAAATTGAAGATGACACAAATATATGGAAAGATATATCATGCTCATGGGTTGGAAGAACTGATATTGGTAAAACATCCATACTACTCAAAGCCATCTACATATTCAGTGCAATTCCTATCAAAATAACAATAGAATTTTTTTCATAAAAGTAGAACAAATAATCCTAAAATTTATATAGAACCACAAAAGGCCCCAGAGAGCCAATGCAATCTTGAGAAAGAAGAAAAACAACTGGAGGTATCATGCTCACAGACTTGAAACTATACTACAAAGCTATAGTAATCAAAACAGTTTAGCACTGACACAAAAACAGACACATAGCTCAATGGAACAGAAGAGAGAGCCCTGAAATAAACCCATGCCCCTGTGTTCAGTTAATTTATGACAAAGGAGGCAAGAATATACTATGGGGAAAAGATAGTCCCTTCAATAAGTTGTGGTGGGAAAACTGGACAGGTACATGCAAAAAAATGATATTGGGCCACTTTCTTACACCATATACAAAAATAACTTCAAGATGGATTCAAGACTTAAATGTAAGACGTGAAACCATAAAACCCCTGGAAGAATACAAAGGCAGTATGCTCTTTGACATCAGTGTTAACAATATTTTTTTTGAATATGTCTCCTCCAGCAAGGGCAAAAGCAACAACAATAAAAATAAGTAGGACTACTTCCAACTAAAAAGCATTTGCCCAGTGAAGGAAACTATCAACAAAATGAAAAGGCAATGTACTGAATGGGAGAAAATATTTGCAAACGATATATCTGATAAGGTGTTGATATCCAAAATATGTTAAGAACTCATACAACTCAATATCAAAAACAAACAACTGGAGTAAAAAATAGGCAAAGATCTGGAGACATTTTCCCAAGAAGACATACAAATGACCAACGGCACTTGAAAAGGTGCTCAGCACCACTAATCATCAGGGAAACACAAATCAAAACCACAATGAAATATCACCTCACGCTTGTCAGAACAGCTATCATCAAAAAGACAAGAAACTACAAGTGTTGGTGAGGATGTGGAGAAAAGGGAACACATGTGCACTGTTGGTTGAAATGTAAATTGGTGCAGCCACTATGGAAAACAGTATAGAGGTTCCTCAAATATCTGAAAATAGAACTAACATATGACCCAGGAATTTCACTTCTTGGGTATTTATTTGAAGAAAATGAAAACACTAATTTGGAAAGATTTATGTACCCCTATGCTAATTGCAGCACTATTTACAATAGCCAAGTTATGGAAGAAATGCTTGTCTATTGATAGATGAATGGATAAAGAAGATGTGATATATATATATATGAGATATATATACACGCGAGGACCTGTAGGGTATTATGCTGAGTGAAAAACGTCAGAGAAAAGTAAATACCATATGATTTCACTTACATGTGGAATGTAAAAAACAAAACAAGCAAACAAAACAAAACAGAAATAGAATCACAGATACAGAGAACAAACTGGTAGTTGCCACAGGGGAGGGAGGTTGGGGGACAGATGAAAGAAGGGGCTTAAGAGGTACAGACTTCCAGTTAATAAAATAAATAAGTCATGGGGATGTAATGTACACATAGGGAATATAGTCAGTATTGTGGTGATCATTTCATAATGTATAAAAATATTAAGTCACTATGTTGTACACCTGAAACTAATAGAATCCTGTATGTTAGTTATAACTCAATTTAAAAAAAACGAAGCCAGGGTTTCTCCAGCTTCCCATTTTGCCATCTTTAATGTGTCGGTAAAGTCTGCAATAATGCCACAGTATGGCTACACCAGCCCTAGGCATTTTGTTCTCACATAACCCAACCAAAAGCAGAAAGAAAGAGGAGCCACAACAGCTTCTGTCTGTGCCACTCTCTCTCTTATTAAAGAGGAAAATTACACAGAACACCCCCTCCCCAGCATTTTCTTTACATTTCATTGACCAGAAGTGGGTCAATGCTACCAATCACCAGCAAAAGAGAATACAATGACCATGGCTGGCTGTATTAGTCTGGGTTCTCCAGAGAAATGGAATCAATAGAGAAAAAGAATATATATGTGTATATAATTATATATATTTTTATATATAAAGAGATTTATCGTAAGGAATTGGCTCACGTGGTTATGGAAGCTGACAAATCCCGAGTCTGCAGTCAGCAAGCTGGAGGCCCAGGAGAGCTAATGGCATAAGATCCAGTCTGAGTCCAAGTCTAAGTCTGAAGGCGGAAGACCAATGTCCCAGCTCTAAAATAGGCAGAGAGAGAGCATTTTCTTTTACTCCGCCCCTTTGATCTAGGCAGGCCATCACTGGATTGGATGAGGCCCAACCACACTGAGGAGGACAATCTACTTTACTAAATCAACTGATTCAAGTTTTAAATCTCATTCAGAAACACCCTTATAGACATACCCAGTTTAACCAAATATCTGGGCACCCCATGGCCCAGTCAAGTTGACACAAAAGTAACCATCACAGCAGCTTAGACTAAGAATAATCCAACAGAGCTGAGCCTCCTTTTCCTAGCATGTCCCTGCTCAATAGACAAACAAAATTTGGATTGTGTTAACAAGAAAGAAAGGTGGGATATTGGATAGGCCACAGATAGTTTATTTTGCAGTCGTTTATGTGCTTATGAAAATTAAGCTTTTAAAAGTGGGTTAATGGACACCAAGGGGGGGAAGTGGCGGGGTGGGGGTGGGATGAACTGGGAGATTGGGACTGTCATGTATACACTAATATGTATAAAATGGATAACTAATAAGATCCTGCTGTATAAAAAATAAATACAATAAAATTCAAAAATAAATTAAAAAAAAAAAGTGGGTTAACCACAAACCCCAAACAAGTTTGGATGACAGTCGTATGACTGACTCTCTGGGACATCATAAAACAAGATATATATTATTGTAGAAAATTCAGAAAGTGTGGATAAGCAAAAAGATGATAAAAATGAACTGATATTCCATTATCAAGTGACCACCAGTGTTAAAATTTCCTTACGTACACTTCCAACATTTTTCCATTCATATTAACACATTTTTAAAGAAAAGTGAGAACATATTGAAAAATACTATTTTGCAATTGAAATTCTCTCCTACACTGTACTTCACACATTCTTCCATATTGACCTCTACAGCTGTACTGCATGATTTTTTTCTTTTTTCGCTTATATAGTTGTTCCACATTTTGCATAAGCAATCCCTTATTGGACATTTAACTTATGAAGATATTTCTACATAAAAAGGGACCCTGTCGCTCAGAACTTTGCAATATTCAGAGTTTCTCATACTCTGGTGAAGGCTCCCCATTTATAGCAGTGCCCCTGGTTCCAGCAACTGGGAATGCACAATTCTAGAGCGTTCTTTCGATTTCTTTGAATACTTTCTTCCTTAGTGTGACATTATTAGTTGTGTGTGAACTGCTCCTATCCTCAACTAAAGTTTCCAGAGCATTAACAGGATTGAAGACCCATTCCCTACAACTGCTCCATACCAACTCTTGAGGCAATGGCAGAGGAACCTGGCAAAATGCAATACAGTTGGGCTTCCCTGGTGGCGCAGTGGTTGAGAGTCCGCCTGCCGATGCAGGGGACACGGGTTCGTGCCCCGGTCCAGGAGGATCCCACATGCCGCGGAGTGGCTAGGCCCGTGAGCCATGGCCTCTGAGCCTGCGCGTCCGGAGGCTGTGCTCCGCAACGGGAGAGGCCACAGCAGTGAGAGGCCTGCGTACAGCAAAAAAAAAAAAAAAAAAAAAATGCAATACTGTTAGCAGGGCTCATAGCGAGTTTCTAGAACAGGTACTTCTAGAAACCTGGATGGCATCCTCTGAGCCCCAAATTACAAATGGCTAGTCCAACACTTGCTACATTCAAAAGCTCTTCAGGGCTACTTTCTGGAACCACCCTAAATTCTCCCCTTCTATCACAACCATTGGAGCCAAATGTAGTTTTTAATCCTAGGAGTTGTAGTGGATAGATTTACTTAGACATATTTTCATTACCAAGACTATAGTTAACGTTTGGGTGATTCCATAATGTGACCACCTATCAGGTCAGTATTATTTATTATGTATTTTGGGGTGAGAGAGATTACCTGTCATGCATAGCACACATTACATTAATTAATTGGAACTGTACAATTTCATCTGAATAATTTCCACTTTGACAAAATTGGCATTTCCATCACCTATTTATTACATTCTCTCTTTTTTATGTTCTTACTTCTCTTTCTAAGATTTCTTATGACTATTAAAATAGGGTCATAGAAGTCAAGCACCTAGCTCAGTGCCCCATGTAGAAAGCACTCAGTAAAGGATATTTCCCTTTCCTTTGCTGCTTTTGTAAGATGTTATAGTTTACAAAGCATTTTGATGTACATCATTCGTTTGGTCTTCTTGACCCTGAGAGGGAGGTGACACTCTAAATCCATGCCATATATGAGAAAGTATTTAAATCTAGCTGCGACAGACCTACTTCCTTTTTTAGATCACAAATTATTTCAAGACAAATACCTGTATTTCTTTCTTTCAAATAGCTCAACAAGTCAGGGTTCAATGAATGACACATGGCAACAGTGAGAATGTTTTTTCCTATTGAAATCCACCTTAAAAGGGGGTGGTCGTTGCTTTTTGCCTCCAGAAATTTTGCTGCTGATAGAAAAAGACAAAGTACCCTTTCTAATGTGAATTTATGGAATGAATGTCTGCCCATAAAAAATTATTCTCCAGCTTGGAGCAATTAAAGTGGTCTCTCTCCTCTCCATATTTTAATGTAATTAATACTACAGTCCTGGCTGTTTATCATGTCTTGATAATATCATAAGGGAATGAAAATATTGGCTCTTTTATCCCTTTAAATAGCTGAGATGAAACTGTTGGAGCTCTAATGTTACAACAGCTGTTTCTCATGTCCCAGAATATAATTGGTTGGTACTGAGGTTACTAAATTGTAAGAAATTGACTTTGGTTTTATGCTTGCCTACTTCTGGAGAAGGGAGAGATGGGAAATGTTAGCTTTCTCTTGTAATGAAAAGACAAAACCTTCCCCAATGAAACGGCAGCTTCCGGGTCTCATCTGTACAATTTTCTTTACTAACGTACTGTCTTTGGGTTTGCTGGATAACACGGCTGGGAAAGCAGGACCATTCTAGCTTTCCTCGTAATTGGCTCGCAACCCAACACAGCTGGTCAAAATGCATCAGGGCTTTCCCACGAGGGCTTCTTTCTGGAAGTAACTGTAAAGTGGTCTGGTCTCCCATGGCAAACTCAGTGTGGGATTTGAGATCGTAATGATCCCAAATAATTTGTAGAAGGGTGATTTTTTTATCTGAATATCTTTATTGCTTAGGGACGTGGTTCTCAAAGTGTTGTCCCTGGATCAGTACCACCAGCAACACCTAGGAATGTGCAGATTCCCAGGCCCACCCTTGACCTATTGAATCAGAAACTCTGGAAGGGGGTGGATCCAGCAATCTACGGTTTAACAAGCTTTCCAAGTGATTCTGATACACACTAAACTGAAACCCACTGGCTTAGAGTATAACCAGGTTTTCCTAGTTTGTGACAGCCCACCACCAGCTTATTTATTGCTTAACCTCCATCAGTGTCTCAAGGTATGGAGCACATTCCTTTATACCAGCGTCCTGAGAGCAAGCTCAGTCCCTCACTCACTGTCGCTCTCATTTCCTTGTTAACTTCCGGAGTCACAGGGCCCTGCCTCTCAATCTTTACTGGACACACGAATCATATGGAGATCTTGTTAAAGTGCAGATTCTGATTCAGCATGGTTAGAGTGGGGCCTGAGATCCTGCATTTCCAACAAGCCCCCCAGTGACGGTGCTGCTGGTCCAGAGACCAAACAGAAACGACTGGCGAAGTGATTGGAGGAGCGGGCAGTCTAATTGTGAAATCAAGTATACACAGGAACAAACTACAAACAATCCTAAAGGACTTGCCAGCTGGTCCGTACAAAGTGAGAGATCTAAACAGTGAATATTATAAGAGTTTGTCAGGTTGGGCCTTGAAGGAGCTTGGACAAGGATCTTTCTTTCCATTGCAAGAAGGTTCTTCGTCTCTGCTTTCTTCCTCCATGTGTACCCGGGACCCTCCTTCCTCCTCCTTCCTTTCCCTCACCCTCCCCACCCCCACTCTGTTCACCTGCCCAGTCCTTTCAATCTGAAGCTGGCTTCTCTGTTGATGCTCACATCGGTTCTCAGGAACTGAAGGGCCGGAACCAGTACCAAACCTATGGAACGGATCTAATGGGAAAGTCACAAGGTGAAATTTAAGGGGAAGACCGAACTTTACTACCGAGAGAACTTTTTCCAGTTGCAAATCCAGATGCTCACCACTGAGTTCTGATTTCCCTGGTGTTCTCGATCCAATGAGGTATAGCTTCTCTATCCTTTAGGCTCTCCCCTTAGATTGGAAAGAAATCAAGTATGCGTTGGAGTGTTCCAGCAGCTTCCAGACTGGCAAGTTTCCTTTAACCTTTGAAAGTTAATTTGAGGTTTCCCTTTGAGAAAACCTGGTGGTGTGCACAGCTGATGTCTTTGCTCCTGAATCTGGCTCTGCTAGCCCATCTGCAGCTATGTAAATTGGGGGAGGGGGAGTCACTTTGATGCCTGCTGTGAAATAATGGCAGGAGACTTGAGGAGATGTGAAATGTAAAGTAAAAGTGTGGTCAGTCAGCAAAGAAGAAAACCCAGGGCTTCCGGTTTGAACAAATTCCTCGACAAGTTTCTTTCTGCCTCCTCTTCTCCTCCATTTCTTTGGTAATAAGCGTTCTTCCTCCACCAGAACGTGCATTCCCACTTCCAGTAATGCTTGTCATTGCCCTATAGACATTGGGTTATGCAGGTGGTAGGAGAAGTATCAGCTTAAATTGAAGAACAGAGGTTCTCCCTCTGTGCTGCGTCCTTATGCTCTACAAGCTAGCATAGTGCCATCCGACAAATATTAAGAATACACATGAGGGAATCAAAACTACAATGAGGTACCACTTCACACTGGTCAGAGTGGTCATCATTAAAAAGTCTACAAATAACAAGTGCTGGAGAGAGTGTGGGGAAAAGGGAACCCCCTACACTGTTAGTGGGAATGTAAATAGGTACAGCCACTATGGAGAACAGTATGGAGATTCCTCAAAAAAACTAAAAATAGAGTTGCCATATGGTCCAGCAATCCCACTCCTGAGCATATATCCGGACAAAACTGTGATTCGAAAAGATATGTGCACCCCAGTGTTCATTGCAGCACTATTTACAATAGCCAAGACATGGAAACAACCTAAATGCCCAATGACAGATAAGTCAAGATGTGCTACATATATTCAATGGAATATTACTCAGCCATAAAAAGAATGAAATAATGCCATTTGCAGCAACATAGATGGAACTAGAGATTATCATACTGAGTGAAGTAAGTCAGAAAGACAAAGACAAATACCATATGATATCACTTAAACGTGGAATCTAAAATTTGACACAAATGAACTTACTTACGAAACAAACAGACTCACAGACATAGAGAACAGACTTGTTTCGAAGGGAGAGGAGAGGTGGAGGAGGGATGTATTGGGAGTTTGGGATTAGCAGATGCAAACTACTATATCGAGAATGGATAAACAAGGTCCTACTGTATAGCACAGGGAACTATGTTCAATATCCTGTGATAAACCATAATGGAGAAGAATATGAAAAAGAATGTATATATATATATATATGTATAACATTTTTCTGTACAGCAGAAATTAACACAACATAATAAATCGACTATACTTCTATAAATTTTTTTTAAGTTAAAAAAAAGAATACACATGGGGGTAGTTGCAGAAGTAGTAGAAAGCATTTCTCTTGCCCTTGGAGATAATTTTTTTTTCTTTTTGTGGAATGAAGATTAGAGAGGAAAGTTAAGTATCAACATTGGGCAAAATGAATCAACAAGAAGAGGTATGGGACAGACACCTTCTTGGAATGGAGGAATCAGAGACAGGGTGAGAATGGAGGTGAAAGTTGAGCCTTGAATGATAAGGAAGGAGGCAGCATGGAGTGGTGATAAGAACATGGGTCTTAGAAGGTGTTTCCTGACTACCCAATAGCAAATGAGTGACTTAGGCCGGCTATAGTCAATGAATATCCAAGTGAGATGGTGTATAGCAGTACCTCGTAGGTCAGGAAATAAGCGCAGGAAATAGAAACCACCCTAGGTATTTCAAGCAGAATAGGACTTAAAGTAGGGAAATAAGTGGGTACAAAATTGCAGGAAGGACAGCAGGAACTGAAAACAGGGGCCACCCCTAGGCTTCAAGGCTTCTCTTGCAGCTGCCACCTCCAGTTCAGGAAGCTGCAGGAGAGCACTTTCACCATCACAGCTGCTCCACAGCCTCAAATCTCATTCCCAGACCAGCTTCCCTGGTCCCTGCACGAACTCCCATTTGATGATCGTGTGTGCATCAGCCAGTGCCAGCCCTGAAGAGGACGGTACTTCTCCCTTCCACTTTCTAATCTCACGAGAGTACATCTCACTGACGGATCCTACATTGCAACTAGACTTAACAACAAGGAGAGACTGGGGAATGTAGTTTTTAGCTTTCTGCCCATGTGACAGAAGGTAAACTGGAGATAGAGGTGGTAGACAGGGATGCTAACAATATCTAGTGTAAGTGGTGCAGTGCAGAGAATCAACAAATGCTAGTCTGCGTTAGAGGAACAAATCATGTTGGGTGAAGTCAGCCCAGAGATTGGTGTCAGGGTTTTGGTAGATAAAAAATATTTCCTTTAAGCTGAAGGGAACTCCAGTGATAGAAGGAAAGGACCGTCACAAGAAACTAGCAGAGAAGGAACATAATTGCATATTTCTCCCATTCATCCAATGAAAACTAGCAATAGTTTTCCTTTCTCTCTGGCTAGGATAGTGAAAATGATATCACGGCTTGCTCATTCCCTGAAGCTGGACCCCATATCTTTCTCCTGCTTACCCACAGAAAGGCTGAAGCCCGTTTCCATTAGCTCTCTTTCAGGCTCTATCAGCTGGGACCTTCCCCTTCCTGCTCAACCCCCTAGGGCGATAAGCACATTTTCCAGCAGCTCTGGAGTCATGGCTGCTTACAGAGACTATGCCAATCTAAACAAGTCCAGCTGGAAGGTGCTGCTCCCAAGCTTTCCTTCCCCCTTCCCTCCACCCAGCTGAAACCACAGGGGCTTTTGAACCTCATGACCAGCAGAAGCAAGAGAAGCAAGTCTCATTTCCCTAGGGAAGAGCACAGAGCTATCAGAATGGCCCTGGTTCTATTCTTTCAAAAACTTAGACACCCTTGAAAATAGCACAAGTAGAAGAATAAACAATAATTGAAGTGGAAGAATAGATAGTATCAGTACATGATACTGTAAAATGAGAGTGCAGCCAGAGTGTTTTCACTCTTTCACCTCAACCTACCCTCCGAAATCAGGGAATTTGTCTGTCTTACGTACTGCTGTTTCCTTGTGCCCAGAACAGTATCTGAAATGTAATGGGCAAGACTCTTGTTGAGATGGAGGGCATTGTTCTGCAGAGAGGTTAGCGCTCAGCAAATAATTTGGCACTTAGAATTTGCTCCCCTGAATTCCGTAGCCTCTTTTGCAGTTTGGTTGGTCTCTATGATTAGTTCTGGCCAATAGGCTGTGAGTGGAAATGACATCTGTCATGTTAGGCCAGGCCAGTTAAACCCTCTGAGCTTTCTCCATCTTTCTTTTCCTTCCCTGCCGCAATCTTGGAAACCATGTTTTGATCCAATGCAGAAAACCTCTGACCCTCTGAGTCACTGGAGGCCTCCCCCTGCCTCACTGATCTGTATCAGATTTAACATGAGTGAGAAATAAAGTTTTACTGGGCTAACTTACTGAGGTTTCAGAGCTGATCTGTTATCGAAGCATGGCCTAGACTATTTTAACTAATAGACATTGAGTCATTCATACGTTAATTCGACAGATATAATTGAGCGCTCCAGAGTGTTAGTCACAGGGGCAAGAGGACATTTAGAGATTGGCATAAAAGATAAGAAGCTATAGAAGCAAATTCTGAGATTGTGAAATTCAAGAGACGTCATCAACACTTACCTGACTCAGGTTTTATGAAAGTCTTAGGATTTCAGTAGCTATCTGTACAATGGAATAGAAATACTTAGTAATTTGAGACCGCCATATACTGAGAGAAGACTCAAAAATGAAAATAACTTCTCTACATCTTTACGTACCTTACATTTTACAAAGGCTGTCCCATGCACGATCCCACTAGATTCTTCTCCATAATCCTGTGAGGATAGCAAGTTAAGTATTATTCTTTCTATTTTACCATGGTGAAAAAGGAAGCTTAGAAAAGGGAGGGCCAGATAGCTCATCTGTGACAGAATCTAGTCTCAAACAAAGGTCTTCAGCTTTGAAGTCAATGTTCTACAGACCAAACTGCATCCCTATAGACACTCTGATATTTAACTTTTCATTATGCAAATATAGAAGTGCAGAAACTGAGATGTAGGTTAAGGGGACAGGAATGAGGTCCAAAGACCTCTGGTGATAGTTTCTTTTTTTTTTTAAACAGCTTTATTGGAGTATGATTGTTTTACAGTGGTGTGTTAGTTTCTGCTTTATAACAAAGTGAATCAGTTATACATATACATATGTTCCCATATCTCTTCCCTCTTGCATCTCCCTCCCTCCCACCCTCCCTATCCCACCCCTCTAGGTGGTCACAGACCACCGAGCTGATCTCCCTGTGCTATGTGGCTGCTTCCCACTAGCTATCTATTTTACGTTTGGTAGTGTATATATGTCCATGCCACTCTCTCACTTTGTCCCAGCTTACCCTTCCCCCTCCCCATATCCTCAAGTCCATTCTCTAGTAGGTCTGTGTCTTTATTCCCATCTTACCACTAAACCATAATTCAAAAAGAGTCATGTACCAAAATGTTCATTGCAGCTCTATTTACAATAGCCAGGACATGGAAGCAACCTAAGTGTCCATCGACAGATGAATGGATAAAGAAGATGTGGCACATATATACAACGGAATATTACTCAGCCACAAAAAGAAATGAAATTGAGTTATTTGTAGTGAGGTGGATGGACCTAGAGTCTGTCATACAGAGTGAAGTAAGTCACAAAGAGAAAAACAAATACTGTATGCTAACACATATATATGGAATCTAAGGAAAAAAACAAGGTCTGGTGATAGTTTTGATGTAGAGTAAGAACGTTAGTTCTCATTCAGTGAGTAATAGAAACCATACGGATCGTAAATGGAGCATCTTTGTAGTTAATTTGTCTTTGCTAAGCTACCTGACTCCATGAAAACTATTAAGGATGTGAGCAAGAAAGAAAGACCAGATTTGGACATTCAGATGTAGAGAACCAAGCCCAAGGAGCAGAATAAAGGAGGGCTAGGAAGAGTCATGGTCCTGAACATGGTCCTGGTCATCCTTTATGAAGTTTCTAGAAAATTTTGGAAAATAGCCTCTCCCTGGGACAATTCTCAACGGCGTAAGTCATAGGATGACAACTCCAGCTCCTTTTACCATGAAACAATACCTCTTTAGGCTAAGCAGCTGATAGCCACACTAATCTGGTACCCTCAACTAACGATTCCCACTACATATTTGAAAGTTTAAGAAACACATGAAAATGTTGGCACCCAATTAGGAAAGTCTTTTGCAGGTCAGCTGCAGAGGGAGGCCATGCATCTCTTCCAGGTCCTTGAACCTCTTGTTCCCACTGTCAAAATTAACAAATGCTAGAAGCAGACTCTGACTATTCAACAACGGATAATCCATGAACTGAAAGGACATTAACCTTTTAAGAATCAACCTCAGCATTAATTTTGCATCTAAATCCTACTTTTATCTCTATGCGGAGTCTATTTCAGCAGCTTTGCTTATATTCCTCTAGAAGTTTCCTCTTGCCTTATATCATCTGATGCCTCTCAATCCTTTAAATCCTAACTCAAGTTTCTCTTCTAGAAACCTTCTCCTGACCATCCCTGCCCACTAAAGACCATATATTTATCCATTCAATTCATATCTATTGAGTGCTTGCTTTATTGGATAAACTGTGCTAGGTGCTAGGACCCCTATGGTAAGTTGGATAGCTTACATCCATGGGCTGGATTCCAGACCAGAGTGTTTGCTTCCTACTCTCTGTTTCTACAACAAATTCAGTCACTCCTATATTGCCCCTTACTGCGGACATGAATTCTTGGCTACCTTTGCACAGGTAAGTTCTTCGATGGCATGGACCATTCCTGTCTTGTACATTTCTGATTCCTACAGTGCCAGGCAAAGAAGTGGGCTGCTTGATGAATATACCTATTGATGTATATAAGTGACTAATATCATCCAGTGTCACATAGCTTGTAGGGGAGAGACAGAGAGAGAAGAGAGTGAGGGAAGAACAGGCGTGTTTCAACTTGGTCTGCCTAGAGCACAGATCCAGAGATTTGTTAGAATGATGAATAATCTATCACAGGCAACCAGCACCTGATTATTGCCAGTCTTATTAAGGAAGTATGATGGGGAACCTCTTCTGGTTGAATAAATTACCTTATACTACTTGTTTAAGCTTACCCATAGACATGACACTGTGAAACTCATGGCATTTTTAAAAAACGAATTCCCAAAGATTGACTTGAGTTGTATGTTTTGGGAGCATGCTGAAGACCTGTGATTACCTGTACATCTGATATGGGGAATTACCTGGGCTGGGCAAAACCAACAGACACACAGTACCTAAGAGTTGCAAATCCTCTTCCTTTTAGATAATGTTCTTTTAGAACTTCTTATCTACAGAATTAGTTATATAGGATCCCAAGTCAAGTTGCATAAAATTTTTTTTTCCACAAAAGTAAAACAACATTTGACTATGGGATGAAGATTATTTTTAAAGCCAGAAGAGAACTTTAGGGTTAAACTCATCCCAAACCCTCATTTCACACATAAGGAAACTGAAGCATAAATAACCTAAATGTCTCACCAAAGATCAAACAATCGATTGGTATCAGAAGCTGAATAAAAATGTAGAACTTGGACTTCCCTGGAGGTCCAGTGGTTGGGACACTGCGCTTCCACTGCAGGGAGCACGGGTTCAATCCTGGTTGGGGAATTAGGATCCTGCATGCTGTGCAGTACGGCCAAAAAATAGAATAAAAAATAGAAACAAAAATGTGATGCTCACCTGTGCCCCTTATACGACATATCACAGTGTCCTATGTTAGGAAGTACTGCCTGCTGGCAAAGTGTGCCTTCTCTCTGTCAATGCCCAGGCTGATGGAGGTCAGTGGTGTACTTCTAGAAATGTGGAGTACAGACCTCAAAGAATCTATAGCAAGGAGGGTCCAAATCAGACCTATAAGAATTCATCTCCAACTTCCCAGACAGGGGAAAGGTGAGAGTGGGCCAAACAGAGAGGAAAGGATGTAGAGTCTAGAAAACGAGACACTATCCTGAAGTGCTATAGGAGACAGAAGACAGGAAACATGGGGAGGACCAAGGTCTACGCACAGCCATTTCCCAGTTCCCCTGGTCTAGATTAGAGCCCCTTTTTTGTAATGAGGTGGATAGACCTAGAGTCTGTCATACAGAGTGAAGTAAGTCAGAAAGAGAAAGACAAATACCGTATGCTAACACATATATATGGAATTTAAGAAAAAAAAAGGTCATGAAGAACCTAGGGGTAAGACTGGAATAAAGACACAGACCTACTAGAGAATGGACTTGAGGATATGGGGAGCGGGAAGGGTAAGCTGGGACAAAACGAGAGAGAGGCATGGACATATATACACTACCAAATGTAAGGTAGATAGCTAGTGGGAAGCAGCCGCATAGCATAGGGAGATCAGCTCGGTGGTCTTTGACCACCTAGAGTGGTGGGATAGGGAGGGTGGGAGGGAGGGAGACGCAAGAGGGAAGAGTTATGGGAACATATGTATATGTATAACTGATTCACTTTGTTATAAAGCAGAAACTAACACACCATTGTAAAGCAATTATACTCCAATAAAGATGTAAATAAAATAAAAACAAAATAGATAAATAAAAAAATAAATATCCCCTTGTGTTTGTTTCCTGTGACTGATATAAAAAATTATCACAAACTTGCTGGCTGAAAACAATAGAAATGTGTTCTCACAGTTCTGGAGGCCAGATGCCCAAACTGTTGGCAGTGTCCATTCAGGGCCCACCCAGATAACCCAGTGTTGTCTCTTCATTTCAAGATCCTCGGCCTAATCACATCCGCAAAGACCCTTTTTTTTCCAAAGTCACATTCACAGACACCAGGGATTTGACATGGACGTCTTTGGGGAGGGAGGCAGTTTGTGGACCACCACACCCCTTCGCTTGGTTAATTATTATTATTTCTTTTTTATAAATTTATTTATTTTACTTTTTTATTTTTGGCTGTGTTGGGTCTTCGTTGCTGCACATGGGCTTTCTCTAGTTGCAGCAAGCGGGGGCTACTCCTCGTTGTGGTGAGCGGGCTTCCCATTGTGGTGGCTTCTCTTATTGCGGAGCACGGGCTGTAGGCACACGGGCTCAATAGTTGTGGTTTGCAGGCTCAGTAGCTGTGGCGCACGGGCTTAGTTGCTCTGCGGCATGTGGGATCTTCCCGGACCAGGGCTCGAACCCGTGTCCCCTGTACTGGCAGGCGGATTCTTAACCACTGTGCCACCAGGGAAGTCCCTGGTTAATTATTTTTGATAGCCTCCACCCCCACTGTGAGGGTCCAGGAGGACATAAGCCTTAAGCCTTCTCTGCTTTATTCACCACTGCTTCCACAGCACCTGGCATAGTAGATATTTAATAAGTGTTTGGGGAATAAAGGGAAGGAGGGAGGGAGGAAGGAAAAATCAGAAGAGGAAGGGGTGAGCAAAGAAGCGAAAGAGGAAAGAAGGAAGATGGGGGGCGTGGAAGGAGAGAGTGAGAGCAGAGAGAGAGAAAGGAGCAGAGAGGAAATATTATCTCCAAATCTCACTAATTCTTATGAGACGGAGTTAAAGGTGAGAAAAACAAGGAAGAGTTTTAGAAGGTGAAGGTCAAAAATAGTAAGTGATGAAGCTTGCATTTCAATTGAGGTATTTGAAATCCATTGTTTTCCAGTACAAAGCAGCTCTAGTAGATGCTAGGGGTTAGGTTAGGGTGGGAGGGATTGGATACAAAGAAGTGCGTGGCATGCTTGCCCAGAAGCAGTTCACAATCTACTGGGGGACTAGGTCCTTCCTGCAGATGGTAGTGTGACAGGTGCCAAATAAAGAAGGCCCAGGTTTTGAAAAACTTTTAATGCCTTCGGATTTTATTTTATAGAGCAACCTTTAGACAAGGTTTCTAGGCATGAGCAGTAATATTTAAAATTTGCTATTTTGATAGTAAACAATAATTTTATAGCTATTGTGTAACTTCAAGTCCAAATATCTATTATGACTCATACTCAACTACATTAGCCCATGGGATTCTCTTAAGGGGTAAATTATATATTTGGCATAAATCCAACGACTGGAAAATACCCACCTCAAAATGCACAATTATGTCATTCCTACAATGCATTTCATGGATGAAATGGAGTCTTCAAATCAGAATGTTCTTGAATGTTGACTGGCATCTGTGAATTATATAAGATCAAGACATCATTCAATGTTAACCATTATCTTGAGCAATCATTCGTTCAGTCATTCATTCAATTATTCCATGATCATTTTTTTGAGATCCTCTTGTGACTTGCCCTGGGAGCTAGAGATACAGTTTGCAAAGAATATGGTCCTTCCCTTTAAAAAGCTCATAGTCTGTGTTAGTCAGGTTCTCTAGAAAGCAGATGCAGTGCAAATTTAGGAGTGCAAGAGGTTTACTGGAGAGAAATACCATGAAAGTTCAAGGGTGAGGAAACAGGATTGGGAAGGGAAATCCTTCAGCCCAAAAAGCAGATATGACATCTGTGAAGGGAAAGAGGGAAGAAGTATGATGAGGCAGAGAGCGCCTGAGACCACCATGCAGATCTGACCAAGTTGGCCAACTGAAAGATTTCCCGCTAGAGGAGTTCCGAGTGGGCCCTAGTACTGCTATTATGCTCAGTCATTGGCTGGGGCTGCCAGAAAAGGTCGTGGTCTCAGCTTGAAAGCTGGGGCAGATCTTGAAGGCATTAACAGCTGGAGGCTGTCAGCTAGCTGCACTCCTCCCAGTTAAACAGCAAGTTCTTTCTTGAAGGGAGATCAAAGTGACGCAACCTCATGGCTGCCACATAATGTGATTAGGCAGAAGGCAAATAAACAGGTAATTCAAATCCAGTAAGGGTAATGACAGGGTGCCATGGGAGCTTAAAGATGGAGCATGAAAGTTGGACTTGGGAACAGAAAAACTTCCAAGAAGATGTAGTGTTTGGGTTGTTTTTTTTTTTAACATCTTTAATGCAGTATAACTGCTTTACAATGGTGTGTTAGTTTCTGCTTTATAACAAAGTGAATCAGCCATACATATATATATATCCCCATAGCTTCTCCCTTTTGAGTCTCCCTCCCTCTCACCCTCCCTATCCCACTCCTCTAGGTGGTCACAAAGCACCGAGCTGATCTCCCTGTGCTATGCGGCTGCTTCCCACTAGCTATCGGTTTTACATTTGGTAGTGTATATGTGTCCATGTCACTCTCTCACTTTGTCCCAGCTCACCCTTCCCCCTCCCCGTGTCCTCAAGTCCATTCTCTAGTAGGTCTGTATCTTTATTGCCTTCCTGCCCCTAGGTTCATGACCACCTCAGTGGCTCAGGCCTGACACCCGGCCGGAGCATCAGGACCCTCTCAGCCACACAGCTCAGAAGAAAAGAGAGAAAAAGAAAGAAAGAAAGAAAGAAAGAAAGAAAAGAAAATACATAAAGTTGTTAAAATAAAAAAACTTTTTTTAATAAAAAAGTAATAAAAAAAAGAAAGAAAGAGAGCAACCAAACCTAAAAACAAATCCACCAATGGTAACAAGCGCTAAAAGCTACACTAAAAAAAATAAATAGACAGAACCCTAGGACAAATGGTAAAAACAAAGCTTTTGGGAAGTCTGAGGTCTTCTGCCAGCGTTCAGTAGGTGTTCAGTAGGAGTTGTTCCACGTGTCGATGTATTTTTGATGTATTTGTGGGGAGGAAGGTGATCTCCACGTCTTACTCCTCCGCCATCTTGAAGGTCTCTCGAAGATGTAGTTTTTAAGATGATGCCAGCATTATCTAGGAGTTAGTCAAATAAAGGGAGTTAGTCAAATAAAGGGAGTAGGGATAGGTACAGAGGGTTCAAGGCAGGGAAACATGATGTACAAAGCCTTGTGGGAGAGAAAGTGTGGCACATTGGGGGGAATGGCAAGACCTACATTATGATTTTAGTATCACATTGGAGGGAGAGTGAAGGAAGAGATGAAGCTGAAGAAATAAATAGTGGGTAAATAACTAAGGGCCTTGCACACCACACTAAGGAATTTGGGCAGGACAACCACATGCAAAGTGGTTTGTGATGTGAGCACTCAGTGACCAACAATTTTCCCCATCAACTTTACTAGAGAAACTTGAAGACCCCATGTTCCACCTCTAGATTTAGGCTCTAGTGATCCTTATGAAAAGGCAAGTATGTTACCTATGAGGAAGCATATAATTCATTGTCACCCATGGTCATTTTTGTTCAATATTTTTATCCAAGGCCACCTAGTCCATCCCCCACTAGGAAAGAAATCACAGGACTGATGGGTTGTGGTTGGAGAAATAAGAAACTTAGAGCCATAGAGCTGTCCATAGCATCAGAGCAAGAATCCAAAGAATCATTCTGGGTTCCCAGTATCATGAAGGGGGGCGGGAAAGAGCCAAGAATGGGTTTTCCTACTTCTAATTTAGAGAGCAGTGTTTTCTTAAAAAATGAGCCCTGAGATTTCACTGTTGTTATTCTATTCTGAGGAATAATCATAAATTTAAAGTTTTGTAATGTTTGCTGATGGCAATAATGATGGCTAACATCTAGATGGCTTTTGTCGTTACCATGCTAAGTGTTTCACACTTGATTTTATATAATGCCCGGGATAGCTATATTGTCCTAAGAAATAGGAACTGTTAATTATGCCCGTTTTTCTATCAGAAAATTAAAGCTCAGAGAGGTTAACATGTCTGAGGTCACACAGTTACTGCACACAAAGAGGTTAAACAAAACATTATTTTCAAAAATCATAGACAATCTACAGGAAACTATTCAATAAATCTTGGGCAAGGGCATAGAAAGAAATAGTAAGTAGTTATTAGAAAGATGTTTTCGAATTGTCTTTAATGACATTAACAAATATTTATGGTATGGTTTTTAGTGAAAAAAGTGGAATGCAAAATTGTACATACAATATGATCTTCCTAGGAAACCAAAAACAAAATGAAAATACAAACTACAGAATGGGAGAAAGTATTTGCAAATGATATGACCGACAAAGGCTTAATTTCCAAAATATACAAACAGCTCACATAACTCAACAACAACAAAAAAACAAACAACCCAGTCAAAAAATGGACAGAAGACCTAAATAAATATTTCTCCAAAAGAAATACACATGACCAATAGCCACATGAAAAGATGCTCAACATCACTAATTATTGGAAAAATGCAAATCAAAACTACAATGAGGTATCACCTCACACTGATCAGAATGGCCATGATTAAAAAGTCTACAAATAACAAATGCTGGAGAGGGTGTGGAGAAAAGGGAACCTTCCTACACTGTTGGTGGGAATGAAAGTTGATGTAGCCACTAGGGAACAGTATGGACATTCCTCAGAAAGCTAAAACTAGAATTACCATATGATCCAGCAATCCCAGTCCTGGGTATATATCCAGACAAAACTGTAAGTCAAAAAGGTATATGCACCCCTATGTTCATAGCAGCACCTTCACAATAGCCAAGACATGGAAAAACCTAAATGTCCATTGACAGATGAATGGATAAAGAAGATGTGGTACATTTTTATAGTGGAATACTACTCAGGCATAAAAAAGAATGAAATAATGCCATTTGCAGCACCTTGGGTGCAACTGGAGATTATCATACTAAGTGAAGTAAGTCAGAAAGAGAAAGACAAATGCCATATGATATCACTTATATGTGGAATCTAAAATATGACAAAAATGAACCTATCTATGAAACAGAAACAGAATCACAGACGTAGTGAACAGACTGGTGGTTGCCAAAGGGGAGGGGTTTGGGGGAGGAATGGAGTGGGAGGTTGATGTTAGCAGATGTAAGCTTTTATATATAGAATGTTTAAACAAGATCCTACTGTATAACACATAGAACTATATTCAATATCCTATGATAAACCATAATGGAAAAGAATATATAAATATGTACAACAGAATCATTTAGCTGTACAGCAGAAATTAACACAACATTGCAAATCAACCATACATCAAAAAATATATTAAGACAATATGGTCTTATTTTTAAAAAACAGCTTCACTGAGCCATAATTTACGTCATAACATTTACCATTTTTAAGTGTGCAATTTAATGATTTGTAGAAAATCTTCAGAGTTATGCAACCATTACTACAATCCAGTTTTAGAATGTTTCCATCACTCTCCCCAAACTCCCACAAAAAAAAATCTCTTATGCCTATTTTCAGTTAATCCCTATTCCTACCCTCAGTCATAGTCAACTCTAATATATTTTCTTTCTTCATAGATTTACCTTTTGGGGGGTTTCATATAGATGGAATCATATAATACATGATCATTGTGTCTGGCTTCTGTTAATTAGCATAAAAATTTTGAGGTTTATCCATGTTGTAGCACGAACGATAATTTCTTACTTTTATGTCCTGAATAGTATCCCATCGTATGGTTATAACACATTTCATTTCTCCACTCCACAGTTGGTGGACATTTAGATTGTTTCTACTCTTGGGCAATTATGAATAATGTTGCTATGAACATTTGTATACAAGTCTTTGTGTGGACATATGTTTTGTTTCTTTTCTTTCTTTTGTTTTTGTTTTTGTTTTGCGGTACACGGGCCTCTCACTGTTGTGGCCTCTCCTGTTGCAGAGCACAGGCTCCGGACGCGCAGGCTCAGCGGCCATGGCTCACGGGCCCAGCCGCTCCGTGGCATGTGGGATCTTCCCGGACCGGGGCACGAACCCGTGTCCCCTGCATCGGCAGGCGGACTCTCAACCACTGCGCCACCAGGGAAGCCCTTTGTTTTGGTTTTTAAGTAGATATCTCAGTATGGAATTGCTGTGTAATATGGTAAATATATATTTAACTTTTCAAGAAAGCACAAACTAGTTTTCAATGTGGGTGTTCCATTTTACATTCCCACCATCAGTTGAAGAGGATTCCATTTTCTCCACATCCTCACCAACACTTGTAATTGTCTGTATTTTTATTATAGCCATTCTAGTAGATTTGAAGTGATAGCTCTTTGTGGTTTTAATTTGCATTTACCAAAAGACTAACGATGTTGAACATTTTAACATAAGTATTTGCCATGTACATATCTTCAAAACTCTCCCATTTTTATTGGGTTGTTTGCTTTCTTACAGTTGAATTTTGACTGTTCTGTATATCTTGTGGGTACAAGTCCTTTATCAGATTTGCAAATATTTTCTCAGTTTGTGGCTTGATTTTTCCTTAGGAAGTCTTTCAAAGGGCAGACATTCTTAATTTTGATAAAGTACAATATAACAATTTTTCCTTCTATGGATTATATTTTTTGTGATATCTAAGAAATCTCTGCCTAATCCATGGTTCGAAAGATTTTCTCTTATATTTTCTTTTAGAAGTCTCATAGTTTTAAGTTTTGCACTTAGGCCCATGATCTATTTTTAGTTAATATATTTTTGTGTATAATGTGAGGTATGAACTGAAGTTCATTTTTTATTTATTTTTTACATATTGACTGCCAATTATTCCAGCGTCACTTGTTGAAAAGACTAGCATTCTCAAGGGAATCACCTTTCCCCCTTCATTGCAAATCAATTGACCATATAGGTATATTTCTGGACTCTGTTGCATACCACTGGTCTATGTGTCCATTTTGCTACCAATACCACAGTGTTTTGGTGGCTTACCTTAGTCATTCTCAACTGGAAGTGACCTTGCTCCTCCAGGGGAAAATTGCACACCTGAAATTTCTTGCTTGACTTCTTCCCTTTCCTGTCCTACTCTCTCCACTTCCTTCCTGGTTTGTCCTGGGAACACAAATTAATAAGTCATTCACACAAATTCCTTATCTCTGAGTCTTTTGGGGGGAGCCTAACCTAAGACATGAAAACAGTACAGCACCCAGAACATTGTTATTACTCAATAAACGTTAGCTATTATGAGTATTGTTAATTTTCCTCACCTCATTTTTTTGGGGGAACCCTTTTACAAAAGTGGGAAATTATGCCATTTTGCAGTTTTCCTTTGGGCAGGAAATACCAAATGGTATTACTAATAATAATACTTTATGGTATTATTTAACTATCTTTGCATAATATTTATACTTAGTAAGTCACTAAGTATTACTATCTTTGATTAGTATTACAAGAGTGGTGTGTCTTCATTCTAATTACCTAATGTGTCTGTCTTTTCTTTTTTTTTAACAACTTTATTGGGGTATAATTGCTTTACAATGGTGTGTTAGTTTCTGCTTTATAACAAAGTGAATCAGTTATACATATACATATGTTCCCATATCTCTTCCCTCTTGCGTCTCCCTCCCTCCCACCCTCCCTATCCCAACCCTCCAGGTGGTCACAAAGCACTGAGCTGATCTCCCTATGCTATGCGGCTGCTTCCCACTAGCTATCTACCTTACGTTTGGTAGTGTATATATGTCCATGCTTCTCTCTCGCTTTGTCACAGCTCACCCTTACCCTAACTAATGTGTCTGTCTTTAACTTTTGAAATCTCAAATCTAGATTACACAAATCATGGTTTCAGCATAAGGACTACAAAAATAAACAAAGAACAGGCTTCCCTGGTGGCGCAGTGGTTGAGAGTCTGCCTGCCGATGCAGGGGACACGGGTTCGTGCCCTGGTCCGGGAAGATCCCACATGCCGCGTAGCGGCTGGGCCCGTGAGCCATGGCCGCTGAGCCTGCGCGTCCGGAGCCTGTGCTCCGCAATGGGAGAGGCCACAACAGTGAGAGGCCCGCGTACCGCAAAAAAAAAATAAAATAAAATAAACAATGAACAACCATTGACAACCTAGAGTGATCATGGCAAAGACAAAATACAGATTAAGACTTTGAAGTATGAAGAATCAATGCCAAAGATACAAGATGGGGAGTCCCATGTGTGGCTGGGAAATCCAAGGAGAGCACAGACCCTCTCTAACTGTGCAATGGAAGCAATCCAACCTTAAGCTGCCTGACCTGGCACCTTCTCAAAGACCCAAGAATAAAGGGATTATACTTAGCACCAGTTCAGATGTAAAGATCATTCCAATTTTGGTCTTTACAACCTAGAAGAGATATAACAAAGTAGAAAAGGGTTCTGAAAAGAGCGAAGAGACAGTCAGTAATTGGCAAATTGAACCTCTGAGGAAAGGTTAAATGAGTTTGGATTGTTTACCCAGAGAAAGAAAGGCCAAAGGCCTACTTAATACTTGTCTTGAAGAATTTAAAGTTGGTATCTGACCAGATAGTTTACATCTGCAGAAAAGAAAATGAACTCCCCCCAGCCTGCTGTGTAAATAATTTAAGAAATTGAGATTCAAAATAGCAAGAACTTCTTGATTCGGGAGTAATTAAGGTTTGCAAAAATCCACTACTAGTAGTGGAATTTCTGTTCCTAGTGATCTGTGAAACACAAGCACATTGCCATTCATGAGCATAAATGGATGCTTTTCGAAGGGTGGCTGAAAACCCATGAAGGGTTCCATCACTAATGTGACTAGATCTGTTTAACCTCATCTGTGGTTGCACCATCTGCTGTTCAGACCAGCATTTGATCAGCTGGGGGCTCTGCCAGCCTCCCTCAACCTTAGGAGGGCTGAAGAGAAGCTGAGAGGATCACCATCCTTAACCATATTTTTCACTTACTGGCTGTAACAGTTAGTTTTCACTGCATAACAAAATACACCAAAACCCAGTGGCGTAAAATAATTATTTATTTCCTCGTGTGGGTTTGGGTGGCTTGGCTTCAAGCTGTGGCTGCTGCATTGGCCCTGCTTCATAAATGTTCTCTGTAGAACCTGCGTGAAGGGCAAATAGCGACCCGGGGGAAAGCACTCCTGATGGTGATAGGTGAAGTACAAAAGGGCAAGCAAGCCCCACCGCACAAGCACATTTCAAACCCTTGCTTGCATCACATTTACTAACATGTCATTGGTCAAACTCAAAGCCAAGAGAAATGAAAGTACATTGTGTCTCTTGTGGGAGGCACTGCAAAGATACAAGATCAAGGGTATGGATATAGCAAGGAGTAAAGTATCAGAGCCAATAATCCTATCTACATCCTCCTTGCATTGGCTGAACTAAGCTTCATTCCTCACACTGGCAATAGAAATGACCTTGTCCCTTGATATTGCTTTAGAAGGGGGATGACTAGATGTCACGCCATGAGCTAAGGATTACTCTAGGCTAGAGTGGTATCTCTATCTTTCCCCGTCCTCCAAATCCCCCCACAGCAGAAATTCATCCACCTCCTATATTTTTAATGTGGATTAATTAAATCACAATCTACCCAGTCATCCAATTCAGAAACCCAAACTTCAGCGTTGATCCTCCTTTTTCTTCATCCTTCATACAATTTGTTTTAAGTCCCTTTAATCTACATCTGAAATGAAATACTCTCCCACTCTCTCTGCTACCTTCCTCACTGAGATGTTCATAGTCTCTCATTTGGATTACTGCAGTGACCCTAATTGGTCCACCTGCCACTGTTCTTCACCATCTTGGTCCACCTACTCTATTGCAGTCAATTTCCTTTGGAAAAAGGAAATTAGATCATGTCAAAACCTGCTTAGGCAAAAGTCAAAGGACAGATTTTTTTTTTAAAGGACAAATTCCAAAATCTCTACCATGACATTCAAGGACCTCGAAAATCTTGCTCCATCTCCAGCTTTATCTCATCTCAATCTACCTGTACTCCAGTCACACCCGGGGACCACACATTCTTTAACCATGCCACTCACTTCAACAAATCACTGTATTTGTCTCTGCTAGTCCCTATGTTTGGAATGCCCTTCCATACATCCTCTGCCAGACCAAAACTTCTAACTATTATCACCAAACATCACTGTCATTTCAGAAGTCATCGTTTTCCTCTCTGTGTTCCCATGGTGCTTTGTTCATCATGTCATCCCACTACAGACTTCACATAAACGTGCATGTATCGATTACTCACAAAAACCCCAGGAAGAAAGAAGTGCATCAATAACTCCCGCACAATGCAGAAAACTTTTCAGAAAGCACTTAGCCTGGAAGCTGTTCTTTCCCTTCCTGAGACCTGGGGTGTTCTACAGAACCCCTCACATCACTAAATTTCAGTACTGACAAGGAATCTATGTGGCTGGAACAGACAGTAATGCAGAGTGGACGTTGGAGAATAGTGAGTATCCTACAGTCCAGCACAGCACATGTTTGGGCAACAGCAAATTAGGAACAACAAAAGCTTGGATTGTAGTGAAATATAATGAAATATAGTCAAGTCTTAAGTGAAGACTTAAGACTTGAACCTTGAGAGCAGTGACAGAAAAAGAGAATAATTTTCTGTAACAGTATGTCAGCCTTGGAATAAAAAACTAAGCAAATGGTCTAGCATGGGACCAGTTTTAGACCCACTGAAGGGACTTAGCAGACAGATATAGAACCTGGAAATAAGCTGAAAAGAACTAGACCCCACCATGATGGTGACATCCCTTTGGGCGACACTGTTAGCAACACTGCTCATACTTTAATTAAATTTTAGTTAGCTGTGCATACTAGTTATGGCTTAGTTATTAAACTTTAATACTGCATATACATGTATAATCAACATGCATATATTTATTAGTACCTATTTAGTAAATTACATCGAATCTATTTTAAGTTGTGGGTTCAACCTGACTATTTAATCCTTTTCATTGATTTTTATTAAGTCCTGAGTAGAAAACTGAGTTTGAATTTTACCAAAGTTAGAATGGACTCAACTCTAAATTAAAATAAGAACCTAATGGTCAGAGCACACAGGCCAGATACATCATTACAGGGGTGGCTGAACAACGTTTTTCTTGTTGGGGAGGCCACATGTAATGATAGTTCCTAATACAGTATCTTAAAGTTCTTTATAGTTCAACTTAGTTATGAGAGCTGCAAAACCAGGCATCACATTGTATCCACTGTAGACCCCAGTGCGGTGTCTGGCACACCATATGTACTCAGCCAGTGCTCACTGATCTAAATTGTATTGGTACCAGAAGGATGCCCACTGATGCTCCCTGGCCTGGAATGAAAATGGATGTGCTTCAAGAAGGGTGATGCTAGGCTCCTCCTTGGACCAAAGCCTTGGGGAGTTGCTATATTGCTACAATGGAGCACGGTGTGGGGAGGGTGCATATGGCAGAGAATTCATTACTTTTTCATAACATACCTTAGCACAATTCTAGTCTGTCTAGCTTCTGGGAGGATGAATAATGAAAAGGAAATGGTACGTGTCCGAATCAGCAATGTCCATGCACACAGAGCTGAATAAAGGGAAGAAGCCTGGAATACTTATTCTGGTTTTAGATATTTTTTTCCTTCGCATTCTTTAGTTAATCCACCCAGCTGAGCGACATTAGGTGTCACAAGCATAGTAGTAAATCGAAGCATTTCTATACAGTGCCGAATACTTTTTGTGTCATATAGCATACTTTTTCCTCATAATATATAGCGCTAATACATGATTTATTTTCTGCCTTATGTAATGAATAATCTCAAAGTCACTATCCTGTTTTAGTGGAAAGCAGGGGGAGCTATAAAATGGGACTAAACTGGCATGGAATTAGCTGAGGAATCCTCTGTATCAGTCACTCCAGCTCAAGCAGGGTCGCTCTGCAGCTCAGTAACCATAAAAAGACCCATTGATAGCAACTCCGTTCATGGCAGTGGCACTTTATGTGGCAATAATAATAACATACAGTCACTTACACCAAGCCCAAGCAAAACGTTTGTGGTATAAGATAACATCGGATTGTATCAGTGTGAACATTTGGCCTCATATCACTTGCTTGGACCCAAAAGTCAGCCAACTTGCTTTAAGATGTGAATGCCATTTTCTGTGGGTGGAAGGACAGAGCTGAGATTTCCTTTTGTGTTTCGGGGGTTTGTTGGAGCAACACTGGCTAGCAAGGCTCCACAGGGGCCAGAGCCCTGGATGCTTTGAAAAGGCTCTAGGGATGTACTAGAAAAAGAAACTCTTGTACTCAGTATTTTTGAAGTAGCTGAAAGTAAATTAAAAACAAATACTACTATACTTATCAGTTCCTACATTCCCCAGGATATCCAGATTTTGAGTGTATAATTCAATTTAAGAAGACTTTATTGGGCACCCATCATGTACAAAGGCACCGTGCTAGACATTCATGGAAATACAGAGATAAAATTACCATACAGAAGGGGGAGAGTATATATGCAAATTACAATAAAATACGGCAAAATGCTGGGGGAAGAGATGAAAAATGCTTTGCTAGAGAGTTCTGAGTAGAGTGGCAGAATACCCAGTGGAGAGAAGGAACAAAGATACAAATAGCCATTGGTCATTTGCTCTTTACAGGCATCAATATTTGATATGAATAAATGAATGAATCAATGATATATTTTGTCAGAGGAGCTATGAGAGGTCAGTATGGTTTTTTTTTTTTTTTTTTTTTTTGGCGGTACGCAGGCCTCTCACTGTTGTGGGCTCTCCCGTTGCGGAGCACAGGCTCCGGACGTGCAGGCTCAGTGGCCATGGCTCACGGGCCCAGCCGCTCCGCGGCATGTGGGATCTTCCCGGACAGGGGCACGAACCCGTGTCCCCTGAATCAGCAGGCGGACTCTCAACCACTGCACCACCAGGGAAGCCCAAGATCAGTATGGTTTTTAATCTACAGGAAGGGGAAGAAGAGGACATTCCAGATGGAGGAAAAAATATAGGCGATGACACAGCAGCAAGAAAATTCACTTTAATACTGGGGAAAAACATGGTTTTGTATGATTGGAAGAGGTTTCATAGAGCAGGCAAGGCTAGGTACACTGAAGTCATGTTTCGTCAGGCCTACAAAGTCAGGATGAGAAACATATTTAATTAAGGAATAGCAATCAAAATTGGTAAAAGATGTGATTTGAACAGGACATTGGGAAGATGAATGTATTCTTGGAGTGAAGTACATGGCTTTGGACCAGAGAGACCTGGCCTCCAATATTAGTTCCACCAGTTATAAACTGAATGATTCTGTGCATGTTACTTAACCTAAGTCCCAGATCATTCATTAGTAAAATGGTGATAATAAGTCCACCTTGAATGTACAAATCCATGGACCTGAAGAACGCCAACTCCAGAGTAAAGCTACCGTAAGCAAGGGAAGGTTGGAAATTGGTCTGAAGAAGATACAAAGGGAACTGGTCTGAAGAAGATACAAAGGGAATTTTAGCTTTTGCTGAAGAAAATACGGCAAAGGATTAGCACTGTCAGTCCTAGGTGTTGAGAACATTTACATTACTATCAACTGTTCTAAATGCTGGAAATACTTCATAAGTAAATAAGCCCAACTTACAGCCATGGTTGCTGGACATAATATTCATCAAGTGTGTGACACAAGTCCTGGCATAGAGCAAGGTTTCATAAATGAAAGCTATTTTATTGTTGTTTTTCCAATGTTATAATGAGGTCGGTGGAATAGAAAGTATAGAATGAAAGAGAAGAGAATAAAATCTGTAGAATAAAATCATGGGGTTATATGGAGGACTTCCACTTATAGCCAAGATGGAATAACAGGGACTAGACTTGTCTTCCTACTTAAAACAACTGAAAAAATGGACAAATATACGAAACAAAGCTTTTCAAGGCAGTGGACATCAGACACTGAAGGGCAGTGTTCTCAGAAAGATGGGAAACAAATGAGGTGAACCCTGTGATGGCTCCAGTATATTGGTTGGAGAGAGTTTCCAGGCTTTGGAACAGGAAAGGAAAAAGAACTCAGGAGGATCCCAGTGGTCTTCCTGAGTTGAGGAGACAAAGATGAGGGTACAGTGCGGTCAAGCCCCCAAGGCTCTAGAGTTTTCATGGGAGAACACATGAGAAGAGAGAACCCCGCGGGTCTGTAGAGGACATCTCTTGCATATTCAGCTGAGTAATGATCAGTACCCAAGGCTGAGAATAGAACAATCCAAGAGGACCAAAGGAAACGGTCCCGAGGATCTCTCACAGGGCCAGGAAGATTGCGTGCTCACACCAGCAAGAGCAGAGAATGTCATAATTCACAAGGCATAAAGCAGAGTACTCAGAAGGGCTTTACTTCTCTAATGGAGAAAAATTAATCCTGGATTAAGTGCTGCTCTGTTTTTCTGCCTAACAAAGCTTTACAGCAAGACCCAAAAGAATCAAACCGTTTCCAATTTCCAGGTAACTTAACTGTATTCCAGAACAAAGCTCACAAATATTTATGGGAATATAAAAATAAACAGAACCCAACAAGGTAAAACGCACAATATTTAGAGATTAATCTAACAAAAGATGAATAATACCTGTATACTGAAAATGATAAAACGCTGCTGTGGTTCACTTAAGCAGACATGATAAATGAAGAGATATACTCTGCCCATGGATCTGAAGGCTTGGCATTACAATACATCTATTTTCTCCAAGGTGGTCTTATAGATTCAATACAATCCCAGTCAAAATCCATAAAATTTGTATGGAAATTCAATGGACTGGATTAAGGCTTGTGCAGATGGGGAGAGGCAGCATGTGGAAAGGAGGGCCTCTGGACTGTGGAGTTCTGGAGTTTGGAGCCCTTTTTCCAGGATAGATTACTGGAAGTGGGATGGCACGGTCAAAAGAGAACAATTAGGGCTTCCCTGGTGGTGCACTGGTTGAGAGTCCACCTGCTGATGCAGGGGACAGGGGTTCATGCCCCGGTCCGGGAAGATCCCACATGCCACAGAGCGGCTGGGCCCGTGAGCCATGGCCGCTGAGCCTGCACGTCCGGAGCCTGTGCTCCGCAGTGGGAGAGGCCACAACAGTGAGAGGCCCGTGTACCGCAAAAAAAAAAAAAAAAAAAAGAGAACAATTAAAACATGCCCTGAGCAGAAGCAAGAAGAACTACAATCCTGCAGCCTGTGGAACAAAAACCACATTCACAGAAAGAGAGACAAGATGAAAAGGCAGAAGTCTATGTACCAGATGAAGGAACAAGATAAAACCCCAGAAAAATGATTAAATGAAGTGGAGATAGGCAACCTTCCAGAAAAAGAATTCAGAATAGTGATAGTGAAGATGATCCAGGACCTCGGAAAAGAATGGAGGCAAAGATCAAGAAGATGCAAGAAATGTTTAACAAAGACCTAAAAGAATTAAAGAACAAACAGAGATAAACAATAAAATAACTGAAATGAAAAATACACTAGAAGGAATCAATAGCAGAAAAACTGAGGCAGAAGGACAGATAAGTGACCTGGAAGACAGAATGGTGGAATTCATTGCTGCATAACAGAATAAAGAAAAAAGAATGAAAAGATATGAAGACAGCCTAAGAGACCTCTGGGACAACATTAAACACAACAACATTCGTATTATACGGGTCCCAGAAGGAGAAGAGAGAGAGAAAGGATCAGAGAAAATATTTGAAGAGATTATAGTCGAAAACTTCCCTAACATGGGAAAGGAAATAGCCACCCAAGTCCAGGAAGTGCACAGAGGCCCATACAGGATAAACCCAAGAAGAAACATGCTGAGGCACATAGTAATCAAATTGGCAAAAATTAAAGACAAAGAAAAATTATTGAAAGCAGCAAGGGAAAAATGACAAATAACATACAAGGGAACTCCCATAAGGTTCACAGATGATTTCTCAGCAGAAACTCTACAAGCCAGAAGGGAGTGGCATGATATACTTAAAGTGATGAAAGGGAAGAACCTACAACCAAGATTACTCTACCGGCAAGGATCTCATTCAGACTCAATGGAGAAATCAAAAGCTTTCCAGACAAGCAAAAGCTAAGGGAATTCAGCACCACCAAACCAGCTCTACAACAAATGCTAAAGGAACTTCTCTAAGTGGGAAACACAAGAGAAGAAGAGGACCTACAAAAACAAACCCAAAACAATTAAGAAAATGGTCATAGGAACATACATATCAATAATTACCTTAAACGGGAATGGATTAAATGCTCCAACCAAAAGACACAGGCTCACTGAATGGATACAAAACCAAGACCCATATATATGCTGTCTACAAGAGACCCACTTCAGACCTAGGGACACATTCAGACTGAAAGTGAGGGGATGGAAAAAGATATTCCATGCAAATGGAAATCAAAAGAAAGCTTTGGTAGCAATACTCATATCAGATAAAATGGACTTTAAAATAAAGAATGTTACAAGAGACAAGGAGAGACACTACATAATGATCAACGAATCAATCCAAGAAGAAGATATAACAATTATAAATATAAATGCACCCAACATAGGAGCACCTCAATACATAAGGCAACTGCTAACAGCTATAAAAAAGGAAATCGACAGTAACACAATAATAGTGGGGGACTTTAACACCTCACTTACACCAATGGACAGATCATCCAAACAGAAAATAAATAAGGAAACAGGAGCTTTGAATGACACAGTAGACCAGACAGATTTAATTGATATTTATAGGACATTCCATCCAAAAACAGCAGATTACACTTTCTTCTCAAGTGCACGCAGAACATTCTCCAGGATAGATCACATCTTGGGTCACAAATCAAGCCTCAGTAAATTTAAGAAAACTGAAATCATATCAAGCGTCTTTTCTGACCACAACACTATGAGATTAGAAACAAATTACAGGGAAAAAAACATAAAAAACACAAACACATGGAGGCAAACAATACGTTACTAAATAACCAAGAGATCACTGAAGAAATCAAGAGGAAATTAAAAAATACCTGGAGACAAATGACAATGAAAACACGACAAGCCAAAACCTACGGGATGCAGCAAAAGCAGTTCTAAGAGGGAAGTTTATAGCAATACAAGCCTACTTCAAGAAACAAGAAAAATCTCAAATAAACAATCTAAACTTACACCTAAAGCAATTAGAGAAAGAAGAACAAACCCCCCCCAAAGTTAGCATAAGGAAAGAAATCATAAAGATCAGAGCAGAAATAAATGAAATAGAAACAAAGAAAACAATAGCAAAGATCAATAAAACTAAAAGCTGGTTCTCTGAGAAGATAAACAAAATTGATAAACCATTAGCCAGATTCATCAAGAAAAAGAGGGAGAGGACTCAAATCAATAAAATTAGAAATGAAAAAGGAGAAGTTACAAAAGACACTGCAGAAATACAAAGCATCCTAGGAGACTACTACAAGCAACTCTATGCCAATAAAATGGACAACCTGGAAGAAATGGACAAATACTTAGAAAGGTAGAACCTTCCAAGACTGAACCAGGAAGTAATAGAAAAAGTGAACAGACCAATCACAAGTAATGAAATTGAAACTGTGATTAAAAATCTTCCAACAAACAAAAGTCCAGGACCAGATGGCTTCACAGGTGAATTCTATCAAACATGTAGAGAAGCGCTAACACCCATGCTTCTCAAACTCTTCCAAAAATTGCAGAGGAAGGAACACTCCCAAACTCATTCTGTGAGGCCACCATCACCCTGATACCAAAACCAGACAAAGAAACCACAAAAAAAGAAAATTACAGACCAATATCACTGATGAATATAGATGCAAAAATCCCAAACAAAATACTAGCAAACAGAATCCAACAACACATTAAAAGGATCATACACCATGATCAAGTGGGGTTTATCCCAGGGATGCAAGGATTCTTCAATATATGCAAATCAATCAATGTGATACACCATATTAACAAACTGAAGAATAAAAACCACATGATCATCTCAATAGATGCAGAAAAATCTTTCGACAAAATTCAACACCGATTTATGATAAAAACTCTCCAGAAAGTGGGCATAGAGGGAATCTACCTCAACATAATAAAGCCCATATGCGACAAACCCACAGCAAACATCATTCTCAATGGTGAAAAACTGAAAGCATTTCCTCTAAGATCAGGAACAAGACAAGGATGTCCACTCTCACCACTGTTATTCAACATAGTTTTGGAAGTCCTAGCCTCGGCAATCAGAGAAGAAAAATAAATAAAAGGAATCCAAATTGGAAAAGAAGAAGTAAAACTGTCACTGTTTGCAGATGACATGATACTATACATAGAGAATCCTAAAGATGCTACCAGAAAACTACTAGAGCTAATCAATGAATTTGGTAAAGTAGCAGGATACAAAATTAATACACAGAAATCTCTTGCATTCCTATACACTAATGATGAAAAATCTGAAAGAGAAATTAAGGACACACTCCCATTTACCACTGCAACAAAAAGAATAAAATACCTAGGAATAAACCTATTTAGGGAGACAAAAGACCTGCATGCAGAAAACTATAAGACATTGATGAAAGAAATTAAAGATAATACCAACAGATGGAGAGATATACCATATTCTTGAATTGGAAGAACTTGGATTGTCAATTAATCTATGACAAAGGAGGCAAGGATATACAATGGAGAAAAGACAGTCTCTTCAATAAGTGGTGCTGAGAAAACTGGACAGCTACATGTAAAAGAATGAAATTAGAACACTCCCTAACACGATACAAAAAAAAAACTCAAAATGGATTAGAGACCGAAATGTAAGACTGGACACTATAAAATTCTTAGAAGGGGCTTCCCTGGTGGCGCAGTGGTTGAGAGTCCGCCTGCTGATGCAGCGGACGTGGGTTTGTGCCCCAGTCTGGGAAGATTCCACATGCCGCGGAGCGGCTGGGCCCTTGAGCCATGGCCGCTGAGCCTGCGCGTCCGGAGCCTGGGCTTCGCAAGGGGAGAGGCCACAACAGTGAGAGGCCTGTGTACCGCAAAAAAAAAAAAAAAACTCTTAGAGGAAAACGTAGAAAGAACACTCTTAGATATAAATCACAGCAAGATCTTTTTTGATCCACCTCCTAGAGTAATGGAAATAAAAACAAAAATAAACAAATGGGACCGAATGAAACTTCAAAGCTTTTGCACAGCAAAGGAAACCATAAACAAGACAAAAAGACAACCCTCAGAATGGGAGAAAATATTTGCAAACAAATTAATGGACAAAGGATTAATCTCCAAAATATATAAACAGCTCATGCAGCTCAATATTAAAGAAAGAAACAACCAAATCGAAAAATGAGCAGAAGACCTAAATAGACATTTCTCCAAAGAAGACATACAGATGGCCATGAAGCACACGAAAAGCTGCTCAACATCACTAATTACTAGAGAAATGCAAATCAAAACTACATGAGGTATCACCTCACACCAGTTAGAATGGGCGTCATCAGAAAATCTACAAACAACAAATGCTGGAGAGGGTGTGGAGAAAAGGGAATGCTCTTGCACTGTTGGTGGGAATGTAAATTGATACAGCCACTATTGGTGGTACATATATACAATGGGATATTACTCAGCCATAAAAAAGAATGATATTGGGTCATTTGTTGAGACGTGGATGGATCTAGAGACTGTCATACAGAGTGGATTAAGTCAGAAAGAGAAAAACGAATATCGTATATTAACGCATATACGTGGAACCTAAAAAAATTGTACAGATGAACTGCTTTGCAGGGCAGAAATTGAGACACAGATGCAGAGAACAAACGTATGGACACCAAGGGGGGAAAGCAGCAGGGGGTGGGGTTGGTGGTGTGATGAATTGGGAGACTGGGATTGACATGTATACACTGATGTGTATAAAATGGATGACTAGGGCTTCCCTGGTGGCGCAGTGGTTGAGAGTCCGCCTGCCGATGCAGGGGACACGGGTTCATGCCCCGGTCCGGGAGGATCCCATATGCCGCAGAGCGGCTGGGCCTGTGAGCCATGGCAGCTGGGCCTGTGCGTCTGGAGCCTGTGCTCTGCAACGGGCGAGGCCACAGCGGTGAGAGGCCCGCGTACCGCAAAAAAAAAAAAAAAAAAAAAAAAAGGATGACTAATAAGAACCTGCTGTATAAAAAATAAATAAAATAAAATTTTAAAAAATAATGAGGAATAAATGCCTCAAAAAAAGAAATTCAATAGACCTAGAATAACCAATTCTTTCAAAATGAACAAACTTTACACTTCCTGGTCTGAAGACTTATGAAGTTACAATAATCAAGATAGTATCATATTGACATCCTTGTAGACAGACTGATCAATGGTACAAAATAGAGGGTCTAGAAACCAAAAAAGAGAGATCCACACATGTATGATGAATTGATTTCAATAAAGCAGAGAAAGAGTTTTGTTAGAGTTTCCAGCAAATGGTGTGGAACGATATACCATCCATATGCAAAAGAAAAAAAGGAATTTTGATCTATATCTCAAGCTATATACAAAAACTGACTGAGTATAGATCATAGACTTAAATGTGAAGCCTGTAACTATACCACTTCAGGAAGGAAACACAGGAGAACATCTTTTCCACCTTGGATTAGGCAACAATTTCTTAGATACAATACCAAAAGCATGATCCATAAAAGAAAAAAGTAAATTGGATTTCATCAAAATTATGAACTTCTCTTCAAAAGACACCATGATGAGAATGAAAAGACAAGTCATAGACTGGGAGAAAATATTTGCAGATCATATAGCTCACAAAGGGCTTGTATTCAGAATATATATAAATGTAATAATAATAATAAATTTGTAATAATAATAATTATTATATGTAATAATGTAATAATAATAATATGTAATAATGTACATTATTACAAAATGTAATAATAATAATAAATTTGTTTAACAAATTTATAATGTAATAATAATATTATTACAAATAATAATATTAAATGTAATAATAATAATAAAATATAATAATAATATGTAATGTAATAGTATAATATGTAATGTAATAATAATAAATGTAATAATACATTAAAATGTATTAATAATAATTAATTGTAATAATGTAATAATATTACATTATTAAAATGCAATAATAATAATATTATTATTATGACATGATACTATACATAGAGAATCCTCAAAATGTAATAATAATAATAAATTTGTTTAACAAATAAATTAACATTTTAGCCAAAGATTAAACAGATGCTTCACAAAAGAACACAATGGCAAATAATCACAGGAAAAGATCAATATCATTCTAAAATGTGCAAAATAACCTTTACTGATAGGAAGCAGATAGTTATCTGGCATGGGGAGGACAGAGACATTTGGGAAGGAGAGCATGAGGCAATCTTTAAGGGTTATGGTTCTGTTCACTATCTTGTGTGTTTCATTGATATATACATATGTCAAAATTTATCAAATTAGACACTTTAGGTGTAGCTTATTGTACCTCAATGAAGGCATTGCATAATTATAGGGAATGTGCTCTTATTGGCAGGAAAAGAAAGGAAGAAAACAAAGATGACTCCCAGAAAATGTCAAGCTTTCAAACTTGGGTGACTCCATAAAAGAGAAGGGTGGGGAAGAAACAGATTGGTAGAGGATAATGATTTCATTTGGGACATGTTGACTTTGAAATCCTGATAGGGATATACAGGTGGACTATATAGGTGGAATCTAGGTCTAGACGTTTTCTTTTCTTTTCTTTTCTTTATTTTTAACTGGTACGCAAGCCTCTCACTGTTGTGGCCTCTCCCGTTGCGGAGCACAGGCTCCGGACGCACAGGCTCAGTGGCCATGGCTCACGGGCCCAGCTGCTCCGCGGCATGTGGGATCTTCCCGGACTGGGGCACGACCCCGTGTCCCCTGCATCGGCAGGCGGACTCTCAACCACTGCGCCACCAGGGAAGCCCCAAGGTCCAGACTTTTTGAGAGTCTTGGGCAGCAGATAAGGATGGCAGAGACCCTTTAAAAAAGTGATTATTGGATTCCTGAAAATGGATAAGATTTCTAAGGGAAAATGGAAATGCATGGAACTTTGAGGAATTTCTACAAATACAGGGTAGAGGATGAGAAAAGAATAAAAGTGACATGAAAGCAATGGTTGGTAAGGTAGGAAATGTAGTAGGAAACGCAGTATTAAGCAAGGTCACAAATTCAAGGCCTGAGAGGGATTCAAAGGTTAAATGGTCTCTAGTATCAACCACATCATTAAAATTGAGGAAGATGAGGACTGAGAAAAAGTTGTAGGTTATCAGTATCTGAGTTTAAAAAACAAAACCAGAAGAAACCCAAAAAACCCTGCGTGGGTGGGATACTAGAGACCGAAGCCTGCTTTTGAGGGGTTAAATACTGAATGGGTCTAAATAAACAAGTATGTATAACCTCCACTATTTTTAAGAATATAGATGGCAAGTAATTTGTGGAGATGCAGGATCAATGTAAGTATTTTTTTCCTAGAGTTTGGATAAAGTGAGCATGTTTTAAAGTTTAGCATGTTTTTAGAGAAAGCAGCAGAAGGAGAGATTGTAGATACAAACAAAGACAAGATGCTACACAGTGTTTCTCGTATTTGGCTACAATCAGAACCACCTGGGAGAGCTCTGAAGACACACTGATGCCTCGATGAGTCATATCAGAATATCTGGGTGGAGCACAACCCAAGTGGCTTGAGTCATCTCAGGCCAGGCAGTAAGAGTATGGCTAGGAGATACGATGAAGGGAAAGGGTTACATGGCCACTCTTGGCCTGGGAAACCAAGGGCTCTTCTTCATGTAAGGAGGAGGGAGAGGAGACACTTTCTATAGCTCTTACCCTCTCAGCTTCCACATATAATTATTATTGGGGGTCAAGTTCAATGCAGGGAAATGTGAGCCCTTCAAAGAGAAAGTGTAATTTTAAGGCATCTCCTTTTGTCCTTTCTCTGGATGTTGAAGGTCATGGCAGCCAGTTTCTGCTTCAGCTGCAACAAAGTTAGAGCCAACAGGGAGGCCCGGCCATCCACCACTGTCAGGGGTCACCCCAAGCAATGAAACTGTGCGGCTCACACTCGTCCCTTCTCTCCAGCTTGCAGAGGGTCAGGCTGTCTTGTCTTGCCTTAAAAACCCCCGGCTACTGTGCATTTTTTGTTCTTTCCGGTTTTGATTGATTTTTAAGCTCTTCCAACACTGTAAGCTGGTATCTTTTTGTTGTTGGCAGGTGACTGCTGCCTCGCAGAGATGCAGAACAGTATGGGGAAGGGGTGTGGGCTTTAACTGAGACAGGCTAGGGTTCAAGCCTGTGTTCTACCTCTTACATGCTGTGAGCAAGTGTTTTAATTTCTCCAAGCCTAGTTCTAGATCTTTATCTATAAAATTAGAAATAAATAATGCCTATTTTTGTGTTTGTGCATATATGAAAATTAGAGACTTTCTATCATCTATTTATCTATCTATCTAACATCTCTTTATCTATCATCTGTCTATCCCGTAATGGAGGATTTGAAGCATAGTGACATCGTGGGTACATTAAATACTAGCTGTTTTTATTATCCTCGTTCGTGTTTTGAAATTTACTTAAAATCTTTGAGACCAGTAATTCTCAAAATGTGCTCCCCAAATCAGAAATATCACTATCACCTGGGAACACATTAGAACGGCAAATTACCTTACTCAGACCTACTGGGTCTGAAACTCTGTGGGTGAGACCCAGGGATCTGTGTCTAACCAAGTTCTCCAGGTGATTCTGATGCATACGCTAAAGTATGAGAACCACTCTTCTAGATTATCGGGTTTGCAAAAGTAAACGGGTAATGAAAGGGGTGGGGCTTGTCCTTGGGCTTTGGAATTCTCAGCTGTGCTTTAGACAGCTGAGGTCTCTGCCTTATAGAACCAGCAATAATACACACTATATAATTTTTAATTGTTAACCTGGCATTGACTGAGCACTTGCTTTAGGCCAGGCATAGGTTTTACCTAATGGATTTTAATGCCTTTTGTGATTCTCTGATTGTTTCACTTGCATTACCTGTATTTCCAAACTGACTTCCCTGCTCTCAGAGGGCAGGGTCTTACACAGCATTCGCATATGTCATTGTGCCAAGTACATTATTGCCACCTGCTAGCTAACTGATAGGGTCTGGGGGACTTTTTGTCTTTTTCAAAAATGGTAAAGTTCTGAATAATGAATCAATTACTTTTTCTTTTTATGTTTTGAAGCATGATAATAAGCGACACAGTCGAGTCTAGGTGTTTTTTTTTTTTTGAACCTTTATCCTCTCCATCCTCCTCCTAAATCCTTGCTCTCTATTGACCTTTGGGTTTGTCCTTGAAAGATGTCCGCTGGTGTAGCATCTTGGTTTCTGGGTTGATACGTTGGGTTTCTCAACTTCATCTGATTTCAGTTCCGTGCAATAAATAAGAGCCGTTTTAGCTAGAGTTTTAGCTATGAATAGCTTCTCTCCTCATAACTTCATCTTATATTTATTGCTTAAAATGATAGATTGAAAGTCATCACCTAGCAACTGGCACATTTTTCTCTTGTGGTCTAGTTACTTGTAATGATTGACTATTGCGATTGCTTCACTGGCTCGTCCTGGTCAAAAATGGATATAACGGGTCTATAAATAGAGGTCCATTTACATACTCATAGGATTATCAGTGCAACTTACTGAAATGAGTTCATTTGTACAAAATACTTTGTCTCTCAATTTATTTCTCTCATCTTCAAAAGGAGTAGCCGATTCAAGCCTATGTAGGATTTTATACTTACAGTACTTTATTAGTTCTGTTATCTCAAACCCCAGATCTCTTGTTGGAGACTGGCTTTTGTGTCTCTGTGCAGAAAGCAACTAAAAACCGAAAGCAAGAAAGAAGACAAAAATTTTTATATCGCTTCATGTTCATTTCTCGTATAGCACTCTGTCACAAAAAATTAATGCTTTGTACTTTAAAAGAGGCTTTCATCCCCAAACCTCAAAGAACCTTATAAATAAGTAAGCATATTATCTACATTTACAGGTTGGAAATGATGCACAAAGCTGTTAAAAGTGCATTGTGCATCATAGCCAAACTGAGGAAGAAGCTCCTTTTAATTAAATGCATATAAAATTAGTTGATTTGGTGTTTTAAAATATTTATACTAGGTTCCACTATGCCTCAACAGACCGTGGATATTAACAAAGTTACAATAATGGTAAGCCCAAATTTCTCTGGTCCTTCCTTCCTTCGATATAATTCAAGATCTCAGCTTCCTGCAAATCCCCTTGTGTGTACCTGGGGGTCCCCAGGGGGAATCCCTTCTGTGCTCATGGACCAATGGCTTCCTCTGTTTCACTGAGCATCATTTTCCAATCAGGTGCCAGACTGCAGTTCTCCCCCATTGCCCTGCCAGAAACCTTCATAGAGTTAACTCTGCCTCCTAGGTGCCTGAGTTGCACAGTGTCCAGTGACCTTCAGTGACATGGGAAAGAAGGCCCTCTTCCCTTTGTGTCATATTCTGTTAGGAGGCAGCCCAAGGCAGGGCACTGGGAGCACTAGTGTTTTGTAAGTGGCTTTGCTTTTCAAGGGAAGCAGTTGTATCACTTCTTACTTTTCCCCATGCAGAGCTGGGCTCAGAGATGTGGCCTGATGACAAACATCACGTTGGACTCAGAACCTTGCATCTTCCGTGGTCTTGTCTCATGTTGAGGTTCTATAAAAATGTTATGTTCAGGGCTTCCCTGGTGGTGCGGTGGTTGAGAGTCCGCCTGCCGATGCAGGGGACACGGGTTCATGCCCCGGTCCGGGAAGATCCCACATGCCGCGGAGGGGCTGGGCCCGTGAGCCATGGCCGCTGAGCCTGCGCATCCGGAGCCTGTGCTCCGCAACGGGAGAGGCCACAACAGTGAGAGGCCTGCGTATCGCAAAAAAAAAAAAAAAAAAAAAAAAAAAATGTTATGTTCAACCGTAGAGCCCAAAGGCCTGATTGAATCAGGCCAGGTCCTGGAGAATAGGAACTGCTTTTCTCTTGCCCACGGATCAGCCTCCCTGACTCCACAGTTGGGTGGATGTGGAGAGGCAGAGCTTTGAATCTAGCGTTGAACCTCAGCATCAGACAGGCTGGGCTGTGACCCGCGGGGATCAAGATAGCAAGAGCAATCTACACTCACATTGGAACACACAAAATGTGAACGTCATCCGAGCCACAAACACGGGCACGAAGCATTTTAATTAGAGGAGGGGGATGCTATGAGGAAGTGTGGCAAGTCTATGATTGAGTATCTGAATAAATCTTGTCTGGAATGAGGGAGCAAAGGTGTGAGGCTGTAGATACAGAAGTTTTGCCTCACTTCCCGACAGCATCCAACGCAGAGCAAAGCCTCTCCCTCCTTCAATGCTTCCCCAAATTACCCACCACCAGCCCAAATTTTAGAAATAAATCCTTTCTGACATCCCCTTACTATGACTCCCCAAGGTTCTCTAGGGTGTGCATTCTTGTCCACTCCAATGAGCAATAAACCCAATTGATCAATTACAGCTGTGTTCCTGGAGGTCTTTGGCTGGAGGACATTGACACCCAAGTGGACACAACGGGCTCCCTTGCCCTTTGGCATTTGGTTGGGTTTGACCAATGGGAGGAACCAGTAGAAGATGGAAGTTAAGAGGAAAATGAGGTTAGGGTATTTGTTTCCCCAATACCCTCCCTCTTCACCTGGAGTCCTCTCTTTCCATATTCCAGTGACCACACAGTCTCGCCCTGAGACATTGCACCAGATCTTGTTGGTTTCCCTAAGCTCTGGCCACACCCTTGTATAGAGCATCTGTATTAAAAACTCTTCAACTATTCAATTTGAGAGTGCTGTCAATGTTTTGCTGGATTCTCCTCTTTACACTCTGACCCTTTTCTCTTAGGATGTGTTCTTCCCGAGACACATTTTAGTTCTCTTGCAAATAGACCTCTGGCTTGCCTGCTTCACCAGTTTGCCTGGTACATCCCAGATAGGGCAGGATCATGCTCTGAGAAGTTATCCTTTTTGCTGCTCCATCATGCTCATTTAATAGGTTTAGGAAGGACATTCAGAAATTATTAAATTTCAAGATCAGCAGACTGGCAGGTCTTTCCTTTCTTTTTCTGACTGCTAAGTCAGAAAACTGCACACCAGTTGTGAAAATCAAGTCCCAGAGGAAAAAACTTAGGATTATGAAGACATCCATATGTAGAATAAACCCATTTTCACTATGGAAGGAAATACAAAGAATATTAAGCAAACCCATCAATGGCTCCAACCATGGATTACCTAAGAGATCAACCTTAATTAACACATTCAAAAATGTTAAAGCATTTTAACACTTTTTTTTCCTTTTTTTTCTTAACATCTTTATTGGAGTACAATTGTTTTACAATGTTGTGTTAGTTTCTGCTGTATAACAAAGTGAATCAGCTATACGTATACATATATCCCTATATCCCCTCCCTCTTGCGTCTCCCTCCCACCCTCCCTATCCCACCCCTCTAGGTGGTCACAAAGTACTGAGTTGATCTCCCTGTGCTATGCAGCTGCTTCCCACTAGCTATCTGTTTTACATTTGGTAGTGTATATATGTCCATGCCTCTCTCTCACTTCGTCCCAGCTTATCCTTCCCCCTCCCCATGTCCTTAAGTCCATTCTCTGTGTGTGTCTTTATTCCTGTCCTGTCCCTAGGTTCTTCAGAACCATTTTTTTTTTTAGATTCCATATATATGTGTTACCATACGGTATTTGTTTTTCACTTTCTGACTTACTTCACTCTGTATGACAGTCTCTAGGTCCATCCACCTCACTACAAATAACTCAGTTTCATTTCTTTTTATGGCTGAGTAATATTCCATTGTATATATTTGCCACATCTTCTTTATCCATTCAACAGTCAATAGACACTTAGGTTGCTTCCATGTCCTGGCTATTGTAAATAGAGCTGCAATGAACATTGTTTCTCAGGGTATATGCCCAGTAGTGGGATTGCTGGGTTGTATGGTAGTTCTATTTTTAGTTTTTTAAGGAACCTCCATACTGTTCTCCATAGTGGCTGTATCAATTTACATTCCCACCAACAGTGCAAGAGGGTTCCCTTTTCTCCACACCCTCTCCAGCATTTATTGCTTGTAGATTTTTTGATGATGGCCATTCTGACTGGTGTGAAGTGATACCTCATCGTAGTTTTGATTTGCGCTTCTCTAATGATTAGTGATGTTGAGCATTCTTTCATGTGTTTGTTGGCAGTCTGTATATCTTCTTTGGAGAAATGTCTGTTAAGGTCTTCTGCCCATTTTTGGACTGGGTTGTTTTTTCTTTTTGAAACCAGTAACAGACTGACTATAAAGCCCAGAGTACACAGTAGACAAACTTCCTTTCGAGGAAGCTACTCCAGGAGGAAATGCAGATCCTGGCACAGTCTTTTGAGTTTCAGCACGCTGTTTCTTCTCCTTGTGACTTAGTTTGGCTTTATAATTGTTTTATCAAAAATGATACACTTTATTTTTAAACATGTGATTTTAAAAAGCTTTCCTGCAGATGCAGTTGTTTCCAAATTACATGTTGGGGCTACACTGCTTTGCTCCTGTGGGAATACATCTTCACTCCCATAATGTAAGTCAGTATGAAAATAAGATTTGCTTGAAGGAAATTGTTTTATAGCCGTGCTTCAGGAACATGTGGAGTCCATTAGTCAGACACAGCAATGTTATCAGAAGAATCCTGTGACCCCAAGGGCTCTTTCAGGGAGACCTAGGGATAGTTCTCGATGGCTTTAGAAGAGGCAGTATGTACAGTTCTTGAAACATTTTAATTGTAATTTTAAAAGGATGAGGAAGACAATAAAAGGAATTCCCTACTTCTGTGTGTTACCTCCAGGACTCAGCTGCATTTTAAATAAACACATATATTATCTAGTTAAAATAAACACATATATTATAGAGATTAAAAGTTTTGCATGAATTTAAAGATTAAACATGGGGCCTTCAACGAAATTTCAGGTTTGTAATGGGCTGGGCTGTTTGGCCATGCTCTCAGACCCTGAGGAAACATTTAGACTTTTATATCTGCTATTAGGTAATATCTACAAGTTATACCTGTTTTACAGAGTGTGATCAGTTCATCTGAGATTTGGAAACGGTCAAGTGACTTACTAGCTGTGTAAGGCAAGTTATTTAACCCCTCCAAGCCTCAGTTTTCTCATCTGGGGAAACAAGTATACACTGAGCTTAAAATCTTCTTGTGAAGATTAAACGTTACACATGCTGAAAGAGTTTAGCACAGTTCCGGGCCCAATATATCCCACTATTACTTTTCTTATAATTATTGCAGGTATTATTAATCTAATATTTTGATTTGAAAACTAATATTCCTTACAAAACATGGAGGGGACTTAAAGTGATCTTTAGGATGTCATATTCTATGGGTTGATGTGTACTTTGCAAATTCTCTTTTCTAGAAATACATCAGATATTTCCCAAACAATAAAACAGATCAATTTAATTAATTATAACTTTTGGAGGAGTACGTAAGGCATGCTAATACAAAAATAAACCCAACCCTTACATTTCTGGTTAGTTGAGATACCACTTCGTACCCACTAGGACGACCATAATGAAAAACAATAACAAGTGTTGGTGAAGGCACGGAGAGACTGAAACTCTCACGTGTTGCTAATGGGAAGGTAAAGTTGTTCAGCCACTTTGGAAAACAGTCTGGCAGATCCTCAAAAAGTTAAACATATAGTTACTATATGACCCAGCAATTCCGATCCTTGGTATATACCCAAGAGAAATAGAAATGTATATCCACCCAAAAACTTGTAGATGAATGTTTCAAACAGTGTTATTCATAATATCAAAAGTGGAAACAACCCAAATGTCCACCAGCTGATGAGTGGTAAATAAAATGTTGTATATTCATACAATGAAATATTTGGCAATAAAAATGGAGTACTGATACCTGCTACAACGTGAATGAACTTTGAGAACATTATCCTATGTGAAAGAAGTCAGTTATAAAAGATCATATATTGCATAATTTTATTCATATGAAATGTCCAGGACAGGAACATGTGCAGAGATAGAAAGTAGATTAGTAGTTGTAAGGGGCTGGGGGAAGAGGAGATTTGGAGTGAAAGGGGAGTGACTACTGATGGGTGCAGAGTTCCTTTTTCGGGTGACGAAAATGTTCTAAAATTAGGTTGTGGTAGATGGTTGCATAGCCCTGTGAATATATTTTAAGACATTGAATTGTATACTTAAAATAGGTAAATTATGGTATATCATTTGTATCTTAATAAGGCTTTTTAAAAAAGAAAGGAAAAAGCTCCCAAACAGATCTTGAATGTAGACTTTCTAGTCAGATTCCTCAACATAGGTTTCTAAAATATAAAATGTATATTTGATCATTGCATTGGTTTAGCATAGCATTATATTGTACAACCAAGTCTGCAAGCCTCTTTGAACAAGTTGGAGACCACTGAAAATTTGGATGGGCATGTAATGACCTGAGTTGAACCTTGATCCAAAGGCATTCTAGTCTAACTAGTGGTACCGTTGGATTTTTAAAGTTTGAACTTCACTACATATTAATGTTATTGTATACGATTACAAGTTTTTGGTGGATATATGTTTCCATTTCTCTTGGGTATATACCAAGTGTCAGCTCTTAGGAGTTAGGCTTTCTGTTCCTTATTTAAGATAGAAATGATGCTTTTCAACCAGCTCCCTTTTCCTACCAGACAAGTGGTATAGTATTGACTCGTGGTGAAAAGTGCAACCTCCTTAAGCGAACAACACTACGCCTTGCACTGCTCGAAATTTTTTTTCCAGTTTTTGCTTGCTGTTCAAGTATTGACTGAAACAGGCCTCTGTGCAGCTTACAAGGTGTTAGGCGTTGTCAGGGTGCAATGTTAGAGCTCTGGGCCACCCACTGGAACGGGTCGACTGTCTTTATGCAGGTGCAGGTGCAGAAGGGCAAGCTGGTGGATTAAGGAACAGAAGTACTTGCCTTAAAGGACCCAGAGGCTTAGCTCAAAACCAGTGCCCCTAGGACCTCCATCTCAACGACAAAATAAGTTGTCGTTGTGCATTACAGATGCAGTTGCATCTTTCTCAATCACTGTTCCTCTCTGTCTTTTAGAGAAGTAATCTGTTTTCTGTGATAGACTATTTTGGGATGTGATATTGGCATATATATGTGTATATGTATACATATGAACATATAACTCATTTGGCAATTAAAAATGCCGCCTGTTAGTAACTGTAATATTTTTAGATGGTTTGATGTACAGTGAAAAGGGTAAATTATTTTGAGTCAGGGAAATGGAGTTCAAATCTTAGCTCTGCCAGTTAAAAGTGTTGGACCTCCTCTGTTGACAGGCTCATCATTTTGCCTGTCTTGTAGGATTTACCTGAGGGTTTCAATGGGGCAGTGTTCGTCAAAGTGACTTTATGAACTGGAAAGAGCCCTCACAGTCGTCTTGGTGGTATGTGGACTGTCTAATGTCCCCACTGAGACTGAAATCTCCTTGTTTTTGTAGCTCCCCAGGGATGACTGTGGACACTCAAGTCAGATTTGCTGATTTTTTGGCTCTTTGGGGGCCTTTGATGGTTGGGGGGTTGGAGGTGGTCAAGGCACCTGTGCCTGACTCATCCCTAAGGAGCCTGAGATACGGCATGGGTTGAGGGTATCTGAAAGGGTTGTTCATTTAACAGCTCTCAACTGAATGCTACTTTGGTCTAGGTGCTTGGGATAAAGTGGTTTACCAGACTGACAAAACTGCTCCCAGGAGCTCACATTCTAATGGAAAAGGAAGATCCAATAATCAATTAAATAAATAAATACATAATTTCAGAGAATTGAGAAAATAAATATAAAAATGAAGATAAAATAAAGATAAAAAGATAGAAATTAGGTATGGAGACTATATTCTCTTTTTATTTTGAACAATTTCAAATCTACAGAAAAGTTGAAAATGACTATTCAATTAACACCCATTTTCTCCTTGCCTAAATGCAACAACTATTAACATTATGCCACACTTGCTCTCTCCCTCCTCTACGTGTGCACATCTTTGTATGTATGCATATACACGTACGTATATATGTGGTCCTTGGTGTTGAACCACTTAGGGTAAGTAACAGACATCATGAAACTATCTCTAAATAGTCCGGCAAATATTTCCCAAGAATAGGATACTACCTGTACCACCACAATGCCATTAGGACTCTCAAAAATTTTAATCGTATACAATAACATTAATACGGAGTGAAGTTCAAAACTTTCTCAATCACTGTTCCTCTCCGCCGGCACCCCCTAACTTTTCGTTTGTTTTCTCAACAAAACAGAAGGTTGAGAAATAGTTATGGGATGATCTGGTAGGTGAGCCTTCTAGGCATGGAGAACAGCAAGGCAAGAGGCCCTTTCAGAAGCCCAGGTGGCAGATATGCATACAGGTTTATATGCTGCCATCTGGTGTAACCACACTGTCATACACTATTCTCAAGACCTCTCAGCCACCTGTTCCTACTCTGAATTCAAACTCTTATAAATGTGAAAACTTGAAACCATCACACGGAAGCACTTCCTGTCAATCTGCAGTCTAGGTTTGACCATCCAGGTGTGTTCAGGCAATTCCATGAATCTTTTCTTATTTTTTTATCTCCTTATTTTATAAAAACAAGTGGAAAATGAAGCAATCAATGTTCCGAGACTAGAGTTAAGACCTGTAATCTCCATCAGTATAACGTAGTTAAGACCTGAATTGATACTAATAATGTCAAAAATGGTCAATCTTATTTTAAGCCAAACAATTCCATGTTCCATTGAGAAGGAGGAGAAGAAAATTTAAGATCATATACACAATTATAGAACTGTTTCCTGAAAAAGTGAAGGGCAGTTAAGAATGACATACTACTTTTTCGCTCTTTTGGAAAGATGTACCATCTCATAGGGCCTACCACATGATTTTTCAAACAGTTAAGATTTGGCATTTATGATTGGCCACTCCAGTAGGGGTAGTGCTTGGAACAGAAGAAAAGACATCAAAAGCATGGTCTTTTCTTAGCACTCCCTTCTGGAAAGCTGCTCTTTTTCCTTCCCCTCGGCCTCAGGTTTCCTCCTCTACCTTTTGAAGACCAACTCCTTGCTAGAGTCGCGCCAGGTGAAAGAGGCCTTCTGCCGATAGCTGAAGTCAAGTTCTGGTTTAAGCCAGAAGAGGCAAGAGAGGGTTTCGTTCACAGTCTGGCTCATGCAGATAGGGGTCAGGGAGGAATTTGGGATCAAAACCGTGGGTACAAAGAAGGTATGGATCGATGTGGGTGATTCCCAATGCTCTCAGATTCCTGCAACAGCGCAAAGTCACAAGGCAGCATTTGCCGAGTCCAGACCAGCATCTCCCATCACCGCCTGCTGTCGTCCTTGAAGGTGAGAATACAAACCCCGTGAAGAGCTAAATTCAGAAACACAATTCGTGGCTCAAAGCACAGCTGCCTTGGAGGTTGAGGCCGGTGAGTGGCAGCCTGAAGGAGCCACCCTCAGCTGGACTCAGCTCTGAGCAGCCTTACAGCCTGGGCAGTAGCAATCCGCCTCTATGTCAGCCCCCTTCTCTGTGGCTCCTGTGGGGAGGCTGGGCGCTGAAATGGCCCTTTGGACAGGGTGTCAGACAGCTCCGTCAGCCTGCTGTGCTCTGAATCTATTGCTCTTTCTCTTAGGATCAATTGAGGAACGGGAATACCCCTCCCCTTCTTACTCATGGCTGCTGGCAGGGAGAGGCTGGCTGGAAATGCTTACTACTTGCATTTGTTTTTGTGGCACTTGAGCTACACAAGGTGAGAGACAAAGGTTTTGAGTCACACAGACCTAACCGGCAGAGATAGTTAATACTCACAAACACCCACGTGCATGTCCCATCCCCCCGGGTCAGTCCCTATCCATGGGCAGAGCCAGTGGACTCATCCTGGTTAGTGAGCAATGGCTGTGAGCATTCCTCTTCCTCTTCTCTATAGGCCTGGAATCCAGGTCTTTCAGATACTAGAAACCTCACCGTGAGCCTGGGTCCCTGGGGACTGTGACGATTACTGCAGGAAGCAACCTGAGTTAGGCACGTAGGGTAAGTAAAAATTACTGTTTTGGTGCACTAAGCTGTTAGCATTTCAGATTTTACGACTAATGCAGGGCTTACAACCTCATCTTGGCTCTGCCATTTGTTATTTTTGGCCTCCATTTTCTCCTCTGTAAAGTGGGGATAATATTACCTACTGCAGAGACCGTCTGGTATACGTGTCTGCCCTGCAGCCATTCCATCTGGGCAATGTTCCTCCCACTCTGTGAGAGTCTTGTGGAACTGTCAATTCAGGCCAGCCAATTAGAGGGCTACATTCTCTTGGATACACAGACTGGGCCAAGGGGTAGGCAAGTGACCCCAAAATGAGTCTACTTTGAGGACAGGCTTGGATAAGACAGGGTCTCTTTCTGTGTGAGCCTGGAGCTGTGAGATGCCATTTTTCCCACTCAGAGAAGAAAGCAGATACTGAGTAGAAAGTGGATACTGAGAAAGTTCCATCTAGCCCTGAACTTTTCAATACGTCATCCAGTCAGTCAATCAATCAATCAATCAATCAATCAATCAATCTCTTTCTCTCCTCTTTTCCCTTAAGGTAGTTTGAGTTGAGCTTTAGTCACTTGCAACTGAAAGAGTCCTGATCAATGTCCCTACCTTGGAGAGTTATCACAAGGATTAAATATACAGTACCTTAAAGAGCCTGCCATATTACAAGCGCTCCAAACATGATTGCTGTCATGACTGAGGTTGGTTGCTAGGGGGCTCCAGTCACGAGCACACTATCTTGCTTATTCCTTATTCTCGGTCCTCTAGGCAGCCTGCAGAACTGATGAACTCATGAACTGAGATCACATGAATTTGGGCTCCATAAAATTGTTTCCACCTGGTCACTCATAGTTGCTGTGCCCTTTGCTGCCTTTGAGGGACATAATAAGCTGCTATGTGAAAACCTTTATTGCATATGTTATAGGGACATTTTCTATGGCTTCACTCAGGGTCCTACCTAAAAAGATGCTGTAAGAAATTTTTCTCAGACTCATGTGGGAAGGAAAACTTGACATCCCCCAAGGTTGTCCTTCTCCAGTTTTTCCACTCTTATCATCAGAGAAGACTGAACTCATACTCCCAGGGGTTGGAGACATAACCCTAAGCAAAGTGAGCACAATTTCTTTTGTTTTATGTTAAAAATTCATGTGACTTTTGTACTCTTCTCCACTAGACATCCATGTTTATCTTTATGGTAGTTGTAAATCTTGTAGCAGGTTACTGTGATTGCCTCCAATGTTGACATGAAATTTATGGCTCCTCTCTAATAATGATGGCCAAAGTAGATAGGCTACAACCTATATCCTTGTCTTAATCTTCTAACTGCTGTACCATTTCTCTGGTTCTGATTTTAGTTTATTTATAGCCTTCTATTTTATGGTATATTTTCTTGTGAATTGCCTCAACTACTTTGTGGATATAAATGGGTTATGAATAAGTAAAAGCATTAATATAAACATAAAAAAAGACCCGACAAGCTTGAAATGATACCATATGAGGACACAGGATGTATACTTGGTTTCCTACAAATAGACATCTTACCCCCAATCTCAGCTGAACTGAACAATACACTGAACAAAAAGAAGGTGTTTAAAATTTTAACAGAAACAGCACAAAACCCAGCATAGCTAATATTCTTGTTATCCACAGAAAATCAAAAGTCCTAATTTGAAGAGAATACATTAATACCGATTTTGGTGGACAGATGTTGGAATCAGCATTTGAAAGAGCGTGTCTATTTGCTTCCTCTTTTTACCAAAGGCAATAAAGAAAAATATTTTTAACAGAAGTGCTCATTGTATTTTCAACTTCACACACTGGGACAGAAACTGTGCGATAGCCATATCTTTAGGACATAGATCCAAAACTAAGTTAGCCAGTCTTGTAGACACCCTTAGAAGAACTGAGAGCTCAAAAATGCAGCATGAGGGCTACAGATCTAATGCCTATTAATTTCCCTGTCTCCCCTCCTGAACAACAGTCTCCATGAGGACTGGACCTTGTCTGCACAATTTCCTGGCGGATTCCCAGGGCCTACAATGGCACTTCCCACAGGAGACACCCAGTAACTACTTGTGGAATGAGTCATGACTATCTCCCCTCTTCCTGTGAGAGGAAATTTGTGTACTGAAGGCCAAGCCATTGCTGGCTCCATTTCTTCTGCTATCATCTCTTCTTCACCAATTAAATTCTGTATCATTACTTAAGGGAAGAGTTCTTAAAATGGGATGGGGTTCAGAAGGTCCTTGAACCCACTGAAAATGTATGTAAAGATTTGTATGTTGGGTACATGTTTGGACAAGAGCATCCCTAGTTTTCAGGAGAGTTTCAAAAGTACTTCTGACTTTGAAGATGTCAAGGACAGTTGATGCTAGGGATTAGTCATTTAGTACACGCTCAGTTAATGTGCGTAGTACATGCTCAATTAATGTGTGTATAGTCTAATGGTTGAGCTTTTGTGTTTCCCAGTCAGAAACAGCTGAGTCAGCTGTGCGATCTGACCTAAGAATTTAATCCCTTTAAATTCTCTTAATTTCTTCACCTGTGAAACGGGAATAATAATATCTAACAGAATATTGTGAGGATTAAATGAGGTAACATAAAGAATGCTAGGCCAGGCTTCCTGGTGGCGCAGCGGTTGGGAATCCGCCTGCCAATGCAGGGACAACGGGTTCAAGCCCTGGTCTGGGAAGATCCCACATGCCGCGGAGCAATGAAGCCCGTGCGCCACAACTACTGAAGCCCGCGTGCCTACAGCCCACAAGCCGCAGCTGGAGAAAGCCCGCGTGCAGCAACGGGGACACAATGCAGCCAAAAATAAATAAATAAAATAAATAATAAATTAAAACATTTAAAAAAAAAAGAATGCTAGACCCATGGCAAGCACTAAGTTATTAGAGCTATTGCTTTTGCTAGTCAATCAATTAAATTGTATTTCAGAGACTTATTATCACATACTCCTGAGGACTGATTCTCATGATATCAATTTTTGTTCTCCAAAATGAAACAAAATATATAAACAACTTTAAAAATATTATTCTAGTTTCATGCACCATGGAATGATTTTGGAATGTCATGGAGAAATATACAAAGGGAAAACAAGGGCAGGGATTCATCCGTCTTGCCCAGGTTGAGAGAGGAAGTCAAGGTGGCCAAAAGGGGAATCAGGGCTTTGTTAGAAATGTTTCCAGTTTCTTCTTCTTTCCCTCCCACCCTCATCTCTATCACTGACACATGCACACGTACACACCAACACACTTTCAGAAATATCATCTCCTGGGAGTTAGTGTACATCTTATGAGTCTTTCTTTAAAATATAGCTCTGGATTCAGCCTCTCTCTAACTCCCCTAATTTAATTTTTGAACAGAATGTCATCAAAGGAAGAATACCAAAAGCGTCAAGTTTGATACCACTTATTTTTTTTTTCAAATTCTTTGAATGACTGCTTTTTTCCCCTAGTTCCCATTGTGTCCAAGAATAATTTTTTAAAAGATTTCTGGCTTAACCAATAAAAATCAACACCTGTTCGTGTCAGTGACGTTACCAACTGTGGTCTACGTGCTTGTGTGATTGCTCAAATCGTGGTCCAAGTTTTTGTTTCCTTTGAAAATCTCCCGTAACACTTGTGAGACAAAAACAAGTAAGATAAAAAGTCTTCTTTAGTCTTAAGAATGAAAATAAGGTACAGTGGAGTGAAGCTTCTAGATTTTTTAATGTGTGCATGTTTTTTTAAAAAGCGAAGTTGGAAATAAGGTGGTACAAAGTTATAATTGGACTTAAAATGTTGTGCTACAAAGCCATGTTGGAGCCCATCTATTCCAAACCCTTAATATTTCAAAACAGAAAATTAAAATCCAGAGATAATGTGAGACTTGGTCAAACTCACATGACTGTTTCTCCCTCTCCCATCATGGCTAGTGGCAGGCCTAGGATGTGATAGCCTCATAGGTTGACTATGTAGTGGTTGCTTCATAATTAATTAATAGAAATCAGCAAATTTGTTTTCAGCCCATTTTCTGGCCCTTAGACCTTTATCACCTTCTAGGGGGCTCATCTTTTGCATCACTTATTTCCTGAGGGACTTTATACTCACCTGGTTGAGACAACATTATTATCACCAAGCTAATGATTGATTGAGAACAGCATTTCCAAAAGTGCTTGTTCTATGAGGCATTAGTTAGTATTCTCTGGGGGAACATAGTTGACGCTTGAATGAAATTTGAAAATGCTGTACTGAATAAATATATATAACTATAACCTGCAAGCCTTTTCAGAAGTTTTAATACGCTAACGTGCATCACGTGTGTCTAGGAGTGGGGTAAATAGATTATGTTTTCAGAGCTTACTTGACATGGAACATTCTTGCATCTCTCCTGAATCCCAGCATCGGAGAATGAGTGAGGCTTAAGTATTATCCTTCCAGAGATATTTAGACTTTCCTAAGGGACTCTTATCACTTATTTTTTGCTGAGCTCCTTATTTCTGTATCTTAGGATGTAAGATCTTTAAGGGAGGGAAAATGTCCTTCATCTCTAAGTCACCAACACTTAACGCAACACCATGCACAGATCCTGGTACATAGAACAAACAGCACGAGATCCATCTAATGATTGCTCAATGAATAAACAAAAACGATTTCAAGCCCCATACAGCTTACTTTCTGGAGGTAGAATTCGAGCCATCAATGACAAGCAACCACATCACCCATGTTACTCTTCATTTTTTTTGATCATCTATTCCACAGTTCTGGGGCAAGACTTATTAAGAAAAATTAATAAGGAAAATTATTAAGAAAAAACATTGTATTGTCACATCCTTTTCCCTCCTTTGCTCACTAAAGAAAAGCTAAAGTTTACTAGCTTTTGTGAGGTAGAATCAGGGCAATAGGCATAAAAAAAACAGAGCTGGAAAAGCAAAAATGGGAAAATTACATGGAAATTTAGTAGAGAAGGATGGAAATGGAAGGAAAGAGGGTGTCATGTGAGACGAGAACCAGAAGAGTCTGGTGGCTGCGAGATTTCTTGGTTGGCGGCGGAAGGGAAAGATTTGATCTAAGGAAGGGAAGCAGTTGTCTTTGGATGTATGGTGAGGGTGGCATAAATGGGAAGAAGGACTTTTAAGATATTTTCTGTATAACACATACCCACACCCTGTCACACTTTCTGCTTTGGAAGTTTCATGAAGGGCAAAATAAAATCTGGAAATGTTTTTGTATATATTTTTATTCCCCTCTTGGACTTTCCTCTAGAGATTGGGCAATGGGAGACCTAATCATATTAGGGTTACACTAACAAAAGGACAGAGACATGAGAGAAAAACAGGAACCTATCAAGCTTTCCATTTCTCAGGAGACGGGGGACATCTTCACTTGTGAAACAACTATACACAGTTCTCATTATCCACTCCCACTTTATATCTCCCCAGTTGCTTACAAAAACAGAAGAACGTGGTTGTCCTTATTAAATCTTATTCTTTTAGTTGGTTTTATCCATATACGTACAAAATCATGAAAGGTAATGGAAAGCTATTTTACAGTGTACATATATCTATACGCCATAAAAATAGATTTATGTGAAAGAGAAAGTATTAATAATCCTAATGATTTCATAATCACCATAAGAAACCTCAACCGTGGACAGCTTTCTTTGGAACAAAAGATCTAGCACCGCAGAGTACATTTACTAGGTCCCATGGAGGGATTTTATACAGTTCTGAATCATCTTAGGTCGACACATACTTTTGATGGTAAACTTCTCATGACATCACTGTCCGTGAACCAAATATGGCCACCACGTTTACCCAGGCAAGTATGAGTTCCCAAAGCACTGAGATGCCAAGAAAGCTTTCTCTGTACCTACTTCTGGCTTGGGTTACCTAAAGCTGCCTAGGTAACCTGCCACCGAGAGCTTTCACCCACCTCTGAAAACACATCTGGCTTTAGTCTTTATTACCATGAGTTCATTTGCTTAACAAAGAGTTCGTGGCGGTTGCTAGGCTCAGTAGGAAGAAGGGGAATAAGGTGGGAAGAACAAGGCACCAAGTTTAATTTGGTTCACCTAACATTTGTTGAGCAACTATTATGTACCAAGAGATGATGATACAAATACAAATAAGACGAGGGTCCTACCCTACAGAGAGGGAAAAGAAAGGAGAAGGGTAAAATGGGTTAAAAGAGAGAGACAAATGAGAAAAGGGAGAGAGGAGGAGATGAGATAGAGGCAGAGGAAGGTGAGGTAGAGAAAGATAAAGAGAAGCGCACAGAAAAGGAGTGCTAAGTTAAAGGCAGAGAAATGACAGAGGAAAAGGAAGGAAATGATGAAAAAAGAGACAAAAAAAAGAAAAAATAGCCAGAAATGATCCAAGAAAAGTGAAGACAAAGAGAATGTGGGGTTCGTAGGGCTCTAGTCTTACATCTTCTAAAGAGGTTCACTGACAAAGAAACTTGCCCCGTTTTCCATGTTCTTAACTTGTATGAATAGAAAGTGGGAGAAAAATTGTACTTTTAGAGTTACAGGGTGTATAGACAGATTTAGAAGGTTTATACAGTGAGTCAGTAAACTAAACTAAAAGGTTCTCACAGGTTTTGCTTTTGGAAACCTTTTCTGGGGGAAAAAACCCCACCCCAAATCCCCCAAAACTAGATTCACTGTAAACATGTAACAAAAAAGGGCAGTGGGTGTTTCCTTCTTTTTCATGCAATTTACACGTGCCTTTTCCTCTCCGGGAAGGAAGCATTTCTCTGTTACCAGTTGAGGCAATTCATCATATTCAGCAAAGTCACAGTGGTTGTAACTACTCATTACGATGTCTCCTTGAGACAAGGAAGGGTGAAAATGGTAGTTTAGAGCAGAAAAAGTGGTCTACTGTTTATATTTGCTGCATCATATTACTCAGTGGATTTTTTTTGTTTTAATTTGAGAAAAAAATGTTGGTGTGTTTCAAATACGTGGTTGAGAGTGGAGTATACCCAGATGTTTGCTGAACTAGAGAGCGGCTCTCTAATCCTGAATCCCTTGGGCAGATGTTACTCGAAAGCATCCCAATTGATAAAATACAGACAGCTGACACTTGGTCATCACCTGAGAGATGGAGATGGAGGTGATGGGAAATTCCATCAATCATGCTATGATAAGCACTTAAGACTCTCTCGGGGCGAGAGCAGATTGGCGGGCCAAGATCTGTCGTCCCATCTCTTTCCAGGGTGTTACCAAATCTATGGAGGGAGAGAACTGTGTCTTTTGTCTAGCTGTGCTCAACACTAAAGCGTTCAATGGTACGAGCCATCATGCTGGTGGGATTTGGTGTTGGGGGAATTCTGTGTGCTGGGAGCTGGAGAGAGGCCACCGATTCATTCCACATATATTATTTCTCCAGGAAACAGCATAATTGAGGACAATTTTCCACCATGAATTGCATCATTAGCTAACACAGGGAAAGTGAAATGCTGTTAACTTTCTTTTTTCTTCTGACAAGCTGATGAGCTGAAGAAAATAGAAAAGTTTAATGTGATTTTTTCCCAAGGATATATGTTGAAAATCAGAATCAAAACACTTTTACACGGTAATAGAAATCCCGCATTTTAATACATTGCCATGCACGTAAGGAATCAAGTAATGCTGAATACAAAATAGTCAAATATACAAAATGATAAAGCAGATTTTCAAGACTGATAGAGATCATGCTCACAGATACAAGGGAGCAAAAATCTGTACAGTTTCATTTCTATCAATTTAAAAAGAAACATGCCCCTCCCCCGAAAGTCTTTTTGAGCACAACCCAAAACGCAAGGAAACATTAAAAGAAAATGTAAAGGAGACCTAAAGGGAATTGGCAAGTTGATAGCTGCTTAAGATATGGAAATTGGTAGTTCAAAATTGTGGTGTGCAATAATTCTTATGTTTAGAGAAAAAAGTTTCTAAACATTGTATGCCCTGGGGACACAGGGAACTAAAATGAACATCCAACAGAAAAGGCACCTTATTTTACTACATAACCAGCTTGTGTCCTCCTTAAGTCTAGTCTTGGGAATTTTTCTAGGGTGCATAGAGAAAAACCCCACAGTTGTGGGCAATATATAAGGAAAATACTTATTTAATTAACCACTATTAGGGGATTAAGAGATTTCAGACTGCTGGTTTAACTACTCACTTAAGGAAGCTATAAAAATGTCTACCCTCTACATAGGCTTTTGTGTTATGAAATGTGTTTTTATAGCCATGTTTGTTAGCGTTTGTAAAACAGTGAACCATTCTTTTTCTTGGTCAGATTTTTTCCCCTCAAAAGCAATCAAGAGCACTGGTTTTATATTCAATTCACATTGTGTGATTTTTCTTCCTCTTTCTTTCTAGCACAAAGACCAATGTACAGAAGCTCATAAAGGAAGTTCAATGTGGCTCTCTGCTTCCCGTGACCCTCAATTTGTCAACTTCATTGGTCTTCTTCAACCCGGGGATTGGCAATCTTCACCTGCACTAAGCCCAGCCCAAACCTCTCTCTCTCAGCTTGGTCACAGTGCTCTAAACCTTTGGAAGGTGGAGATAAATGGACACCCTAGCCATGGGCTCTTCAGACCAGCCCCCGGGTATTGTGTGTACATACAAAGTGTTTGAGTTACCTTCACCTTTTCTATCAGTTGTACAAAAACAACTACTTAAGTTCCTTCCTTAGCATCATTCCTTCAAATAAAGTAATTTTGTACCCCTCACAAAAGGTTGATTGATACTTTATCATTTTACTTTTTAAAATCCCAGAATGGACTTTCAGTAATAATAGCTATAGGGAAAGGCGTAAACTAAGGGGAAGGACTCACTGATAAAAGCCCATATCCCTGCTCACTATGATGAATACGCAGATACTGGTGGTACAGGACAGCTTCTCCGCTTAGCTCGTTTTGGCCTCCAAACAACCCTGTCTGCTAAGACGGAACAGGTAGCATCCCAAACGGATGAGCAGAGGCCCAGAGAGATGGGCAATTTCTCTTGAGTTCAAGTATTCTTGAATTCAAAACATCTTCCCCTTTATCAGAGCAGTGCCGGTCTCCACAGAGCCCTAAGAATAACTCAAGTACAGAAACCACAACAGATCAATATTTTCTTTTCTCAGGTATTTCTGACTGCTAATACGTAATTGTGTTACGATACTGATATTTTCTGAAATTTGGGTACAACTATTTAATTTGGTGACTAATGATATTAAATAGTCGGATTAACTGGACCTACAGCAAGTATGACGTAGTGACACGAGAGTTTTAGTGGAATTCGTTTCAAAACATTTGTGCTGGTTTGGCTTTTCAGCAGACTAGTTGCTTCTGTGCCAATCACAACTGAGACTTACAGGGCAAAGTCAAGAACCTGGCATTATTCAGCTCTCTGTAATGTGAATGTTCACTAGCTAAACAGAGGTCTCCTCAAACATGGCCTTGTAAGGATAGCATTTTTCTACTGGTGAAGGAAATGTAGTGTTGGAGGAATCATTCAGAGCCCCAGAGAGGCTTCCAGTTTCCTTTGAGTGAATTTAAGCAAGTGGAATCCTGACTACCCCAAGTGGGGGTCAGCACTCACTGAAGAGGCTACTGCTTCTAGAAAGAGAAGGGTAATGTGAGGTGAGAGTGGAATTATAATGAAAAAGACAAAGGTTCCAGTGTTCAAATATGAATTACTCCCCCTGCCCCCCCCATTTCTCTTTAAATTTTCCACCTATAAACAGGGGCCTTTTGATGTGAAAGTGAACATGGTTATGTACTTCAAAACCTCTGCAGCTGGTATGCAGGGAAACATTTCTGGTCTCCTCTCAAATGCATCAAACGGGAACTAGGTATAGGCATTGTCAAAAGCTGCAACAGAGTTAGCGGGTAGCTCTCAATGCAAACACATAAATGTAGTTGACTGTGTTAACAAAAACATACTGAAAATACATATAAAGAATTAGAATTGATCTAGGGAATCATATCATCAAGGACCAAGGTGGTACTCAATTCAAATCACATTATTGGAATTATGCTTGAATAGGGAGTCTATTCAGAGCTTCAAAAGGTGTCTTTACGATGTTTGTGCTATTTGAGAGGGAGGCCAGGCTGACCTCTGGGGAGATGGGAGAAGACCAGCGTCAGCTTGTGGAATGGAACAGGGGCAACCACCAAGGCGTTTAATGGCCAGTGATTTTTCTTCAAGGTTATGTCACAAAATCAGTTCCCCCACCCTGAGAGAAGTAATGATCTAAATATTAAGGGTCTCATTTTAGGATTTTCTTGGAGTAAAGCATTTGAGTACATTTTCAGAGGAAATGGGGGTCGGTGGTGGTGAATAGATATGACCACACAGAACAGGCCTGCGTGCTCCGGCACGGCAGCCCAGCTTAGAGTTCCACGTGTAGTAGCTGCGTGTGTGCTGATATGCCAGGGCCACGTGAAAGCAGCCTGTTTATTTCCTTTGATCCAGATGATTGAAATTTAAAAGGCTATAAACGGTGCAGAAGACAACCAGCAGGGTCTTCGGTGCCTTAAAGATTTCAGGTGTTAGTGTCTCCTATGTTGGCTTAATTTAAGTCTCCTTGTTTATGTCAGACGGCTGCTTCTATCACTGCACTTCAGGCAAAAAGGCCTGGGTTTAAGAGCCCTTCTAAGGCTCTGTAAATGTCTGAGGTTTGGAAAACAACAACAACAAAACAAGCAAAGAAACCCCTGAACCACCGGCTCCCAAATATGAAAAGGATATTGTATAATCAGAATTAATGTTTAAGTATCTGTAACAATGTCAGGCAGTCACCTGCAACTCAATGCAAGTCGTACGGTTCCCTTGAAATTTTATGAGGTGTATGTTGTTGGTGCCTTCGAGTGCCTGATATAATTGTGGAAGGAGGCTCTGAAGTAAGAATACTGGGAGCTCGGCAAGGTTTGAAGACAGCCCTACGTGGAATGGAAGCTTCAGATTTACAAGGCCTTCTATACCCCTTTTCTGCTGTGCTGTGGAAGTAATTTTTCAGTCAGTGCTGCCGACCAGGAGGCCTAAAACTAGCCCCATACTCAAAGGCACTTCTCCTCTATATTTGTCACGGGCCGATCTTCACTCTAAGAATGTTAGATCGTAGTGCTTGCCCCACTTTCCCAGAATCTTCCCTGCAGGGCCAAGATGATAGGCAGAAGAAAACCAGGATACCATCCTCCTAGCCATCCTCCCAAATGAGAATCTCCAGGGAAGGCTCTACTTTGTTCTTTGAGGGCTGGTGTAACCTCCCTGGGCACTTGGCTAATTTCTCCTCAAGCTTCCCACAGGTGGTTCGCCTTCAAAAGAAGGCTCCCTGTCTCCTTACTAGAGTTACGTCACCAGAGCAAAATAATGGAAACACAGCTCCCTGACCTTGAAGCTGTGCTGTGGAGCCAGGAATCATCCACACTGATAAAGCAGAATTCATAAGATAGTTCTCTGGCTACAGGATTAGATGTACATCTAAGGAGACCAAGGGGCAGGACCCACTTGTCTTTGAAACCGAGTCCCCAGCTGTGCCCTGAGCGGCTGCATCTCCTGGGCTGTCCTCCCTCCTGATCTCATGCCCCTTGTTTTGATTAGTGGCACTGACCGGCCACCCCCTGGAGATGAGAATCCCTGTCCCAGTGTTGTCTGGGCACCAAGCTTTCACCAAGATCAAACTTAAGAAGGAATTCTCAGTCAGTCCTGGGGAAAAAAGGTGATGACTATGTTTCGCTGTTTGAGTTCTTTATAGAATACTTGAAATCTACACCAGGAACTATGTGAAAAGAAGAACGAGGTTAAAAGAAAAAAGAATACGAAACAACGCAAGAAAGTAAAGTGGAAGGGGTTGTGGGAGAGGTCAATAAAAACAGCCTTTAAGGCAGAAAGGAATTGATGTCATTTTCAAAGGTTAGGTTTTTAAAAAGAGACTACGGCAGCTTTAGGTCTAGTTGTCAAGTAACAAAATTACTCTAAAGAACGTAGAGGAAAATATCACAAAGAATGAAGCTGCTAATGAACTGGAAGAGGAGGTTTTGGGAAAACGAAAGTGCTAAGGGGGTCTTGAAAACTTTTCTTCCGTGAGACTTTTATTGTTCCTATCCAAAATCAATTGTGTGACATTTGCAGACAAAGGAAGAATTTGCAAGTAACAAGGGGGTACATCCATTAGAGGTTTTAATCCTCCGTTTATATTCTCACGTCAGGTTGATAATTCCTTTTCCCCTTGAAGTTTAAAAATGAGGCAGAATTACCTCAGAATGAAGGACTATTAGCCTCTGGGCAAATGAGAAGTGACCCTGGAGGGGACCCGGGTTATTTCCCCGTAATCGGGAGGTGGAATGGACGCTGCGGTTACACACCTCACAGAGCCTGAGTAGGGAATTGAAGACACCATTACCCACAAGAAAGCTGATAGGGTCTCCGTCCCCCTAGGTATGTCTTAAAACTACTCAAGTGATTTGATTTTTACCCTAGCAGAACCACCGATGCTCTGAGTATTTAAATTCACTTCTGGAGCTGGAACAAACTTATCCCCTTGGCAACCAAGAGAGTCTAATAATTATTCGTTTCTGTTCCTTCCCAAGACTGCCTTTCCTGTGCAAGTGAGGGGCCCAGCCTTTTAATAAAAAGTTCAGCACAGGTTCAAGTAAAAGGAAAAATAAATGCATCAACAGTTTACAGCCCTTAGACATCAAAGCATTTATCCCTTACCTCCCCATCTCCTGCTTCCTACTAAACAAAACTCACCACAGCCATCTCTGAGGTTCTGGGAGTAAAATGTCCTACACACATCTTGGCAGGAAGGTTCAGCACAGCAGGAAATAACCATGGGTCATTGTGGGTCAACACAGAACAAAGAATCCCAAGGCTGTGAAGGAAACTGTTTCTCCATTTTGCTGGTTTAGCTCATGACTGCTCAGATTTTATGCCACCACGTTTCCAAAACTATGCCCCCAGATGATTTCAAACAGAGGTCGACAGTTTGGAAAACAGTAGTTCATATGCAAATATGTGGTACGTGCCAGGAATTAAGGCATTTTTAGAGAAGCCATCTTCAATGGGGCTCTTTCATTGTCTCCATCTTTGCCCTTTCCTATCTCCATCTTTACCCATCATCTTTAAATAATTGTCCAGCACACTTTTGACTCAAAAAAAAAAAAAAAAAAGCTAGGAAACTCTACTTATTTAATGGTTTGTAACATATTTTGCAAAAGCCAAAGTCAGTAAGGATGAACCACCACCATTTCATGAACATCTGTCTGCACCACAAAGCATGTCCAGTTTTCCAAGGGTGTTAACAGTTGTTCTCAGAATGTCCCTGGCTAAACGAACTCATTCCCAGATAATATCTCAGCACCTGGCAGTAGTTCTTTCGAATTCATCAGACCTGATTTTGTGTCCCTGGGACTAGTTATAGAATTGGGGCTTCAGAGAATCCAGCATGATGATGAATTGCTGTTTCTACATAAAGGATGGGAATATAGGTGACCAGGGTGGATATCAAGCAACTGTAAGTTGCTTTGGGTAGCTCCTACCAGCTAAATCTGGGTGCTGGGAGGGTTGGCTGTACATGATGGGCGCAAATACATGGCCTGACGCTGTCCACTACCTCTTTCTCTGCTGTCCACTTCCTCAGGCAAGGGAACTGTGCATGTCCATTTCTCCACGTTGCTCTGGCAGGGGATGAATGCTGTCTGAATTCAGTTTTCATTGTGGAAAAGGTGGGGTGGGGAAAGTGTTTGGGAGGAGGAGATATCATAAGGGCAGGGAGAGTCTACCTTGTACACTGTTGTTGCCCCAGCTCAATGCTTGGCACATAGCAGATGCTCAATAAACACTTGCTGAGTAAAGAAGGGAAGAAATGAAAGATTGGAGGGAGCTCTGGAATTGGAATTGAACCTCAGGAGATGGGCAGTGGAGACTGAGGTGTCCAGGGGTGTTGGCAGCCAGGGTTTGACTTCCTAATTCTGGATTTGTAAAGAATTACGGTCTGCTGGGGGTCTGATGGTGCCTATGCCGACCCATCAGACAGCCAGATTTGGTGGCGACTGGAGCTTCTCTGAGTTCCCTCTTGGAAGCCCCCTTCTTTGGCACTACAGCCCGCAGGCTTGTGGTGAGTCATCCTGCTGGGTGACGCACCCGAATCACATTGGGATCGCTCTTTCCTTCCCTGTCAAGTTAAATCTCAGGTGGGGTAGTTTTCTAATGGGCTGTGCATTTCCTGATACCCCCAGGGGAGGCAAGATGTGGGGAGAACAGACAATGAGTGTGTGTCTGGTGACCCTCTAAAATGCCAAGCTTGCTTGGGCTGGCAGGCCCCCAGGGTTGTTACATGTATTTAAAGAAAAGTCTCCGATGTCTGCTGGTCTCAGGCTGGGACTGTGGGCACACAGAACATACTTGGCTGAGTTTCTGATTCAGTCAACTTTACATTTCCAGGCAAAAAATAATGCTAAAGCGTGATGTAGGGTCAATCAATACGGACATTTCTCTAATTCCTAAAGACAAGCAATAACTGGGTTGACTGGTTTCCCAGGACTGTGCTTTGCTGTAAAACAGAGTACAAAAAAATTCGTTATGGGTATAATCCCAGAAAGGATTAAAAAGGACTAGTAGGTTCTCTTCTGAGGAAGAGACCTAGTGTGGGGTTGGAACCTCTTGCTTCTCTAGACATGCAGGGGGTCACTTGCTGTTTTTTTCTCTTCAAAGAATTGTGATCAGAACTTGACCTAGAGAGGTTTCCAAAGTGATAAAGGCAGACCACACCCTGGGAAACTGCATTCTGCTGTCTTTACCATCAATGCACCTATGCTAAGATTAAAATATGGCCACACCCCCATTCTGGATTTTTGGAAAGAACTGTTCTATAGAATGAGAGATTACATACATTGGCCAAGTAGAAGCCTCCTGTGTTTGAGTGTATGTGCTCGTGCTAAGTTGTGCCCAGGTAAGAGGAAACTAGAGCTAAATGACCACCATTCCCCAGGCCCACCTTTACTTCCCTTTGCTGCTGTAAGAAATCCAGTTGTTCACTAAAGTGTCAAGAGGTTAAGTCTAACAGTACTGTGGCCATATTTACCAATCTACCACGAATGACGGAGTATATGCTAGGAGTGGAGCCTCGTCTTGGACAGTCTGAGCCAGAAATAGGACAAGATTTATAAGAAAGAAGAAAAGACTTGTTTTCTCACATGTACTGAACGTGCTGATTCGTTTCGGTATAGGGGGTTCTCATGTAAAGTGCTTAAGAGTTGGACAGAATACCTTTAGATGTCATAACTAACACAACCGAGACATGTTTACATTCCTACCCGGGCATAATATTGTGAACACTTCCACTGAGATTGCAGAACTGCTGTAATTTTTTTTCTAACGCATCATGCTGTCTGCACACATAATAAAATAATCCAGTAGTTGCCATGCTAAAACGGGACTTCTAGTGAAGGGCACAGACAGCTCCCCAAAGGGAGCTTGAGTTATGCACAGTGATGAAAACTGGAAGCAGTTTTCCAGCTAATGGTCTGCCAATGACCACTTGGAACAAGCTGGCCCTGTATATTATGCACCTCATTTAAAAATCCACAGCAAACTAAGATGTTCCAAAGCCCATGATCTTGACTGAATGGGTGGTTTTTCAGTTAATCTGGTTAATCTGTCAATGCTCCAAGGATATCTTCTGGCAATGCCATGAGTTAGTCTTTCTGTGAGGAACAGGCCATGTTCATATCGACTGGCAGGACAGCAGCTTGGAAGGCTAACCGCGTTTATGGAGAACCCTCAGTTGAGGCTGCAAGAGGAAAAAGAAGAAAACATGATGAGCTATTTCTGCATATTTCCACATACTGGTATGTAGCAATAATCCGATTCAAACAAACCTTAACATCCTTAGGTCAAAGAGAAGGTGCTATTGGAGGTAACGGTGACTCAACTTCAAGATGAACTTATGGTGGCTTGTATCCTTGGAACGTCCTTCCTTTTTTTTTTTTTTTTTTTTTTTTTGCAGAGCGTGGAAGATATCCATCTCAGGGATAGGAGAAGTTGCACGAAAGGATGGGGAAAACTGGATCCCTGGAACTGGCATTCAGCCCTATGACGGGGCTGTGGTTTGGGAAACCATGTCATACATTATGGGGTTTTGTGCATTTACTTGATCTGGAACAAGATCAGACTGGGAATGGTGTGGAATCATTTTGGGGTGAGGGTATAGTGGGGGGTTTCATTCTTCATTAAGAAGCTTTCCCAGGATAAAGCCTAGAAAAACATATTGGAAGCAGTATGGGTGGAGGTCCTGAGTTTGCTAGTTGAAAAGTCAGGTTGGCTGAGCAGGTTAGTGACTAGGTAAAGTCATTAAAATCTGAGCAGATTGAACTACTTGAATGGCAACCCTGCTTCTGACCTTGGGAATACTAGTACAGATATATTTGTCTAATTTTTCCAACTTTATTTTCTAATTTCCTTTTATTTTATCTCAGTATTCCCTACAGATCCTTATACACAGGTCCTCATTAATTAGTTAATAAAAGAGCACAATTGGATATTTTGCTCAGAAAGATTATCAAGATGAGCTTTATTTAATACACAGAACTATTGGGCAATGGAGAGAGTAAGCAAGAGTCTTTTTTTTTTTTTTTTTTTTTTTTTTTGCAGTACACGGGCCTCTCACTGTTGTGGCCTCTCCCATTGCAGAGCACAGGCTCCGGACGCGCAGGCTCAGCGGCCATGGCTCACGGGCCCAGCCGCTCCGCGGCATGTGGGATCCTCCCAGACCGGGGCACGAACCCGTGCCCCCTGCATCGTCAGGCAGACTCTCAACCACTGCGCCACCAGGGAAGCCCAGCAAGAGTTCTTGATGTTAAAAAAAAAAAAAACTTAAGAGGGAAGACATATGGGGATACATGTATATGTATAACTGATTCACTTTGTTATAAAGCAGAAACTAACACACCATTGTAAAGCAATTATACCCCAATAAAGATGTTAAAAAAAAAACAAACCTAGGTTTTAAAACTGGCTTTTTAAAACACGAGAGAATGCACAATTTATAAGCAAATGTTTCATTAAACTTACTATTTTTGAGACAATACAAAAACAAAAGTAAGGTGCTATTTAAGTGCATTCAATACACAATAATATACACTACTGATGAGGTTGTAATGAAAGTAGAATACTAATATATTGCTGATAGCATTGTAAACTGGAAAAATAATGTCTATTTATTTAAACATTCATTGACTCAGTGTTCCCATTCTTGGAGTGCATCCTAAAGAAATATTCTAAAAAAATGAAAGAAGCTATATGCACAAATATGCAACCCAGAGGTTATTTATAATAGTGGAAAAATTAGAAGACAACCAGTTTCCTAGTGTTGAAAACTTAGGTTACGTAAATTATGGTGCATTAACCAGATGGATGATTACATGGCCATTAAAGTAATAATTATGATGATTATGTAGCAACATGGTGAACAGTTATGATATACTACAATACAAAACTTACACATATGTATAGAAAAGAAATGTAAGGGAAAGGTGAAGGCTTTAGGATTTTTATTATTGTTGTCATAATGTTTTACACAAGAACAACAAAAGTTAGGGTCACAGGGTGCAGCTTTGACCCATAAGCATTGACTAACTAAAGCATCCACAGTTATTTTCATTCACTAATACTACTAAGAAAATAAATATTTATAATTTTGTTAAGAAATAACAGTCCAGTATTATTAAAGGGGCTTAGAAACTGACACAAGTAAAAATCTTTTATCCAAGCCGACCTGTAAAAGCGAAGTACAGCTGGAATAACAGATTTCTAGCAATCTGATACCATATACTATTACCCAGACTTTGCTAAAATCAGCTCTGGAAAATGTGTGAAAAGAATTATTAAGAATAACCTAAATTTAAAAAGTAAAATTGAAAAGTGAATAATGATAATAAAGAGTAAACACAAATTAATTACTCTACTTTGGATCCTGAGTCAGGAGTTGATAACTAGGTTTATCACAGCTGCTATTTCTCCAAATAACCATGTCTTCCACATGAGCCTCTAAGGCTGATGGAAAGCAGATGTGTCTAACTTTAGCATACAATAAGATTTATAGCCATGGACATGAGCTGAGCCTATTAGACCTTAAAGGTCTTTCACCTGTGGCTCCCCAGTACGGTTCTTGGGAATAGGTAGAATATCCCCATTTTGTGGATGAGGAAATTGAGGCCCAGGAGTATTATTTGCCCAAGGTCACACTGCTAGTGAAGGTCAAATCTGTACTCAGACCTAGGTCTGTCCCATTCTAGTGACATACAGGAGTGACAGGGATAAATATATCAAGTATTCAGAGTATTTCTCATTCTCCTATCTTCTAACTAGGATTCCGTGGTTATCCACAAGCCCAATTAGCACAACAAAGGGCCCTAGTGGGCAGGGAAAAAAACTGGTTGCTAAATTAATTTCTATTAGAAAGATGGAGATATTAGAAAGAACAGAGATACTCCTACAAGACTTGAATACACGCAGGAGTAGAGGCCACAGAGAGACAACCTGGGGGTTTGTAGAGTGACATAGGAGATTTGGGGTGATGGCTGCCACATGTGTGGGCCCTTAGGAAGAGGGATGGCCAAAGAGAAGAGTGCGGATGGCATAATACTACCTTGACCCATCTTTCCACAGAATCAGTATTCATTGCTCTTTGATGCTTTTGCAGTTACTTATGTTTCCTTTGAATGCGTCACCAGGTTGAGTTGGGCTTTATGTGGGAGCAAGAGGCCCCTGTTTACTAGGTTGTATGTGCAGGGATGCGCCTAGTATAAGGCTTGGACCATTGTCTTTCTGTCACGTGTACAGTGATGGCTCTGCCGTTATCGCTTGCCTAGAGGTTTTTGTTATGTGTAACAAGAATCAGACCTTCAGGTATGTAAAAGCTACATGAGGTCAAATGTAAAATGGCGGTTGGTATGAGATGGCTGTGGCTCTTTATAGTTTTGTTCTGTTTTTAGAATCGAGGTCTAGTTGATTTACAATACTGTGTTAATTTCAGGTGTACAGCATAGTGATTCCGTTTTTTTTTTTTTTTTTTTTTGCAGATTATATTCCATTATAGGTTACTACAAAATATTGAGTATAATACCCTGGCTCTATATAGTAAATCCTCATTGCTTACTTATTTTATGTACAGTAGTTTGTGTCTGTTAATTCCATACTCCTGACTTGTCCCTTCCCCCCCACTTCTCTCCCCTCCAGTAACCATAAATTTGTTTCCTACGTCTGTGAATCTGTTTGTTTTGTATATACACTCATTTGTATTATTTCTTAGATTTCACATATAAGTGATATCATATAGTATTTGTCTTTGTCTTATTTCACTAAACATTATATTCTCTGGGTCCATCCATGTTGCTGCAAATGGCAATATTTCATTCTTTTTTATGGCTGAGTAATATTACATTGTACATATATACCACATCTTCTTAAACCAACTGTCTGTTGACGGGTACTTGGGTTGCTTCCAAGTCTTGGCTATTATAAATAGTGCTGCTATGAACATTGGGGTGTATGTATCTTTTTGAATTAGAGTTTTCTTTTTTTCTGGATATATATATACCCAGGAGTGGGATTGCTGGATCATATGGTAGACCTCTTTTAAAGGAACCTCCATGTTCTTTTCCATAGTGGCTGCACCAATTTACATTTCCACCCACAGTGTAAGAGGGTTCCCTTTTCTCCACACCCTCTCCAGCATTTAGTATTTATAGATATTTTGATGATAGCCATTCTGACAAATGTGAGGTGATACTTCATTGCAGTTTTGCATTTCTCCAATAATTAGCAATGTTGAGCATCTTTTCATGTGCCTGTTGGCCATCTGTATGAATTCTTTAGAGAAATGTTTATTTAGTCCTTCTATCCATTTTTTGATTGGGTTTTTTTTTTTTGATATTGAGTTGTATGAGCTGTTTGTATATTTTGGATATTAACCCCTGTTGGTTGCATCATTTGCAAATATTTTCTGCCATTCCGTAGATTGTCTTTTGGTTTTGTTGATGGTTTCCTTTGCTGTGCAAAAGCTTTTAAGTTTGACAAGCTCCCATTTGTTTATTTCTGCTTTTATTTCTTTTGCCTTGGGAGACTGATCTAAGAAAATATTGCTACGATTTATGTCAAAGAATCTTTCACCTATGTTCTCTTCTAGGAGTTTTATGGTGTCACGTCTTACATTTAGGTCTTTAACTCAGTTTGAGTTTATTTTTATATATGGTGTGAGGGAATGTTCTAATTTCATTTTTTTACACGTAGCTGTCCAGCTTTCCCAACACCACTTGTTAAAGAGACTCTCTTTTCTCCATTGTATATTCTTGCCTCCTCTGTTGAAGATTAATTGACTGTATGAGCATGGGTTTATTTCTGGGCTCTCTATTCTGTTCTGTTGATCTATGTTTTTGTGTCAATGCCATGAGGCTTTGATTACTATAGCTCTGTAGTATACAGCAAGCCTGTATACTGAAGCCTGAAAGGGTTATACTTCCAGCTTTGCTCTTTTTTGTCAGGATTGCTTTAGCAATGCTAGGTCTTTTGTGGTTCCATATAAATTTTAGGATTATTTGTTCTAGTTCTGTGAAAAATGGGGTGTTTTGATAGAATTTGCATTAAATTTGTAGATTGCTTTGGGTAGTATGGCCGTTTTAACAATATTAATTCTTCTAATCCAAGAGCATGGATATCTTTCCACTTCTTTGTATCATCTACGATTTCCTTCATCAATATTTTATAGTTTTCACCATATAGGTCTTTTGCCTCCTTGGTTAAGTTTATTCCTAGGTATTTTATTCTTTTTGATGTGATTTTAAATGGGATTAGTTTTTACTTTCTCTGGTATTTCATTATTAGTGTAGAGAAATGCAGCATTTTTGTATATTAATCTAGTAACCCAATACCTTGCTGAAATCATTAGTTCTAATAGTTTTTGTGTAGAGACTTTAGGGTTCTCTGTTTAGAGTATCAAGTCATCTGCAAATAGTGAGAGTTTAACCTCTTCCCTTACAATCTGGATACCTTTTCTTTCTTTCCTTCTTTCCTTCCTCCCTTCTTCCTTTCCTTCCTTCCTTCTTTCTTTCTTTCTTGTCTGACTGCTGTGCCTATGACTTCCAACATTATGTTAAATAGAAGTGGCAAGAGTGGGCATTCTTGTCTTGCTGCTGAATCTAGCAGGAAGTCTTTCAGGTGTTCACTGTTTGTTAGGTATCATGTTGGCCACGGGTTTGTTGTAAATGGTAGATGGCTCTGGCCCTTTAAAGAGAGAAAAGTGTGATCTTTGAGATAGCACAATTTTTGGGTTCCATCCTCTGGGCTTCACCATCCCAGACTCCCTCAACCTCCTCATATGTACTAGGTTATTTGCAGTCTTTGCTCAACCTTTCCTCCTGCCTAGGATGCCTTCTTTGTACATCCTGGAACACTAGTGAACACCTACTCCTCTGTTTTTCAAGATTACTTCAAGCATCACATTCTTTATGAAGCCTTCTCTCTCTCTCAAAACAGCTGACAGCTTACCCTTGGATGCCAGCAAGGCATCATAAATGTTTACCACCAAACCCACCATGAACACTTTATTTTAATGTATCCATCTCTCCTCCTAAATTTTTTGAGGGTGGTACCATGTCTTATCGTTGTATGTCTTCCTAATGCAAAGTGCAGTGCCATGTATACAGAAAGTGTTTAGTAAATAGTTGTGAAATAATGAAGAAAGCAGTGATGCTGAAGATGGAGAGATTTTTCTCTTTTTCAGGGCTTAATTTAAGATCCAATTTTAGTTGAGATTTAATCCTGTAGTCAGGTCTGCATATAGAGAGAGGACTGCTCCTGTTTCTTTCTCTGCATCTAAGGACTACTCAAGGGACATGTGCATCCTGGAACTGGCCGTGTATGGATTTTCAGCTAACAGTAAAAAAAAAAAAAAAGCTCTTTCTCAAATCTTTTTTCAACATGACTAGTTTAGGCATTCTGGGAACCAATCACCTCTTTAGTCTAACAGCATCAGGGTCCGGGATGAGTAGGGCAACATTAGGGTCCAGTGATTAAAGATTGTGGGTTCTGGAATCAGGTGGATCTGGTTGATATCCCAGGCTCACCACTTACCAGCTACATGTTGTTGAAAACATGAATTTCTTCAGACCTCAACATCTCCACCTTTAAAATGGCGATAATAATCCCCACCTCACTTGGTTGCTGTAATGACGAAACAGGCTCAGAGAAAAAATACTTTGCATGGTGTTTGGCAGGTAGTCAATATCCGCTAAGCGATGGCTTCTTATTTTTATTACTGCCCAGACGCCCCCAAATTCCCTAGAGAAACTAGAGATACAAAGAGGTCAATGTACTAATGCCACAGCTGGGGGCCAGGAAGCAGAAACAACACAGCCCTGAGGCCAAGCCTTTGCCCCCTCCAGCGATGGATAACACTCCTCTCGCCTGCCAAGGCCACAGCCAAGGCACGCTGGCTTCCACTCTCACCCAGGTTAGTGCAGACGCCAACAGGCAGTTCCGTGATAAGAAGAGTTCACACCAGACACTTCAAAGGCAGGAAGAAGCTGGCCCGGGAGGCAAAGGCCAGCTTGGTAGAGGATTCAAGAACAGACCTGGGACTGAGCGTGTCCAGTGCCACCTCCCCTCACTCCAGTCGCAAGGGTGTGTTTGGGAAAGAAGAAAAGATAGTGTGTGAAGGCAGCCCCGCCCCTCAGGGGTGAAGAGAAGAAAGAAGACCTCATCTCTTAGGAGGGTTGTTTAGTGTCTTCCATTCCAACAGAAGGGCCATATCTTCTGTCTGAAAGTGTCTTTCACGTGACTTGTGGTTGAGGACTTCAGGGTAGGCCTGAATGCACTGTGACAATTCATAGCAGGGGTGAGATGCACATTCCAAAGGAGTGAGACCCACAGCCACCTCCACATAACAGTCAATGAGAAGCAGAACTAACATTTACTGAGCAGCTACGATGGCCAACTAAGGTTCTACAGGCACTCACTCACAGTCCTGACTGCCATCTTTGAGGCCTCAATTGCATTATCCTCATAACACACCTGGAAAACATGAGGCTAAGTTCATTAAATTGTCACAGCCATCCTGCTGGAATGCCCAGAGCTGAGACTGGAACACAGATCTGTTCTCACCACAGTGCTTTCCTGACTCAATACGAAACGTGTTAGGAAAGTAAGTTCCTAAACTCCAACAGGAATGTGGCAGACAAAGCAAGTAGCTGTGTTTGTATAAAAGAATGCTCATCAGACGTGAACCTATATACAAAGTGCCCTAAGTAAGAAGTTTGACCTAGAGAAAGCTAGTATATTTCTATCTAACAGTCTAAAAGCTGTTCTATGTCTAGAGCAGTGGTTCTCAACTGGGTGCAATTTTGCCCCCGTCTGGCAATGTCAGGAGACATTTCTGGTTGTCACAGCTCGGGGGTACTACTACTGGCATCTAGTGGGTAGAGGCCGGGGACCCTGCTAAACATCCTGGAATGCATAGGACGGACCCGCACTTCAAAGAATTCACCAGCTCAAATGTCAATAATGCTGAGGTTGGTTTAGAGGGTAGAGGTCCTTGCTTATCTTCCATTCCTGGTTGTGAGCCAAATATATCACTCCCAAAATAGGCCAAGATAAAGACCAACTTAAGTGTGCCTCTTGTGTATACAGGAAATAAGGCTAATTTCAAACCTCACTCCCCTCTTCTCTTCATCATTTGCTCATTTTATTTGATTTTATATTCAATGTAATCAAAACCTCTAATACTAAATCATTTCTAACTTTTAGAACCCTCACAGGCATACCATTATACGAATCAAGATGGGATGATTTAAACAGGTATGCTCGATTAATTAATCAGTATGTATGGAAGAAGTTAGGAGACAAAAGAAGGACAAAGGAGGATTTATGTGGCGATAAAACTCAACTCTGCTAACCAGCCCTTTGGTGGGAGAAGTCACAGTGTTCTCAGTTGCACTGGTTTCATTTCTGCCACTACTGGCCCTCTTGACAGTTTGGCGGGGGCAGGGGGTGGGGGTGGGTGATGCTTTGAATGTGACTAAGAAATCAACGCTACCTCTGACTGCATGAAGATGGAAGTCAGAATCTCAGGCAAGATGGGTATCAGGGTGGCAGAGGACTTGGGTTAAGGGCAATAAAACAGATGATGCATACAAACTAGTCTGTAACGTCTCATAACGCCTAGTAAACTGGAAACCACAATGACCCTGTGATGGCTGATTTTATGTGTCAATGTGACTGGGCCATGGAGCGGCCAGACAGTTGACTGAACATTATTCTGGGTGTGTCGGGGAGGGTGTTTCTGGATGAGATGAACGTTTGGATCAGTAGACTGAGTAAAGCAGACTGTCCTCCCTAATGTGGGTGGTCCCCATCTAGTCAGTTGAAGGCCTGAGTAGAATAAAGGCTGAGTAAGGGAGAATTCACTCTCTATGCCTGTCTTTGAGTTGGGACATCAGTCTTCTCCTGCCTTTGGACTCGGATTTGGACTTCAACTGGAATTTATACTATTAGCTCTCCTGGGTCTCCAGATTGATGACTACAGATCTTTGGCCTTCTCAGCCTCCAAAACTGTGTGAGCCATTCCTTATAATTATCTATCTATCTATCTATCTATCTATCTATCTATCTATCTATCTATCTATCTATCATCTCTCCTTAGATAGACAGACCTATAGATACATCTCCTATTGGAGACCAATATCTCCTATTGGTTCTGTTTCTCTGCATAACCAACTAACTCAGTCTATAGACCACAATGGCCATAACAATAAGCTCTATTACTAACCAAGTACTGTGAGCTGAGCACCATGCTCAGAGCCTGTCCATTTTGCAGCAACCCAAGGACGTAGATCCCGCGGCCTCACTCTACAGGTGAAGAAAGTCAGGCTCGGGGAGATAAAGGACCTTAGACAGGCTGCAGCCTTCAGGCCAGGCTGTGACCCTCAATCTGGTTATGACATGTCAAGGGCCTGTTGATTCCACAAGTGCTAAGAAGACACAGGAGGTCCCAAGGCCCCACGGGAAGATTTTCAGGCAATCATTTATAACCAGGTTGGGTAGGAAGGCTTTGGCCTCCATCTCCCACCCTCTTGGCCCTGTATTTTATTGTTTCAATTAGAATGTAATGGGCTTCTGACACTCTAAGTGGAGTCTTTCTGGAGCTGGCTTTGCTGTCCTGATCGGCTCGGGTGGCTGCCTCTCTCTAGGGGATTTGTGGGTCCGTGAGATGAGTGAAACTGGACACATACACACACACACACACACACACACACACACACACACACACACACACACACACACACACCACACTGAGAGACAGAGAAAGAATGCACTTGTGTGCAAGCTGTCCCTCTCCTTTCCTCAGCCCTAGGGGAAAAAAAACCCCATGGACACTGTATTCGTCCCCTTCCTGTTCTACTACAAATAAAACTGCTAGTCTACAGTCTACACTATGAGGCTCAAAAACCTCTCGGAAATCGACTCTGGTTCCTGTGGGTTGAGTCTCTGGATTCCAGAGTTTTAAGAACCTGGCCATTTCGGTCTGAGGTTCTCAAAACTGACTGCATCAGACTCATCTCAAGGAGTTTAAAATTCTTATTTTGCCCAGCCTCTCTCCATTTCCACTGATTCAGAGTGTCCAGGGGGAGGTCTAGAAATCTCTGTGTTTAACAAGTGGCTCAGTGATTCTCACGAAGCCAGCTTGGCACAAATACGTGGGCACACCTACATCTTCTCCCCAGGACTTAAATAGTAGTTATCTGTCCTTCAGACAGAGAAAAGTGTGCAGACTGCAGGGGAAATTTGCTTTATCGTCTTGTTCACTTCATGAAATAAAATACCAAGAGTCCTGGATATGATATAGTGCAGTGGTGCAAATATTGGGTTTTAGAGTGAGGCTGACAGGAGTGGCAAGACCCGAGCAAGCCATCCAACCCATTCAAAGCCCTGGGGCCATCATCCCAATACTGTTTAGTTTCTATAGGCTGATTCATGCATCAATTAATCAAAGAGGTAAGCAATATTTATTCCATTGAGCATTTACTAAGATGCTCCCCATTGCCTTGGGGGCTGCAAGGCTTGGAGAGTTTCATGTCTGTCTCATTGTACTTATCATACTTTATTAGAATCACCTGATGATGTGTCTGAGTCTAGAGGAACGCTCCTCCAACTTTCCTGTGCTTGGAAATTCCCTGGAGAGCATGGTAAAGCCCAGATTTGGAGCTCCATTCTTTCCAATGGAAAGAATCTGATTCAGTAGGTCTGGAGTGGGTTTGTAAATTTGCATTTCTTTTTTTTTTTTTTCAGAATGCTTTATAATGTTTTTTATTGAGGTGAAATTAACATTAAACATTTTACTTTATTTTTTGAATTTTATTTTACTTTTTTATACAGTGGGTTCTTATTAGTTATCTATTTTATACACATTAGTGTATATATGTCAATCCCAATCTCCCAATTCATTCCCCCCCGCTCCACCGCTTTCCCCCTTTGGTGTCCGTACGTTTGTTCTCTACATGTGTGTCTGCCTTGCAAACTGGTTCATCTGTACCATGTAAATTTGCATTGCTAACAAGCTTGCAGGGGACACCCATGTCGCTAGTCTGAGGACCACTCTTTAAGCATCACTGCTCCTAACCCCAAGCTTCTTCAGGCAAAGAGTATGGCTTCTTCTTCTCTTTCTGTACTTGTGTGGTAAAATGCCTAGAATAGCAAAGGGGTTCTTGAAATCTTTGTTGAATGAATGAATGAATGTATGACAAACCTACATGCATGAGGTTAGCAGTTTATCTTAAAGTAAGGGCAGAATTTCTTTGGGGGCCATAGTACTGTTCTCGAATGAGAATGGATTTAGGAATTTCGGTGTATGCAATCATCTGAACTCTATAAATTCTCTGTGATAATTCAAGACACCTATTGACCTCAGTCTCAGAGCATGATTTCCCCCAGGAAAATGGCAAAACCTCACCCAGCTTTAGGGTCAACTTGAACTAGAAGCCTGCTGACAACAGTGGCTGCCACCTTGCACCACATGAATATGAGATGATGCATTTCTGGGAGAAAGTATCGCAGGCCAGATGCTCTCAGCAGGGATGCGTTTGTATAGCCTATTAGTCAGAGGTAACCCCAGTGATTCCATTCTCTGCACTTGGCAGAGGCAAGCTTCTCAAGTTATTAAATTCTAATAGCCACTCTAAAGGCTCACAGAGCCTTCCAGAAGAAAACTCTGTCCACTGGCACAAATGACAATGAATCTCATGAGAGGGCATGAAAACCTTGAAGTTTAATTCAAGTTGCCGCTGAAATTCCCCTCCATGTCCACAGTGTCAGACCGGCTGGCAGATCGTATTCTGAGGAATGATTTCCTAATTCCTCTCACCGCCTCTGTACCCCACCTGACTCAACTACAAAGCACGGCACCTTTCGTGTTTGTCGACTGAATGAATAAATCAAGTTCCTTTTCCTTTTTTATTTTAAAGCTCACCTATACCCCACTTTGTCTTTCTATTTAATCTTACTTTCATCTCAAGGGCCTCTCTGTTGACCAATCCAATAGCTTCTCCACTAGAAAAATGTTCTCTAAGATTCACTTCTTTAGAAAAAGTATGTTCAAAAAAATTCTCCAGATCCTGCAGCTTTTCCAAGAAAAAGAGAAAAGCCCACTTTTTAAGGCATATACAAGATATACTTAGCTTTCTCCTTTTGCATGCGGAGTCTCAAGGGTCTAACGTGCCTCTTTCTGAAGTAAAGCTACACAAGCTACATAAATATGAACAAATAATGCTGGGGATAATGATGGATTTCACCACACAGAGTCTTAAGAGGGGAAGGGTATTTTAGAATAGTGCTTCTCAAATTTTTATGTGCCTAGGAGTCACTTGGGTATCTTGTTAAAATGTAAATCAGGCAGGCCTCACAAGCTCTCAGGTGATAACAGTGCTGCTGGCCTGTGCACCCCACTTTGAGGAGCAAGGCTGTAGAGTTCCTTCCTCTAGAGCAGCGCCGTCCAATGAGCTTTCTGCAATGATGGAAGTGTTCTAGATCTGCTTTGTCCAATATGGCGGCCATGAGCCACATGTGGCTATTTTGAGCACTTGACACGTGGCTAGTGTCTCCAGAAAATTAATTTTAAATTTTATTTAATTTTAATTCATTTAAATTTAAATGGTCGCATCTATGTAGTGGCTACCATACTAGACAGCTGCTTTGTAGCATTGGAAACTGAGACTGAAAGAGTTAGTTAAAAGAGTGTCAGAAAGAAGAAACCTGAAAAGCAAGGCAAAGCCACAATCCTCAAACCCATACTGTAAATTTATTCTGATTCCCACCCTCCTCCCTTTCAGCTCTCTGTAGGGAGGGTTCAAGGCTTCCCCTCTGTTCTCCATCATGTTCCCAGAATCTCTCTCTAAACAAAATAGTTAATTAGGAAAGGCTTTATAAATGTTCTAAAGTGCAGAAGATTATCTCGTTTACATAAGCTCTTCTAAGTTGGCAAAAACAAGCAAGATGTCTTAGGAGAAATAGTTCTTCTGTTATGGGCCCTTTCACCCTGGGGTATGTCTAGCAGAATTCTGAAGACAGGCTCCAGGGTTATTTCTTTGCTGTGTTTTGGCCCTTTGGCCTGGAACACAGGAACAAATGCAAACAGTCCCAGGCATTCTAGAAAAGTTGAAAAGGAAGGAGAGCTCAGTTCAAGTTGAGTTCCCTCAAATGAGAAAATGCTGAGGGTGGGGAAAAGGTAGGATTTCATTTTGTCTGAACTGGATTTGTCAGCTCGCAGCATGTTACAATCTCCATTAGAGTTAACGAGGTTTGAGGATCTTCCCTGGGCTGGCGAGTCCTAATTTCCATTGAGGAAAAAGTTACGAGGCTTGGATATCTTAATGATAACAGATAAGTTCTCGTGCTGGCAGAGCTACAAAGCATGTCGCTATGAAACTGTATGGATTGGGCTATTTCTTTTGTGTATACAGTTTGCCCTTAAAGAATCCACTTGGCGTGAGTTGCAAACCTGCTTGGGGACCCTTGTGATTAATTGCTTGAACTGGCTAGTGGCCATCAGCAGAATCTCGCAATTTACCAAGTTCTACACAGAATTATGAAACTGAAGGTTTAATGGGATTTCAGGTAATAGAGCCCAGATGTCCAAGACTATGATGTTTGAAATTATACGGCTCACAAGGCTCTAGGGCTTAAATCTTATTTATTTCTTGCTTAGTGAATTTCCCTCTTTCCATCTTTATGTCATCTTGGACCAGTCACATGCTAAAGTCCTCATCTTGACATACTGCATCTAGAGAAGACATTCACGTACCCACACCTGTAGCCAGTAGCCTGGAGACACGTGTGAGCCCCACTTTCCTGTCCAGGATCTTGGGATTACGTTTTAGCCAAGTATACAGTAATTAACAGCCCTAGCTCCACCTTGCCGCTATGCTAGAGCTTAACTTCCAAATTGTTTTCACGCATTCAATTGTACTTTGTTCTATCAGGATCCAAGAGAAATGGGCTGGGACAGGTATTATTATCTCCATTTGCATGAGGAAACTAAGGTACACAGAAGAGAAGGGATAATAATAGTTAACATTTGTGGAACCCTTACGTGCCAAGAAGTACTGTTCCCATGGGGTTTCTGTGCATCATTTCCTTTAAACCTTATAACAACACCTTTGAGGTTGATATGATTACCAACTCTACTTTGCAACCCAGAAAACTAAGGCACACAGCGATTGGGTCACACTGCTGAGAACTGATGGAGCCAGGACGAAAGCTGGTACTCTGGCTCAGTTATGATGCGCTACCTCCTCCCAAGGAAGTATCGTTAGCATCACAGATGAGACCTGGAGTCTGTTGGTGCTAATGGAGCATTCATTTAACATCGTTTGCAAGACAGAAGACAAATCCCAGGCACATTTTTCTAACAAGAAGCGCCCTATATCCTTCTTCCCTGTTCTCCTCCAGAGCAATGCCACCTCTTGAGTGTTCTGAGGCGAGAAGGGGGTTCTGTTTAACGGCACCCATTCGAGAAGAACACTTGGCCTAATATTCCCCGCCCTTTGCCATCACACTTCAGCACATCCTTGCAGACCTATCCACCCTGCATTCCAGTCACAGTAACTGATGGAATTTGTCCTATCCTGCCTTTCCTTTGTTTATGTGGTCCCTACTTCCTTCCTCATCCTCCTGCCTCTATTCTCCCTTTCTCACCAGGCCAGCCACAGGCCACTTCAACAAGGCTTTATATATTCCCATAAAGCATCTCTCTCCCTGTTCAGAACCTCTGCAAGACTTTGTTGCATGAATGAACAAATGAAATGAACATCATTTTTTGATCACTGTACCAGGCATATGCAAAATACCAGGGATATAAAGATGAATGGCCCTTGTCATGGCCCTCAGGAAGCTTCTGGTCTACGGAGAGATCTGTACACAGGAAAACCACTATCACATAACGTCCTGCATGACATTACAGAAGGAAGGGTGCTCATCACTGTTTCCAGATATGGCTGGGAATCCTGCCCAAGCCTCACCCGCCCTCCTGGTTAGGGAAACTTCATGTGCGAAGGGCTTGTATTTTCTGCATCTTTGTTTAGCCCCGAGCACTCAGCACTCTCTAAACTAAGCAACTATATGATGCCTAATGAAGACCTGTCAGAGAAGTGATGGAGTCTCTCTCACTATGGTAGGAGGGGTCTAGAAACCTTCTCTCCTTCTGTCTTTTCAGTGGAAATGCAGAAGAGGGAAGCAGGCCCTTGCTGCCCCCCATGGCGGTCCCACAATGGTGCTGGCCCAGACAGGATGGGGGCAGAGGAAGCTTCCGGTGTGTCGTTAGGGTCAGTGAGCAGCAGTGGCCCAAGCCATAGCTCTCGTCTGTAAGGGGCCAAGGAATGTTTAACGTACTGCCTTAAAACTATCGTTTGGGCAAGTCTTCCTAAAACCTACTTCTGTCTTCAAGAGTTGGGAAATTGTTCTTTAAAAATCACTATTTCAGAGCAGTTATTCTGATTACTTATTATGTGACCTCTTATAAAACTCTTTGCACAAATAAGCTTTTTTATTAGTTACTCTTCTCAAAAGGACTGTGAGGGAATCCCGGGCAGGGGCCCAGCCCCTTGAAAATCTCTCTAGAAAGTTGGGGTTTGGTTTGGGGGTACTGCAGCAACACTGCATTCATATTTGTAACGTTTATTGGAGACAGGGTGGGTGGAATGGCTGCTATCACACAACATTTCATATCTTTCCAGAACCACCAACCTGTGCTGCCCTACAATTTTAAGGAATCACTATGGGATAATGAAAATAAGTGATTTTTCTACTTGCTAGTTTTAAGACTGGTCAAGTTATTTAACCTCTCTGAGCCACAGCTTTCTCATATGTAAAAGGAGGGAATTCATGTGTGGTTTACAGATGTTTTTGTGAGAACTACTATATTTCATTGAATCCAAAATGCAATTTTTTTAAAGTACCACTGAGAAAGGAAAAAAAAAACACTGCTCATGGAACTATGAGACAATGCTTTTTTTGGACAGTCCCGCACAAGGCATGATATTAGCCTTTAGTTTCTTTGAGATTTCTTTCATTGGCTCTGAAGAACCTGGCAATTTCTCTGACTTTAGGTACAAGCTTCATGTATGATGGGCAATCCTTTTGCATACATCCTAGTAATAAAATTAACACACCTTCATCTTCCTGTGGTATCTTCCTATAGGTAGTATAAATCTCATGATTCACTGCTGCTTTTAAAAATATATGAAATTGAGGTCATTCTTCCAATGTCAAACATTTGCCTCGCTAATGGTGCTCTATTTCCGTGACGGAGCATTAGGGATAAATTTTTGCTTCAATGCCGAATGATACTGCAATATTTCTGAAGACATTTTAAAATAGCAATTAAACTCAACAGGTGAAGTACTCATAGTATATATAACTTGAGTGAAGTGATGAAAATATGAACAGTCACAGCCAAATTCATGCACCCAAGACTGCCAGATGACTTACCGTGATTACAATGGAAAATGTTCAATTCAGAAACGTTAACATATAAAAAAAACAGTACATCTCAGAAGCAGTGAAATACAGTAAATGAAAGAACATATATTAGGGGTCTTGTGCCTACTAGATGCTTAACAAATCTCTAGTACTTGTCCATTTAATAATGGAGAATGGTGAATCTCAAAAGAGTGCAGGGAAGTTGAACCCCATATGGTTGCAAAGAGATAAAATACTGGATTGAAATCTGACTCTTTTTGGATAAAATTTACATTTCAGAAACTACAAAACCATGAACGATCTCCATAGAAATCAAAGTACTTTTCCATGAACAATGTGAGACATGGCTGCAAATTCTTGTCACGGCCCCGCTTCCTACCTCCCGTTGGGGTCTTTTTTCCTACTCCTTTGAATCTGGGCCAGGCCTGTGACTGCTTTGTCTAATAGCATACGGCAGAAGTGGCACTGGACCAGTTCCGGGCCTAATCTTTAGGAGAATTGGGAACTTCTGCTTCTTCCTCCTTAGAACTCAGTTGCCATGCTATGAGTAGGCCAAGGAGCTACGTGGAGAGGCCCACGCGGAGGAGCATTGAGGCTCCCAGCTGAACCTCAGCTAAGCGACCACCCAAGTGCCTTGGCTAACTTGCTAGCCATTTGAGTGTGCCATCTTGGACGTGGACCTCAGCCCCAGCTGATAGCATGTGGGGAGAAAGGACGAGCTCCCTGCTGAGTCTTGCCCAAACTGCAAAATCATAGCCAAGTGACGACTGTTGTTGCTTTGGGCCTCTAAAATATGGGGCAGTGTTTTATGCAGCAAGAGATCATCAAACTTCACTACCTTGTTAATTTTCACAGATGCTCTGAGCAAGATCTATTCAAGAACTTTAAAGAGGCAGGACGTGGAAGTGAATCTAGATCTTCTGACTCTTGGGCTGAGGCCCTTGCATAATTATTCTATACACTGCGGTTATCAGGGCTCCGCAGGGCTTGTAGGGCTCTGACTGTCTTACTCGTTAGTTCTCATCTGACTATATGATGAGAGGGGTATAGGGCTTAAAATTCAATTCAACGTCTTTATTCTCGAAATTTGTAGATCATAAATGAAATTTTTTTTTGGCGGTACTAGGGCCCCTCAGTGCTGCGGCCTCTCCCGCCGCGGGGCACAGGCTCCGGACGCGCAGGCCCAGCGGCCACGGCTCACGGGCCCAGCCGCTCCGCGGCATGCGGGATACACCCGGACCGAGGCACGAACCCGCGTCCCCTGCATCGGCAGGCGGACTCTCAACCCCTGCACCACCAGGGAAGCCCCCATAAATGAAATTTTTAAGACAGTCCTTTCCCTTCACTCTCAAGGAGTTTTTTCCATCACTGGAAATCCTTAAAAGAGTTGAATTCTGGTGGGCTCAGGAAAAAAATAGAGAAGAATTAAGAAGCACTGAAGAGGGGGGAAGTTTCAGTATCTCCCCCCTCCCCACACAATCTAAAACCTTACTTGGAATTTGAGAGTGGAGTTTGCGAATTAGATACAAATGTGCTCGTGATATTCCCAAGCCTTCTTAGATATCCGGTGGTGGCCTCAAGGAGTAATATCCTAGTGGAAACAAGCAAGAGTCATGGGGACTCATTCATCTCAGTCACGGATTATTCAGAATGAATCCCAAGATGACACAGATTACCCTGTTGACAGACTAACACACAGGGAGTAGAATCAGTCAGTCCTTGTGTCAGAAAGGCTTCACGTTGAGATAGAAGTCTGGCTGACCACAATGTTACTTTAAACAGCAACCAAGTATATTTCACACTGCTGTTCACTTTCTACGCTAGGACATCAAGATCTTTTGTCTTAACATCTAGCAGCCTGTGTGCCGAGGCTGGCTATGGTGTCTGCAACATGTTAGAACTTATGGTAAGAGTGTGTACCCTTAGTAGAGACATCTGTGTCTCAAGAGGCAACGCTGTCAAGCATTTCATCTTGCAGCAATGTTCAGCTAAAGAGGCTGAAGGAGACAGATCTTCTTTGTCTCAGGGAAACTCCAAATATCACTGAAGCAGGAAGCTTTTAATAGACATACATGAAGGATGCTACTACCACAGGATGTTAGAAATATGCTACTACCATATGGATGTTAGAAACTTGGTGTTTATTTTGGAAATCAAGAAGGGGAAGGAAAGTAAACTTAGGGTTGAATTCAATATAAATTGCTGGTGTTTATCTTTGCTTTAAAGCTATAGCACTCATGAAATTGTGATTCTCCCCCATGACTTGCTGGTTGACGACAAAGCTACCATTTCTTAATGAAATCAGTTGTGTAGGAGACAGTGCCTCACAGCATACGAACAAAATAAATTAGAGAAGTGTAGAAAGTGCAGTGGAACAATGGCTGGAGATGGAGGTGGAGGTTTGATAGGAACACCACTCAGGTGAGAGGTCAAACAAGAGGTCTGGCTGTTACTGCAGTTGTTAGACGTAAGGAGAACTTATCTGAAGCACTAAAACAACCTGAATAAGAATGATCAAGCTAGAGAAGTATTACTGCTCTACACATGAAAACTCTTTCTGTTATTTTTTATATAAACCAAGTTATAGTCAAATCCCTGTATTTCAAAAGTTAGCATTTGGCAAGTTCAATAATCTAGAACAGGTGTTGGAAAGCTAGAGCACCCGCCCATAAGGCAAATCCAGCCCACTACCTGTTTTTATAAATCAAGTTTCATTGGAACATGGCTGTGCACATTCGTTTATGTATTGTCCACGGCTGCTTTTAAATTACAGTGGAAGAGCTGAGTTGTTGCTACAGAGATCGTATAACTCACCAAACCTAAAATATTCACTATGGTTCTTCACACAAAAAAGTCTGCTGACTCCTGATGTAGAATACCAAAATAAATTTAGTATTAGTGAAAAGGCTTTAAGGAGATTATATACGGCAAGGAAAATAGCTGTTACCAAGTGGCCTCTACTGCATGGGTATACATGAAATACCCTTGCATCCTCACTCAGACAAGTTCTATGAAGTAAGCAGGATAGAAAGCAGTGAGGACCCACAGATGGTACCATTTAGTGGGAGCTGGTAGAGGGCTGAAGAAACAAAAAGTACTGAATTGCAGCAGTTGGGGGCCATTTAGCATAGGGACACATGTACCGTAGCTTAATAAACTTATTAAGTGAGACACTTAAGAAATCTATTTAATGCTTAAAGGAGGAAGTTTCAATAATCTCCCCAAATTTTAAGTATTGGAGCTTATTCTGAATGTTTCTTGATAAATGCAAAATCAGCCATGTATGAATGTGGTGTGAGACTTCAGGAAACCAGTGATATGAGATTCTGTGCATAACGAGTAGTATGTGTAACTATTCCTTCACTGTCTACACCCCCTACATCAGTTTTTTCTTTCCAGTGCCTGTGCTCAGCATTCATCTCTTAGACCCTTGCGGTAGTTTTATTCTTCTGCTCTAACCTGTTCTAAATGCCCTTACCGCATGAGTCTCCCCTGCAGAACTACCTGCCTTGTTCATCAGCACACACCAAAGGAACATCCACTATGGGCAAGAGATTGTGCTAGATTCTGAAGGGGACTCAGAGCTGGGTAAGACAGTTTTTGTCTACAAAGCGTTTCAAATATCAGGGAGGAAGGACAATATACTTGTACAGTTGACCCTTGACCAACATGGGTTTGAACTCATATGTGGATTTTTTCAATAAATAATACAGTGAGCCCTCCACATCCACAGGTCCCTCATCTAAGGATATGCAGGGCCAACTATGCAACTTGAGCATCTGAGGATGTTGGTATCCGTGGCAGGTCCTGGAACCAACCCCCCACAAATACCAAGGGATGGCTATGGAAAAATAAGAGTATAAGATATTAGTTGATGCAAAAAAAAAAAAAAAAAGTGATCGCTGTTGCATAAATTGGTCCTGAGAGGGTGGAATTTGAACCAGGCCTTGAAAGAAAGGAGAAAAGAGGGGAAAGGGCATTGTAGGATGTTAGCAATGCCCAACTGCATTCAAAGACTCTCTGGGGCTCCACTTTCCTCGCAATGTAAGTTCCAGGGTAGGAGGCTGTATCCGGAGTTCTCTGTAATCACTACACATCCCATCCGTGCCTTCCACAACATCCCTCACAAATAAACTCTCCTCTGATTTTGGGGCATGCTGTTCTAATACCTAGAAAAGCTTTCTGTCCCCTCATGCTTATCTGAACTCTATTTATGAGTTGAGGTCCAGCTTCTCCATGGGGCCTCACCATGGGGCTCTCTTCCGTGGGGCTTGGTCACACATGGTTCTACTGTTCAGGACTAGCATACAGTTCACACCAAACACAGCTCACGGTCCACGTCCTGCAAGACCAAAGTTGGTCTCTCTTCAACAGCACAAGTGTACCAATTACAGGCTTGGGTGTCAAATTGCTATAGAGGGCGCCTAAGCGCTTATCCTCAAGTTACTGACTTATTCCACTGTACATCAGTAATACACAACTCACAGCCTGGCCCTGGTCTGCAGCCCACACTTTAAATAGCACTGCTCTGGTGTAACTTCATCTCTTCTCATGAATCTTTAAAGCACTTATCATCCTTTTTAGGGTCTGAAAACTGGTGGCATGTAGGCCAAACTTCAGTTAATTGCCAACACGCAAACATGAAGAGATGATACTTCTTTGAAAAACCTGTAGTTGTGGCCTCATCGTCCCGTATTCTCTAATGACAATAATTGGCTGGAGCTGAGTGGAGCTGCCTCCTTAGGTGTGCCACGAACACTCCAGTTTTCCAAAGTGCCCATCACACTTCTCACCATTCTCAGGACACTGCACCTCTCTCTTTCCTGTGTTTGCCTGAGCCCTGTAGGAACTTGTGTGGGCCACACTGGTCTATGATGTGCATTTTGCCACTTTAGTTATATCATTACGTGCTCTAATTGCTTGCTGTGTGTTTGTCTTGTGTTCCCATCTAGATGCAAATTCCTGGAGGGCAGAGACTGTGCCCTGTATCTCTTCTCGAGTCTCTCTCGGTAGACAGCACGGTGCTATGCACACAACGAGCATGTGCTTAATACCTTTAGAAAAACTGAATGAAGGCGTGATCTATTCTGCCTAGGTTATAAATCTAAAGTACAAATCCTAAATCAAATGTACAAGGTAATTTTGTTAACACTCTCTGGTGGAGTGAAGGCAGCCGCATACTCTTTGACACTCCCACTCAGTGAGAGATGGGCATCTATTTCCCCTTCTCTTGAATCTGGGTTGGACTCTAGCTGCTTTGAACAGTGGAGAATGGGATGATGATGCTATGTCAGGTCTAGGACTGGCCCGTAAGAGGCGGGCAGCTTGGTCTGCTGAGAAGTCTCACCGCCCCACAGGAGAGACCACGTGGAAAAGTTTTGAGAATCTATGGAAAGGGAAAGGGCCCAGCTGAGCCAAGTCCTCCAGCCATCCCTGCCAAAGCACCCAGAAAGCGAGTAAATCTACCTTGGACCAGCCCTGCCACCAGATGAATGTCACATAGGAACCACATTCAATGCCATGTGAAGCTGAAAAGACACCTAGCTGAGCCTTGCTCCAATTCCCAACCCTCAGAAGCGTGAGATATAATGAAATGGTAGTTGTTTCAAGCCACTAAGTTTGGGTGTAGTTTGTTACATAGGAACAAAGAAATGAAACAGAATCATCCCCATTTCTACTGTTCATCTGACGGCATCCCAATATTCAGAATTCAAGTCCTTATCTTTTGAAAACTGTGGCATACATTAAAAGTGCTAATGCTTGTCTGGCCCTCCGAGTAAACGGTGGAGGCGACTCATGGCTGGAGGGAGCGGGCTGGGAGTCCTGCTGTTGAGAGAACCAGTGTTTCCTGATGCACACACCACTTGGAGTGGGCACTTGGTTATACGTAATTCCACTGTCACATCCTGCAGTAATGGACACAGTGAGTAATATCTTTTTCTCTGAAGCAATTCTGCTGGGCTATTATTTTTTTATTTTATATTTTAGAAAGATATCTATCCATTATTTTGATCTACATAAATAATCTGGCCATGATTTTGTATTTTACAACTTTGTCTAATAGTCTGTGACCATCAGATTGTGGAATGTGAAATTTGAGAGCCTCTAAGCAATGTTTCCTTTCAGTTGCCAGACCCTAGAAATCTAGAGGTCCTTAAGAAGTGTACATTTTAATTTATTTTTTAACTCTTTGGTCACGACACGCAGCATAAGGGATCTTCATTCCCCCACCAGGGACGGAACACACACCCCCTGCATTGGAATCATGGAGTTCTAACCACTGGACCACCAGGGAAGTCCCAAGAAGTGTACATTTTAAATAAAATCTTAACTCCTTCCCAAGAGCCCACGACATTTTTCTTCTACCATTCTTATCGTGTTGTAAAATCAGTTTCTCAAAGAACTCATTCTCAAGTATTCTCATGAGTTTCCCAATTTCCTGTTGCAAACCCTGGGAACCAACTGGCAATACTCATGATTCAAGCACAGAGAGACAAGATCTAGACTTGGCAGAGGTTGGAAAGGTAATGGAAACAGTTGACAGTTAATTCATCCATTCCTGGTAATTTACCCCCATTAAACAAACAGATCAAAGCCTTCCCAAAGAACACCTTTTCCGTATTTTGATATGGTCACTTCACAATCATGTAAGCAGTGATTATGCAAACATGCAAAGCTCATTCTTATGCCAGAGGTTTAAAAAGCAGGAGGGGTAGGAACATATTGTACACAAAGAAGAGGTGACACATTGTAAAATATGATGATATAAAGACCTCTGGAATTATTTGCATACGATTTCCGACAAAAACCCCAAACCAAGAGGGAAAACTTCCTGAAGTTAAATTGAGGGCAAAGAAGTGCTCATGAGAAATTAGAGACTCACAGTGAAAAGAAATAAACGAACGAATATTTTTGTCTCCCTTACAACGTATCTATGGTCAGAAACATCAGTTCAAACCTATACTAACTAAAACAATTTCTGCCCACAGTGGTTCACAGTCTGGTGGGGAGGGAGTTAGACAGAGAAAGTAACTAACTATATTCCAATGGGAGACGTTATATGAGTGGTGTAGAAAACATGTTGGAAAACATAAGGAATAATTAATTGCATCCAGGGCGTGGGAAGAGGCATGTAAGCGGAGGCTGAAGCGTGAGGAGGCTATCTCCTTATGCAGCTAGAGGAACAGCGTTACAGGAAGAGAGTTTTGCTTAAGCCAAGTTATGGAAGAATGAAAGAACAGAGCTGTTTCCAGCATGGCAAGATGTGAAAACGATATCAGATACGGCTTACTCACAGGATGAGTTAACTGAGTGAGGGGTGGCTTGCAACCTCATCTCATGTTTGGAGCTGAATCATGAAGAGACATGTATGCCTGGCTCATGTGTTTGGATTTTATCATGTAGGCAATAGGTAGTTATGTAGCTTTTTAAAGCGGAGGGTGTGCCACGGCCACATTTATGGTTTAGAAACAGCATTCTTTACTGGTACTGCTGGCAGGATGATCACGCTCTTGCCTTTGTAGCAATTGTCATAGTTGCTCTTTTACATCTGTGGGAGTGACTATTTGGTTACAAATAATTAGAGAACAGAGCGCCGTGAAAAGAAGGTCCATGCTTGCTTTTGCTCAGGACACTCTCCCCAGCACCAAGTGTAGTGCCTGGTACACAGCAGAGGTTCAGCGATGAGTTGTCGAATGAATCAAACTACTGAATATAGATGACAAAGGCCTGAATCAGGGCAGTACCAGTGACAACAGGTAAGAGAGGAGAGCTTTGACAGACATTTTAAAAACGAAAATCCTGGAGTAACTCTAAGAAATATGGCAGGGGAAAGGAGGGGAAATCAAGGGGGACTCCAAACTTACTAAGGCGCCTGATTGGGGTAGAACAGTTATTAAATAAGCAGGGGGAATCAGGACCTTCAAGATGGAGGAGTGAGATGTGAAGATCACCTTCCTCCCCACAAATACATGAAAAATACATCTACACGTGGAACAACTCCTACACAACACCTACTGAACGCTGGCAGAAGACCTCAGACCTCCCCAAAGGCAAGAAACCCCCCACGTACCTGGGGAGGGCAAAAGAAAAAAGAATAAACAGAGACAAAAGGATAGGGACGGGACCTGCCCCAGTGGGAGGGAGCTGTGAAGGAGGAAAGATTTCCACACACTAGGAAGCCCCTTCGCGGGCGGAGACTGTGGGGGGTGGAGGGGGAAAGCTTCGGAGCCGCGGAGAGAGCGCAGCAACAGGGGTGCGGAGGGCAAAGCGGAGAGATTCCCGCACGGAGGATCGGGGCCGACCGGCACTCACCAGCCCGAGAGGCTTGTCTGCTCACCCGCCGGGGCGGGCGGGGCTGGGAGCTGAGGCTCGGGCTTCGGTCGGAGCGCGGGAGAGGACTGGGGTTGGCAGCGTGAACACAGCCTGCAGGGGGTTAGTGCACCACGGCTAGCCGGGAGGGAGTCCGGGGAAAAGTCTGGACCTGCCGAAGAGGCAAGAAACCATTGTTTCAGGGTGCGCCAGGAGAGGGGATTCAGAACACCGCCTAAACGAGCTCCGGAGACAGGCGCGAGCCGCGGCTATCAGCTCGGACACCAGAGACGGGCATGAGACACTAAAGCTGCCGTTGCAGCCAACAAGAAGCCTGTGTGCGAGCACAGGTCACCTCCACACCTCCCCTCCTGGGAGCCTGTGCAGCCCTCCACGGCCAGGGTCCCGTGATCCAGGGACAACTTCCCCGGGAGAATGCACAGTGTGCCTCAGGCTGCTGCAACATCACGCTGACCTCTGCCCCCGCAGGCTCGCCCCGCATTCCGTACCCCTCCCTCCCCCCGGCCTGAGTGAGCCAGAGCCCCCTAATCAGCCTCTCCTTTAACCCTGTCCTGTCTGGGCGGGGAACAGACGCCCTCAGGCGACCTACATGCAGAGGCGGGTCCAACTCCAAAGCTGAACCCCAGGAGCTGTGCGAACAAAGAAGAGAAAGAGAAGCTCTCCCCGCAGCCTCAGAAGCAGCGGATTAAATCTCCACAATCAACTTGATGTACCCTGCATCTGTGGAATAGCTGAAAAGACAATGAATTATCCCAAAATTGAGGTGGTGGACTTTGGGAGCAACTGTAGACTTGGGGTTTGCTGTATGCGACTGACTAGTTTTGATTTTTAGTCCAGGAAGTGCAGAGACTCCCATACAGGATAAATCCAAGGAGAAACAGGCCAAGACACATATTAATCAAACTATCAAAAATTAAATACAAAGGAAAAATATTAAAAGCAGCAAGGGAAAGGCAGCAAATAACATACAAGGGGATCCCCATAAGGTTAACAGCAGATTTCTAGCAGAAACTCTGCAAGCCAGAAGGGTGTGGCAGGACATATTTAAAGTGATGAAAGGGAAAAAACTACAACCAAGATGACTCTACCCAGCAAGGATCTCATTCAGATTCGACGGAAAAATGAAAACCTTTACACAGAAGCAAAAGCTAAGAGAATTCAGCACGACCAAACCAGCTTTACAGCAAATGCTAAAGAAATTTCTCTAGGCAGGAAACACAAGAGAAGGAAAAGACCTACAATAAAAAACCCAAAACAATTAAGAAAATGGTAATAGGAACACACATATCTATAATTAACTTAAATGTAAATAGATTAAATGCTCCAACCAAAAGACATAGACTGGTGGAATGGATACAAAAACAAGACAAGTATATATGCTGTCTATAAGAGACTCACTTCAGACCTAGGGACACATACAGACTGAAAGTGAGGGGATGGAAAAAGATATTCCATGCAAATGGAAATCACAAGAAAGCAGCAGTAGCAATTCTCATATGAGACAAAACAGACTTTGAAATAAAGACTATTACAAGTGACACAGAAGAACACCACATAATGATCAAGGGATCAATCCAAGAAGAAGATATAACAATTGTAAATATTTATGCCAACATAGGAGCATCCAATACATAAGGCAAATGCTAACAGCCATAAAAGGGGAAATTGACAGTAACACAATAATAGTACAGGATGTTAACACCCCACTTTCACCACCAAAATGAAATAAGGAAACACAAGCTTTAAATGACACATGAAACAGGATGGACTTAATTGATATTTATAGGACATTCCATTCAAAAACAACAGAGTACACTTTTTTCTCAAGTGCTTATGGAACATTCTCCAGGATAGATCATACCTTGGGTCACAAATCAAGCCTTGGTAAATGTGAGAAAATTGAGATCGTATCAAGTATCTTTTCCAACCACAACACTATGAGACTAGATATCAATTACAGGAAAAAATCTGTAAAGAATAGAAACACAGGGAGGATAAACAGTGCACTACTAAATAACGAAGAGATCACTGAAGAAATCAAAGAGGAAACCAAAAAATACCTAGAAACAAATGACAATGAAAACACGATGGCCCAAAACCTATGGGATGCAGCAAAAGCAGTTCTAAGAGGGAAGTTTGTAGTAATACAATCCTACCTTAGGAAACAAGAAACATCTCAAATAAAAAACCTAACCTTACACCTAAAGCAATTAGAGAAAGAAGAACAAAAAAAAACCCCAAAGTTAGCAGAAGGAAAGAAATCATAAAGATCAGATCAGAAATAAATGAAAAATAAATGAAGGAAACGATAGCAAAGATCAATAAAACTAAAAGCTGGTTCTTTGAAAAGATAAACAAAATTGATAAAACACTGGTCAGACTCATCAAGAAAAAAAAGCAAAGTCTCAAGTCAACAGAATTAGAAATAAAAAGGAGGAATAACAACTGACACTGCAGAAATACAAAGGATCATGAGAGATTACTACAAGCAACGATATGCCAATAAAATGGACAACCTGGAAGAAATGGACAAACTCTTAGAAAAGCACAACCTTCTGAGACTGAACCAGGAAGAAACAGAAAATATAAACAGACCAATCACAAGCACTGAAATTGAAACTGTGATTAAAAATCTTCCAACAAACAAGAGCCCAGGACCAGATGGCTTCACAGGTGAATTCTATCAAACATTTAGAGAAGAGCTAACACCTATCCTTCTCAAACTCTTCCAAAATATAGCAGAGGGAGGAACACTCCCAAACTCATTCTACAAGGCCACCATCACCCTGATACCAAAACCAGACAAAGATGTCACAAAGAAAGAAAATTACAGGCCAATATCACTGAGGAACATAGATGCAACAGTCCTCAACAAAATACTAGCAAACAGAATCCAACAGCACACTAAAAGGATCATACACCATGATCAAGTGGGGTTTATCCCAAGAATGCAAGGATTCTTCAATATAAACAAATCAATCAGTGTGATACACCATATTAACAAACTGAGGAAAAAAACAATATGATCATCTCAATAGATGCAGAAAAAGCTTTTGACAAAATTCAACACCCATTTATGATAAAAACCCTCCAGAAAGTAGGCACAGAGGGAACTTACCTCAACATAATAAAGGCCATATATGACAAACCCACAGCCAACAACGTTCTCAGTGGGGAAAAATTGAAACCATTTCCACTAGGATCAGGAAAAGGACAAGGTTGCCCACTCTCACCACTACTATTCAACATAGTTTTGAAAGTTTTAGCCACAGCAATCAGAGAAGAAAAAGAAATAAAAGGAATCCAAATCGGAAAAAAAGAATAAAACTGTCACTGTTTGCAGATGACATGATACTATACATAGAGTCCTAAAGATGCTACCAGAAAACTACTAGAGCTAATCGATGAATTTGGTAAAGTAGCAGGATACAAAATTAATGCACAGAAATCTCTTGCATTCCTATACACTAATGATGAAAAATCTGAAAGAGAAATTAAGGAAACACTCCCATTTACCACTGCAACAAAAAGAATAAAATATCTAGGAATAAACCTACCTAAGGAGACAAAAGACCTGTACGCAGAAAACTATAAGACACCAATGAAAGAAATTAAAGATGACACAAACAGATGGAGAGATATACCATGTTCTTGGATTGGAAGAATCAACATTGTGAAAATGACTATACTACCCAAAGCAATCTACAGATTCAGTGCAATCCCTATCAAACTACCAATGGCATTTTTCACAGAACTAGAACAAAAAATTTCACAAGTTGCATGGAAACACAAAAGACCCCGACTAGCCAAAGCAATCTTGAGAAAGAAAAACAGATCTGGAGGAATCAGGCTCCCTGACTTCAGACTTTACTACAAAGCTACAGTAATCAAGACAGTATGGTACTGGCACAAAAACAGAAATATAGATCAGTGGAACAGGATAGAGAGCCCAGAGATAAACCCACACACATATGGTCACCTTATCTTTGATAAAGGAGTCAAGAATATGCAATGGGGAAAAGACAGCCTGTTCAATAAGTGGTGATGGGAAAACTGGACAGCTACATGTAAAAGAATGAAATTAGAACACTCCCTAATTCCATACACAAAAATAAATTCAAAATGGATTAAAGCCCTAAGTGTAAGGCTAGACACTATCAAACTCTTAGAGGAAAACATAGGGAGAACACTCTATGACATAAATCACAGCAAGATCCGTTTTGACCCACCTCCTAGAGAAATGGAAAGAAAACCAAAAGTAAACAAATGGGACCTAATGAAACTTAAAAGCTTTTGCACAGCAAAGGAAACCATAAACAAGACGAAAAGAGAACCCTTAGAATGGGAGAAAATATTTGCAAATGAAGCAACTGACAAAGGATTATTCTCCAAATATACAAGCAGCTCATGCAGCTCAATATCAAAAAAACAAACAACCCAATCCATAAATGGGCAGAAGACCTAAATAGACGTTTCTCCAAAGAAGATATACAGATTGCCAACAAACACATGAAAGGATGCTCAAGACCACTAATCATTATAGAAATGCAAATCAAAATGACGATGAGGTATCACCTCACACCAGTCAGGATGGCCATCATCAAAAAATCTACAAACAATAAATGCTGGAGAGGGTGTGGAGAAAAGGGAACCCTCTTGTGCAGTTGGTGGGAATGTAAATTGATACAGCCACTATGGAGAACAGTATGGAGGTTCCTTAAAAAACTAAATATAGAACTATCATATGACCCAGAAATCCCACTAGTTGGCATACACCCTGAGAAAACCGTAATTCAAAATGAGTCATGTACCACAATATTCCTTGCAGCTCTATTTACAACAGCCAGGGTATAGAAGCAACCTAAGTGTCCATCAACAGATGAATGGATAAAGAAGATGTGGCAAATGTATACAATGGAATATTACTCAGCCATAAAAGAGAAATGAAATTCAGTTATTTTTGATGAGGTGGATGGACCTGGAGTCTGACATACAGAGTGAAGTATGTCAGGAAGAGAAAAATCAATACCATATGCTAACACATATATATGGAATCTGAAAAAAAAAAAAAAGGTTCTGAAGAACCCAGGGGCAGGACAGGAATAAGGATGCAGATGTAGAGAATGGACTTGAGGACACAGGAAGGGGGAAGGATAAGCTGGGATGAAGTGAGAGAGAGGCATGGACATATATACACTACCAAATGTAAAATAGATAGCTAGTGGGAAGCAGCCGCATAGCACAGGGAGATCAGCTTGGTGCTTTGTGACCACCTAGAGGGGTGGGAGAGGGAGGGTGGGAGGGAGACGCAAGAGGGAGGGGATATAGGGATATATGTATACGTATAGCTGATTCACTTTGTTATACAGCAGAAACTAACATAACATTGTAAAGGTATTATACTCCAATAAAGATGTTAAAAGGAAATAAGCAGGGGGAAGAGGAATGGGCTTTTTTTTTTTTTTTTTTCTGTGAAGTGAAGATAATGAATTTGGTTCTCACCATGTATTTGAGAAGCCTCCAGGACATCCAGGTGGAGATATCACGTGGGCAGGAGGCAGAATGTCATAATGGAAAATACTGAGAAGCCAGCGGATTTGGGCTTTGTCATTTACCAGCCATGTGACCTAGGGCATGTCATCAGCGTCTCTTAACTCAGGTTTCTGGCTTATGAAATGGAGGTGGTAAGAATCTCTGCTATAACTAACTCAGGATGATTTTATACTAAGCTAAAATTTAAAAATGCATGAAAAAATGTATTTTAAAGAATGTATTTTTAAAGGATAGAGAGCTTTACGAGGACTCATTATTATTATCATTGCCCTGAAAGACTGTAGTGCACCCCTTCAGAGAGCTTGGTACTAGTCAATTCAACATCATAGCTTTAATGTCTATGGGCCACTTGAGTTGTTAAACTACAAATAAGTCCCTCTCTTTTGGCCAACAGCCTTGTGAATGGGTGTGACAGCAGAGTAGTCTAGGCACATTATCAGTAGTAGAAGAGCCTCTGTCCCTATGTCTTCTACTGAGAGTGACATATTCCACTTTAAAGCGGATGACGAGATGTTACTATGCGGATTAGCAGGTGTGTTCTGTTGCTCGTAATGAAAAAACAACTCATGCTCAAATAAATGGATTCTCCTGGTAGGCTCTGGATTCTTTAGCCTTTTTTCAGAAAGTCAAACACACATCTCTTATTTTTCTTGCGGTACGCAGGCCTCTCACTGTTGTGGCCTCTCCCGTTGCGGAGCACAGGCTCTGGACGCACAGGCTCAGCGGCCATGGCTCACGGGCACAGCCGCTCCGCGGCATGTGGGATCTTCCCGGACCGGGGCACGAACCCGTGTCCCCTGCATCGGCAGGCAGACTCTCAACCACTGCGCCACCAGGGAAGCCCCACATCTCTTATTTGAACACACCCTTACTTCTAACGCTGCCACTTTGTTCTTCAGCCACATCCAGAACTTCACCCCTTCACATCCCAGGCCCATGGATTCAATACCTGGTTCAAGGAGGGGTGAGTCACTCCCATGCTACTTACCGTAGCTACTGGATTTCCCCTAGAAGACACTGACCCACTGAGTATCCAAGAGCTGAAAACATCTTAGCCTTTTGATTTTAGGTCAGTTCTAAAGTTCTGTAAGAGTCTGGTGAGAGGAACAGAAACAGTCCTCTGTTCAGAAGACTGACTTCAAGATTCCTAAAACCAGACACTCTTGCAACCCTGCCCTGATGTGGAGGTACGTTTGTTGGAGATGGTCTTCTATCTGGCTCCTGTCCCCAGAATGAACTTTAAGCATGGATTCCTTGTGGGATGGAAAAGTTGAGTCTCTGAGAACAATCAATAGGGCTATATCTTTTGCCTGTCTCAAGTCCTTTGATGTGATATAAAAGCAATAATGTGTCTGAGAATGAACTCATAAACAGTTATTCATTTTACAGCATAATAAAAGTACGGCAAGATTGAATTGGGATTTAGGCAAAGAATTGGGCTGGCAGTAAGGAGATCTGGTTTTTCTTGCCAACTTGCTCGCTGTGTCATCTTTAGTAAATCACCAGGTGGCTCCTGACCTCAGTTTTTCTGCCAGCAATACGTGAATAGGGTTGGCACGGTACAGTAGGTAAACAGGGAACAAGAACAATTGCAATATATAGTGAAGGCTTACTATGCACTAGGCTCTCTTCTTGAGCTTAGGATACATCAACCAACAGAACAGAAAAAAGAATTTTTGCATTCATGGAACTCATATTCTAGTGAGGACAAAGAAAACAGACAATACACATAATAGGTAAATTATTTTGTATGTGGAAAATTGATAGGTGCTTATATTAAAGGAAAACAGTGTGGTTAAGGCGGGTTTGGAGCCAGAGAGTAGATGGGAGTGTTACAGGCTCTGGAAAGGTCTGGACTGTACCTTTGGCTACTGACTCCCCACATTCATAACACGTAAATAGTAACGTACTCAGATCACAGGTTGCCGTGATGATTCGGTGAAGTAAGGTAAGAAAAAGCACTTAGCATCCAAATGTTACTATTATTATCTTTAATTTCTAATCTCAAATACTTTGATTCTGGAATCGAGATTCTCAGAGAACAAGCGTTATGGGGACAAAGGGCAATATTTTAAAATTAAAAAGAAAACCAAAGATATAGTTTAGCCCAGGTGGTTTGCTTCAAGATATGGCCAATTATGGAAACAAAAGCGATGCTTGCTGAAACAGGAGTATCTCTAAGGTTCACATAGGACAGACATCTGCAGGCTACAGTTTTAGTTAGTTGCAGGAGTAAAAACAAAGCAAAATAAAACGAAACAATAAAAGGATTTATCCATTTTAAAACAAAGCTTTAAAAATTTTATAACAGGCCTAACGAGACTCCAGAGGCTCTTTGGAGAAAGACACACCTGAACGATAATCAGAAAAGGTAAAATTGCCTCCTCTGGGTATTGACATGAACAGATTTGCCTTTTTCTTTGTCGTGCCAGGAACAGAGCGCTTCTGGCAGAGGTGTGAATTTCAGTGCATCATCCCAGAACTGCTGACCTCTGTGGGAAATGTTTCAGTCCTTTGATGTTATTTACTGTTGAGCAAACAGTAATTTCTGGCACTAAAACCATTTTGGGTTTATATCTGTTTCCATCAGTCTTTGTTCAACGGCATTATCATTGCTCACCTATTACACATATTTCTCAACTGAGACTTCCTGAAAGGGCAGAGGATTGGAGAGAGCACCTACTGAAATGACCAAAAGATTTTGTGGCTTCCCCCCTGCCCTTTGCTTACAGAGGGCACAAAATCACTCATGGGAGAAGACTTTTTTAAAATCAGAAAACAGTAAAAGTAGGTCTCCTTGGTCTTCGTCCTGTATTAGGTGAATGCTACACATCTGGAGGCAAATACCACCAGAAACCAGGCCTCCCTCTCTCTCTCTCCCTCTTTCCTTCCTTCGTTCCTTCCCTCTCTCCATCCTTCCCCATACGTTAAGTGTTTGTTACGTTCCAGGTGCTACGCAGGCACAGACGTAAAACCTAAGAGCTCATAATTCCAGGGAGAGCCCTCTACCTCTGACCATGAGGCTGGGTTGCCCAGAACCTAAAAGAAAGTCACTCCATTAACTTGATAGAGAACTTGGCCCAGCTTCCCAAATGCCGCCGGGAAAGTTGTGCTGCCGGGGCTTTTGTGGCTGCCAGAGAGGATCCCGGAGCAAACCTGGGAGGGAGTGGGCCTGGTGACCTGCTAGGGGGCAGCAGGATCATTAAGTTCAGTAACTGCTTGCAGGGGAATAGGGTTAATGGGCCAGAACCTTCCTGGAGCTCAACTAAGTCCCCCAAAGAGCATGTTAAGTGATTTCGGAAAGTTTATTTCCACTCAGCAAAACTTCCTATAGGAAGGGACTCCTGAGAAGCAAGTTGGGCCCAGATATGCAAGGAGTACATCTTCAGGAGCTCCTGTCTTCAATGAGCTTCCAGTTCAAGTCATACATGTCAAGTGCCAAGTGCGGGGGGCAGGTTACTCAGAGCTTGACCTCTAGCTCACTAAAACACTGAAGCAGGTCTGTAAGAAGAGATGATAAGATTGAACTCAGAGAAGTAACTTGGCTAAGGATGCACTGAATTACAGCCTGCTTAGTCTCCAGAGTAACTTTGATCATCTCTTCAGACTTTCTCGGAACTGGGTCTCCAGATACAGACTTGACTTAGCCAAATTTCTGGGTCCCAGTAGTCATATGTGTGCAGTAAGAAGACAGAAGAGTTCATATATAAGGAATGCTTACTCTGGGTCCGGCGCTGTCCAAAGTGCTGGTGCGTACGAAGTACTTTGTATTTATTATCTCATTTAATCCTCACATACCATCTGTATAGGAGGCACCATCATTGCCCTCATTTAACACGTGAAGAAATTGAGGAATAAGGAATTTCTAGAAGAATTCATACACTTAAGAACCTGATGAAACAGGACTCAAGTCTCGGCCTGAAGACTGTGCTATTGTTACTACACTGCTGCCTGGGAAAAGCCCTCTCCCTTTGGTGTATAATGATTGATACAAAATAAATACTTCAGCAATGAAAATGCTAGCAGAATATGGATAAATAAGTATGGTAGAAGATCTAAACCAAAAGCGTCAGAAGAATTCTGTGTTTATCAGAAAGTTAAGAAAGCCCTCTGTTGACAGCAAGCTGGCTTCTTGTATGTTTCTTTAAATCTCAACCTTGAAAGACCCTCCATCCTTCCATCCATCCATCCATCCATCCATCCACCCACCCACATATCCAACTATTCAATAAATATTTACGGAGGATCCACTTTATGCTTTGTACTGTGTAAGTTGCTGCAGATATAAAGTTAAGTATATCACAGTCCTTGTGCTCAAGAAAGTCATCATGGGGATGGGGGGAGAAGTCTTATAAAAAAGTAATTAGAATCCAGTGCTATCCATGTTGTAACTGAGGTAGAAGCAACATTCTATGGCCAGCTTGGGGAAGTCAAGAACTTCTAGAGGGGGTGACATATAAGCTGAGAATAAGAGCTGCTTAGAAGAATGTGATAGTTTTGAATGTACGTGTGTGTGTGTGTGTGTGTGTGTGTGTGTGTGTGTGTGTGTGTGTGTAAAAACTGAGGAATAGTGAGAGGGTAAATCAGTGGAACATTCCAGAACTGGTAGCATTAGGAGTGGAGGACAATGAACTAGGAATTAGAAGAACTTGGGTTTTCCTCCTGGGTCTGGTATACATGAAGTATGACACCGGGTAAGTCACTATGCCTTTCTGAGACTTATTTTCCTCATATATTAGACAAGAATACTGATGTATGGTTTACCTCACACTCACAGGGATATGACTGAACATTTATGAAGCTTTAAGAACATCTTATTAATACAAATTATTATCATAAATGAATTTATCCTCTCTATTCCTCAACTGTCCCTCACCATATAAGGACAGGTCTCAATCTTAAGTGAAAGAAGAGTGACCCATGACCAACAAATAAGACTTAAGAAAAATGTACCTCCTGTACCAGGAGATGTCCAGATTTTTTTCTCCTTGACTTCTTTATGTCTTCTCAAAGTCTACACCATACCTTATCATTAACTAGGGGTCATTTTGCTTTTTACATTTGGCCTTTTCTCCCTTCCTAACTTCACACTGGACTTTTAGACCGGCCCTTCCTACTTCCCCAGGTACCATTTTCATTATTTTTGTTCCTATGGTGTTAACTATGATGACTAAAGGCTGAAAATCTACAACAAACTCCAGGAACTTAATGAGTTAACCTGGGGTGGGTTCAGACTCAACTGAACTTATCAGGATGAAAGCATTCAGAAAATAAACTCCGTATCCTCTCTCTGGTTTCCCCTTCATTACAGACACTAGTACATCTAGGGTTGCCCTATGGGAAGACTTCCCTGGAATAAGAGAATATGCACAGCTGCCCTCCTATGACCAGTAATGACTGGCATCTGAAGTTCAGAGCCGCAGCTCAATTACCTACATTTATTCCATCAGATGCTTCTATCCCTATGAGTTACGGGGTACAGAAACACTACACCTCCTCCTGGGATGAAATCTGTCTGTGAGAGGAGAAATATGAATTTGCCAGGTAGGAAAGGAATTAGGAAAAAAAAAAAAAGAAAACTGAGAGTAACTGGTCTGGGAAAGAAGTGTTCTGTAATGGTTACACTGACATATCTGAAAAGCTGCTAAGGAGGCGGAGGATAACGATGCTGATGGTGGCCTCTGTCTAATGAGGGCCTTTGTGGGCCAGGCACTACGCTAAGCACTTTACTCGAAATAATCACTCAGTCCTCACAACAACCCTATGACATAGATACTATTCTTGTCACAGTTTTAGAGATGAGGAATAAAGAGGCGAAATGACTTACCCAAGGGACTGCAGCTAGTAAGTGATGGAAGCAGGATTCTAACCCAGACAGAAGTGTCAGACACATGGGCTCCTAGACCAGCTACACATCAGGATCATCTGGGGGGAATCAGAATTTCTGGGGATGCCATCTGGGACTACACAGTTTCCTATAAGCGTCTCTGGCACTTCTGATGTACAGCTAGGTTTGAGCCCCTCTGGGAGACACATGCTTCGTATGACCTGAAGGGACAGATGCCAATACTGGGACAGTGCAAGGAGCCAGGTTTTGGCTCAACGGAAGACAGGAGTTTCTAACAGGGATGACCTGAAGATGGCAGGTGCCGCTTTGGGAGTGAGTGTGCTTCCTCTGTAGTGGGACTGAACGATCACTCCGCCACCACAATATAAACATGGTGGTATTTAAGTCATTTCCAACCTCAATAGTCTACGATTTCCAATCACTCATTCATTCAACTGATATTCATTGAACATAAACTACAATCCTCCCCTGGTATCCGTGTGGGATTGGTTCCAGGACCCCTGAAGACACAAAAATCCACGGATGCTCGAGTCCCTTAGAGAAAATGGTATAGTACAGTCAGCCCTCCATATCAGCAGCTGGTTGAATTCACAGATGTGGAACCAATGAATAAGGAGGGCCTACTGTCTATGTTGGGTACTGTGCCAGGCACTGTCATTCTACTAGTAAAATCTGAAGGCAATCTAGGTTTTCACCTGCCTCTCTGACCACTGGTAGTTTTTATAGTTTTTTAATTTGAAGTAGCTGTGAGAAGGTGGTCCTGTACCACAGCTCAGAATACATTAAGGAGATGTCTTTTGCCCTCAGTTTTTTCACTCATGGATTCATTTATTTGTTTAGCAACTACTTATTGATTGGCTACTTACCCACCCAAATTTGTGTTCTTCCTTCTATATACCTTTTATCGGGAGTAGCTGCCCAGCCAGAGACTACATGTCCGAGCGCCCCCTGCAATTCTCTGTGGTGAGGCGACTAAGTTCTTGCCAATAGACCGCGAACATCAATGATGTACACACCTCTAGACCAGGTCCATAAAAGCCTCCCATGAGGCACTCCACGCTCCTTTTCCTTTTGGTGGGTTGTATGGAGAAAACCTCCAGGGAGTCTTTGAAAGCCACTTATTGATGATGGCAGAATCTCTGTTGGCCTGGGTTGCTGAATGACTGCATGGATGAGGGCCATCCTGCCTACCTGACAAACCTGCCCAGGACCATTATCCATGCAAGAATAAAAGTTTACGGTGCTGGAGCTTCCATACATTTCTTTGGTTGATGTGTTACAGCAATTAGCCTACCTTTATACAGGTCTGTGAACATGACAGACTTAGTTCTGTGTCTCAGGATTTGCGGCTGTTTGGGGGAGACAAATTACAATCAAGGTGTGAAAGGTAAGCTCCCCACAGTAGCACATTACAAGGGCATCTAAGCCATCATCCTGGGGGATCAGAGAAATGCCATCCAAGTTGAGACTTGGAGGGCAAACCGAAGTTCACCAGAAGAGGAGAGAGGAAGGGTGTTCCCATCAGAGCAAAGCCTGGGGCAAGAAAGATCATGGTGTGTTTGAGGAAATGGAACAGGTTCAGTAGGACTGAAGAGGGTCAGAGGACAAAGTTGGGGAGTGGAAAGGTATGTTGCTGGACGATTCAGATCGGCAGAAGAAAAGAAGCGTGTCGTGTCCCTTCTGAATACTGGGCTCAGAGGTCCCAACTCCATGGCAGGAATACCTTCCAAGGCAGTCTGTGCTGTAAAGTTCCCCCTTCTCATTCCTGCTCAGTGTGAAAGCAGGAAGGTGTCTGCATGAGTGCGTGTGCACGCACGTGCATGAATGTTGGCGGTGAGAAGGGGAGGCAAAGAGAAAGAAGAGGAATTCAGTTGATTCAGTCATTTTTGAACTGAGTCATATCAGAGATCCAACAGCGGGGAGGATGCTGCCTCTCAGGGTGTTGCCCCTGTTGCCGGATGAAGGCCACGGCACCGGGAGATGTGTGCGGTGGGATCACCAGCTATGGCAGGCTTAACAGAAATGGAGAGTACCAGCTCAAGTCCAGTTTAAACAGACAATATCGAAACCCTGCCAGGAAGAATCTGAGCAATATTTTGCAAACTTTAATAACACCTCAGAGAAACTGATCAGAGCATTTGCCTTGGTCATGCATTATTGCTTAGCAGGACCCATGGAATAGCAGAGAGGAATACATCTATTTTTTTTCCCATTCGCAAAGAATAATATTTTTTCTTCCTCCCAAACAGAGAGGAATTTGGTGAAGTCTAAATGTATTTGTTTTGTTCCTTATTTCAACTTCTCTATAAACCACCCATGGGGTTTTGGCACTTACCGTTAAGGTAGTCGGTTTATTGCCTGCAATATCATCTCTTATTGGAAACTGTATTCTAGAAACTGGAACTTTCTTTGGTTGGAACCTTAATTTGTAGCTTTGATGTCCACTTGCTAGGCACTGACCATGAGAATTAGGTGGAAGGTTTTCTGGCTATGCGAGTAGTGGGAGACTTCCATATGTTATTCCCTGGGGGGACAAGAGAAATTGACAGCTTTCTGGATCCATGTTGCAGAAAAGAGTACGAGATGGTGTTGGAATCTGAAATAAGGTCAAATCCCAGATCTACAACTCATGAACTGGGTGACTTTGAAGAAGTGGCTTAAGCACTCCAGGCCTCAGTTTTCCCTCACCTGCAGAATAAGGATGTCCCTAAGCTCCCGGGTAAATTAGAAAGATCAGATAAGGTAAAGTGTGTCAAATGCCTGGGATCGTACCTGCCTTTTGGGAGAATCCTATCAAATGGCATGTCCCATCCTCTTCTTCCTCCTCCAAAAGGCAGAGAGAAGAGCTTGTGAGGCCCTGGACGGCGCACAAAGGCTGTTTCCAGGTTACCATACGAAGCGGGTGGCGGGGAGGTGGGCTTGTTCAATGTTAAGGCGCTTCCCACAGGGAGACGGGTATCTCAAGAGTCCAAAGGACGAGGCAGACTCAAGTAAATAAGAGCCTTCCAGAGACTGCAAGCTAGTTTTTAACAGAACCAGATCCCTGGGCGGCGTTGCTTGAACTTGGCTCCACTTCAGGACAAATTTGGCCTCACTTTGGGAATAATATTAAAGAAAGATGGGCTGAGATCTTTTTATCCTAAATATATTTTATGAAGAAAACAGAACTAGGAAAAAAATGGTGGGGGAGGAGGTCAGAGAGAATTATTTTCCTTTAGGTGGGACTGGTGGTTCCCGATCGTTCTGGATGAGAAGTCTGTACATGAAGGGGATTGGAACGTTCTTTCTCACTCATTAGTCCTTACTGAGATTCTGTTTCCTTAAAAGGGCTTCCCTGACTACCCCTCTACCCAAAGGAAGCACTGTCTACCTCCTTACCTTACTTTTGTTTGTCATAACATTTATCATCCTCTGAATTTACACATATTGATTTGGTTTTGTGCTCATAACTTGTCTCCCCTAGCGAAATGGACCTGTGATGGCAGGTCCTGTACCTCACTTGTTAGAGTGCACGATGCCTGATACAGAAATATTTACTGAATGAAGACATGAACAATGTGATACATATTGTGTATCGTGATTGCTGTTTTTATTTTTCAAGGTTAGTAAAACAAAATTTAATTATTGCTATTAAATAAAACATTAAACATAGATAATTCCTCAGCAAATATAGTCCTTTTTTCTTGGTTTATAAGTACTTTAGAAGCAGAATTGATATTTACCCACTTTCTCTTACATTAGTATCCACAAAAAGTTCAGTGTTTGGCCAATGAATTCCGAGTGACGTTCAGATAAATCCACACACGTTGCAGATTCATCCCATTTCTTAGTAGTCAGAAGGTATTATCCAAATAAGCTGTCATTTCTACCATCATTTCCCAAAAATCTCCTCAACTGTCTCAGATATATAAACCTTACATTTTAGGGTCAGTAAGATGTCACTCTCAGCCTATTAACAAACAACGTATGTATTATAAACACTTTAAATAAACGTGATTACCACAAATCTACTTTTTCACATGTGTCCTGGTGTCCGTAGGGTTTAAACATTTTGATGAAGGAAGAATCGTTTCTCATCGGGCAATCAAATGTGAGTCTCACTACAAAATGAAAGGGATCTTAGCTGCGGGAACGATACAGCTTCATAAGATACTTTACACTTCAGAGTAAAATTCATTCTACTCTCTGTTGTTGGGGTCATATCTGAGAGTGGATGGGGGAGGGGGAGGGCGCACAGGCACAAGGACAGCCGTGACTAGTAGTGAATGCCGTGACAGTCCACCTGGGAAACAGGCAAACAAACACCCAGAATTCACGACTCATCTGGGACCCTCTCCATCCCCTGTAAGGTGGGATGTGCTGTGCCCCACCTAAGACATTCCCTCCTTTATGCTCCACAAAAAGGACCAAGAGGAGTCTGTTCTGGGAAGACAATGTAACAGCAACTGCAGGCCTCTGACTCTGGAGGAGGCATCCTCTGCTGTGGACTACATGACCCACTACAGACGAATCCCTTCCAGCCTCTACAAACTCAGTAGCAACAGGACCTACCTTCCAGGGTTGCTGTGACAGGAAATAAGCTGATGATACAGTGCCAGGCACTTATTTAAGTCCTCAACCAAGGAATGTGAGCAGTTATGAAAAGCCCTGCGTGGTGACTATTTCATACCCTTAATCGATTCCTCCACAAATTCATCACTGCAACAAAACCTGTTTTATTAAAAAATTGAAGTAGAAAAGCCCCACTGAGCAGCAGTGTCCCATTTGCGTGAGAGTCCTAGCAAAGACGAGGGGAGGCGGCAGCCCCGCGCCTTCACAGCATTACAGCAATTATACCCTGCATTATTAAACTCCGTGGTATCCAGCTCAACTGGCGAAATAGTAAGAATTAAATACACCCTAAATAGGAGCACTTTCCCTCATCCGTGAAGGAGGGGCACTCGACAACGAAGCTCTCTAGCTGAATCACCGAGTGCGAGGCCTAAATTTAGGAGGGGGCAATTCTGAAACAGTTGATCGCTGCATCTAAGATTATGTGTGTTCTTATGAACTGTTGAAACTGATGAAATAAATATAAAATGGTAGATTATTACAGACACAATTATGGGAAAAACCTTGCCTGGGCTGCCTTAGAATGGTCCTGCATCGCTACATGGAAAGGTTATTGAGAAGGGATCGCAACTCATGCCTACGAATGTCACCACAAACCATATCTATCTTCTGTAAGAGATCCGGCATACTGAATCGAACGATTTCCTTCATTACCAAGTTTGATCCTTAAGACGAAAAGACAGATTTTAGGAGGCTGGGACCCTCCATTGTGCCTCAGTTGGATAAAAAACAAAAACAACAAGACAACAGTGGTTCACAGCACAGAGCCAATAGGGAGACCGTGCAAAGCGATAATGCAACAGTCAGAAATTTACCTTCTTGGTTTCTAATCAGTTTCTGAGAAGGTCAGAGGGCAGAGCAGATTAGCATTTGTGCTTTGACATAAGACAGACCCCAGAGCTATGCCACTTTTAACCTGTGTATTTTCAGACATTTTCTTACCTACCCTAAGCCATGCTTTCCCCGTCAGTAAATTTAGGATGGTAGTCATAGAACCTTCTGCATAGGGTTGGTGTGAGCCTCTGGGTTAAATATTTAGATGAATTATTCCATTCAACCCTCGCGCTAACTCCACTATAAGTGCTCTGTAAATGGTAGCCACTTTCTGTAATTCCGTTCTGCCTCTGCAAGTTGAAAACTTTGTGGTCTTGGGCAAATCACTTAATTCCTAGGTATAGCTGTTTCTTCATATGGAAAAAGACGATGACTAGTGCTTGTATCTACCTAACTGAATTGCTGGAAGAAATAAGTTACGTACAGTGTGCTTATCAGACATATGGTAAGCCTTCCACATGTTAGATGCTATCATTATTACTACTACGAATACTGCAATTATTTTAAGAATCAATGAAGCCCATAAAAGAGGGGTTGGGGGAGCAAACTTTCCTGGGTTGTGGTCCTAAGAGCTAGGTTGTGTCATACCGATGATCCAATGGGAACCCTGGACTTCTTGTTTGTCCTTCCAGCCCCATCTAGGGTCCGTGGCTGTGCCAAGAGGAGCCAGCTGAGGTGACATCACAACAGCACTCAGAACCTCTCTCCTCTGGAGGAGCTGGAGGGCGGGAAGAAAGAGGCAGAGGCCGGACACTGTTCGCTCAGGCCTCCAGTTTTGTAGGACCTTGACTGGGACTTGTGATGTTATTGCTCAATAAAATATTTTTGTCATTATTAAAATCACACAAATATAACAATTAAATGTCAGTATTTAAAAAAAAAACCCAGCAGGGCTTCCCTGGTGGCTCAGTGGTTAAGAATCCGCCTGCCAATGCAGGGGTCACGGGTTCAAGCCCTGGTCCGGGAAGATCCCACATGCCCGGAGCAACTAAGCCCGTGCACTACAACTACTGAGCCTGTGCTCTAGAGCCTGCGAGCCACAACTACTGAGCCCGCGTGCCTAGAGCCCATGCTCCGCAACAAGAGAGGCCACCCAATGAGAGGCCCGTGCAGCGCAGCGAAGAGTGGCCCCCGCTTGCCGCAACTCCAGAAAGCCCGCTCACAGCAGCGAGGACCCAATGCAGCCAGAAATAAAAATGAATAAATTTATATAAAAAGAAAAACCAGCAAAATATTGGTAACTATGTCTTGGTTTTGTTTTGCTTTTTCTTCTCCCTGACTCTCTTCTTCCTTTCCTCCCTCTGTTCCAATATATTGGGAGCTTCAAAGAAAAGAAGTAGCCAAGGCCTTTCTCAAATTCTGATGGGGCTTGAGACCACCTTTTTTTGTTTAATCAAAGTTTTCCTTGGCCAGGATTTGAGCTGCCGGCATCTGTGATTTGGTGATTTGCGCCCCTCCCCACCATCAGAAAACTAAGCAGTAAACACACGAGCGCTCCAGTGAGACACATACTGGTTCAAACCCCAGCTCTGGAAACACTAGCTTTGGCTGTTTCCTCACCTATAAAATGGGGGTAATAATAATACCCTGATCACAGGACCACTGAGAAAGTCACAGACGATTAAGCATCTGATATCTTAGCAGTGCTTGGCGCACGGTAAAGGATCACACATGCTAGCCAGTGTTACTTGTCTCAAGCTTTAGCATTCCAGTATCAGAATGTACTCTAGCCATTAGGATTTTCCTTTCCTTTCTTTTCTTTTTTTTTGGTTGTTGTGGTAAAATATACATAACATAAAATTGATCATTTTGACTATTTTTAAATGTGTCCTTCAGTGGCATTAAGTATATGTACATTGTTGTGCAGCCATCAGTTCCTCTTATTTTGGGAGTAAGGCCCCTGGGACCCTGAATCACATCTGATGACTCTGCCCAAAGTCACACTGAGTCCTGGAACCTATTATCTTCCATCCCTTCAGAGTTCCCTAGATTTCAGAAGGATCTCTTCTTCCTCTCATGTGGAACCAAGTTTTAGAACGAACAGCAAAGTTGGACATAGAATTAGAGCATTCATTCCATCAAAACATTTATTCCATAAATATTTATTTGAGCATCTACCATAGAAAGGACACATGCAAGAAATCTGGCAAGAGTTCTCAGTTATAACAGAATCTCCCTATAACAGCCCTATTGGTATCTGGTTGGTAGTAAGTTTTCGTTCCATAAATGAGGCCATGGAAATCCAGAGAGTGTTGGTAACTTCCACAGGTCCACATAGTTGGTAAACAGTGAAGATGAAATCCAATACTAGGGGAATATAACTCCAAGATATTTTGGGTGAATCTGGTGACAGGGCTTGTTAAGTTTTTTTAGGGGTAAGAATTTTTTTCCTTGAGCCATAATAACACAATAGTAACATAGTGCGGTACATTTTTTGTTACCATGGGGGGAAGAAACAGACTCTCCTGTGAATTAAAGGTACCTGAAGTGAAAGAGGAATTAGGTCTCATGTTCACAGACTGAGAAGGTTCTTGAACCATCACACCAGGGTATTCTCATGCCTTGGGGATGGGAATGTTGATGGTGGTGTCTAATTTGTTACACAGGAATGGATAACTCATACAAAGTTTGAGAGCATAGAAATTCATCTTTGGAGTCAGATACTTCTAAGATTTGCCTTCCAGTTTGACCACTTAGCTTTGTAGCCTTGGGAAACTTATTCCACAACTCTAAGCTTCAATTTCCTCATGCACAAAATGGAGATAATAATAGTACTTATGCCTGAGTTTTCTTTTTTTTTTTTTCTCTTCCCAGAGTCGATAAAGTGATGCTTGTTAAACACAGTGCTTGGCACATGGTAAGCCATCAGTATTTAGGAGTTATAATTATTATTGCTATGATAATTTTTTGGAGCTCATTGGGCAAATATTTGACATACTGATTCTTCTTAAAATACCGACTCTAAGCCTTTGTCAATTGGATTATGCAAAGGAATCTTTTTAGGACGAAGACAGGCTCAGAGGACACAGGCTTTGCCTGCTATTGCCTGTGGTGCTGAAGGACATGCCAAGATTAAAAAGCCCTAACCAACCAGCAGCCAACCGAGCTCTTCTCTCCTTGTCCACAAAATGCTGATGAACAGCATTTTGTAATGTCATTAAAATTACACTGAAGAGTGAGTCCTCCATCACCCCATCATTCAATCACTTTTCCCTTCGCCAGTGGGAGCCAAGTGCTCAGCTCTACCTTCCCCTACAAACAATCACCTGGCTTTCAGCTCCTGAGACCCAACCCTGGGATGGGTTATTCATTGATTTTAGGGGCCAGAATCCAATATTTCTCTCGAACTTGTCTCTTTATGGTCTGCACGGAGGTCAAAAGGAACTACACACTCATTTTCTAAAGATATTTTCTTTTTTTTTTTTTTTGCGGTACGCGGGCCTCTCACTGTTGTGGCCTCTCCCATTGCGGAGCACAGGCTACGGACATGCAGGCTCAGCGGCCATGGCTCACGGGCTCAGTCGCTCCGCGGCCTGTGGGATCCTCCCGGACCGGGGCACGAACCCGTGTCTCCTGCGTCGGCAGGCGGACTCTCAACCACTGTGCCACCAGGGAAGCCCTAAAAAGATATTTTCTGATGTGAGAATGGCTAGACACTTTTGCCTGCTTCCCATTCTTTATGTCCAAGTTTCTGTTCTTTTTGGCCCAATGGTTCATTCCATCGCTAACCTGAGGGCAGGTTTAGAAGATGACTCACCGTGAAAACCATTATTTGTCTGCAGTCACCACCTTCCGAACAGAACTCATTAAGGAAACTTATCTCCCACAGCAGTGTTCAAAGAGATGAGTGACCCCTGCCCACATTGATACCCCTGCCCTTTTTTTTTTTTTTTTGAGAAGAAGACCATTTCGCTCACTTCTTAGACAAAAATGATAGGTCACTCCAGACTTATGAAAACACACGTTCTGATGTGACCTTTCATCAGGTGGTGAATGACTTTCTCATGGAGAAGTTTAAGGTGACTGCGTTTTGTTGGAAACAATCTTGACTCTTAATAAGCCCTATGGGGAGCTATTACTAGGGAACAAGAGACTTGACTGCTGATCTTGGCTTGGCCACTGGTTAGCTATGTGAACTCGGGCAGATCCCTACATCTTTGTGAGTCAATTCAGTTTCTTCATTCATTAAATGGGGAGAATAAATACCGTTTCACCTAGTTTTCACGGTTTTTATAAAGATCAAATGATATATATATATATCAACATATGCCATATATATATGGCAACATGTAAAGATTCCAAAACAGTGTTAAATGAAGAAAAGAAACTATGGAGTTTATAACACTATCATTTGTATGAATTACAAATATTCACACTCAAAACAATAGTATATATTAATTATATGTCGAACGTGCTGCAATTTTTGCTTAAGTGGGTGGGGATAGAAAATGAAATTGAAAAAAAAAAAAGGAGAAGAAAACCCCACAAGTGTCCCTTGAAAGAACTGAAAAAATTGTGTGCCACGAGCTAAGCAGTACAGTTAACTCAACCCTGTGCAGCTGAGTCCAGAAAGAAAACCTGCAAGCCCAAACTCTGATTCATTTTTGTAAAAACTATATATCCAGATGTACATATATGCCTAAAAGATCAAAAGCATTTGCAATGAAATTTTATAGTGGTTATTGCTGGGTGCTGGAATGGGACATGACTTTTATTTTCTTCTTCTGCTTATCTGTATATTCTAGCCTTTCTAGACAATGGACATATACTCCTTTTGGACAAAGGAAAGCAACTTTACTGAAAAGTCCTAAAGACACGTGTCATGTTTGCCTAGCTTAGTAACCTGTACACATGCCCACGGTGTGGAGCTTTGAAGTCTTGTGTCCCTGAAAGATGACCTGCAGTTCTTGTTTCCGGTTGTGCTTCTCATGAAAACAGAGAGGGGTAAAACTTTAAAGAGCTGAGCACTTGGCAGTCGTATTTACCAAGAGAAAGAATTCTGCATGGAGACAGAGAGAGAACAGCACATTGGGCAGTGATTTTCTTTCACTGGCTCCCCAAGAAACTCAAGCATATACGGTTAAAAATATTGTCTCTAAGAGCTACTGGATTTTTCCCCCTGTTAGAAATCCATCAGCAAGGAACACATAAAATATCTGCCCTCCTCCCATTCAGGTATCAAATGAAGCTACTGACTTTTTTTTTTTTTTTTTTTTTTTTGCGGTACGCGGGCCTCTCACTGTTGTGGCCTCTCCGTTGCGGAGCACAAGCTCCGGACGCGCAGGCTCAGCGGCCACGGCTCACGGGCCCAGCCACTCCGCGGCATGTGGGATCTTCCCGGACTGGGGAATGAACCCGCGTCCCCTGCATCGGCAGGCGGACTCTCAACCACTGCGCCACCAGGGAAGCCCTGCCTTTTGTTTTTAATCACTGGGATTTGAGAACATTTGCAGTCCTTTCCATGGGGTGGCCCTTTCTGTACATTTTTCAGGGAAAAAAATCCATTCACACTTACATATAAGATGAATGTGTTATTAATAATGATTATTGACAGCAGGCATTAGAATTCCTCTGAGGGAGGGAACAAATCTTGTTTGATAGAAATCGTTGATGAGCTCTACAGGGTAGAAGCAGACTAGTAGTTAAAACCACAAAAGTTGGTGATAAAATACCCTGAAGGAGATAGTGAGAGAAATTCTGTTTTGTTCCACAAAGTGTAGCAAAAACTCGGAAAGGAGAAAAGAAAATATACAGAAAGGAGCCAAGAGGAGGTATAAAGGTCTGAAGAAATAACCAGATAATAGCCTGGCATGGGGTTTTATAAACAGGGACGTCCAATGATAAATCTGCAGCTGTCTGAGGTCTACGAAGAACTTCTCTTCCCTGCCTCACATTTTAGGTAAGGTTTACTTCTGGAAATAGGAGATGAGGCTGAGTTTTATATCAGGGAGGCCGCACGTGAGGAAGCACGAGCCCAAAGTTCAAAGCACCCCAAGGACACTTGAAACTCCTTGGACTCCACAGCTGTCCCGACTTTCACACCCACCCGAGCTGGATCTTCAGAGTGACCACAGATGGCAAGCTGTTTATCTTCTGCTTCACCAGGAAAACAAACCCAGGGCATGCCAAAGTAGGAAGACAACTTCCTTTGGGGGGAACTGGACTAGTTACCAAAGATTACTAAGGAGTCTGAAGTTTCTGCTCTTAGACACTGTGAGGCCAGAGGAGCTTTCAGAAGAGCTTCTCCAGTAACAGGGAGCAGCTTTAATTGCCTGGATCCCCTGTAGATTATTATTATAGAGCTTAAAATACTAGGCACAGCAATAATGCACTCGGGATGCTAAGGGAGAGGGGGAAAATGACATCTGCTGTCCCAGCCACGTTACATAGCTCATTTATTTAACCCTTATTATGATCCTGGGAGGTGAGTAGTATTATTCCCTCACTTTACACAGGAGGGAGCTGAGCTCAGAGAGGTGAAATCACTTGCCCAACATTTCACAGAGTTGAGAAGTGATGGGACCAGGATTTGACCCCGACCTGTTTGCAAAGTCTAGTCTCTCTACTCTGTTATCCCTTCTTCGGAAGGAATAATCAAAAGATATACAGCAGCTGCCTTCTGGGAATACTTAATAAAAAAGGACTGACTGACAAACCATTCTCTTTTGATGTTTCCATCATTTCTGGTGATATGTTTGTGCACTTATCACAGAATCTTCAACTTGTAAGGGAAGCCTCAGAGAGCCTCTAAACAGGGAGATCTTTTTGGGATTGGGGTGGGTGTGAGTGGGGTTTAAGCTGAATTTTGATTGAGAAAAAAATAACCCAGGCTAAGGGCAGTGGGAATCCACTTTAGGCAGAAGAATTCACACAGGGGAAGGGTGAGAAGTGGCTGGAGGAGGCAGTCAGTGTGGAGGAGGAATCTGCAGAGCTAAAGAAGGGAGCACGGACAAAGGTGGGCATGGCTATACATGTGTTTTCACTTCCAGGAAGGCTCAGTTCCCTTCAGCTAAGCAAGTGTGTATTCCTCATCTGCTCTGCATGTATCAAGCACTGTGCTACATGCTGGGAACCCAAAGATGAATATGGTAAGGGGTGCATGACCAGTAGGCGCTTGGTCTAATCGGAAAGTAGAGTGGATATTGCTGGTGGCCTCCACAGTATCCTTCATCCCTTCCCCCTTCCCACAAGGACATGAACTTTCCAGTCTTGGAGTCTCAGCCAGGTATCACATTCCCGTCTCCTTTGTACTCATGATTGGTTTAGGGATGGCACCAGCCTTTCACTGATTCAATCAGAGAAAGCTCAGAGCTTTTGTCTTCTCATGAGGGGAAGAGAAATTCTTTCTTCCAATCTGGATATCAATGGGGAAACTTGTACTAGGAATTGTGGCAATCATTCTGATACCACGAGGGATTAGTCTGAAGGAAAAGCCAGGATGATATGGTCAAGAGAAACAGAAAAGTGAAGCCCAATGATCCCATGAACCTCTGGATCAAACTCTACCTGAAAGCTGTATACCTATTTTCATTAATGTGAACCAACATAATCCAGTCTGAGTTGGATTTTCTGTAACATGCAGTAAAAACAATCATTTAAGGAGATATAAAAATAGATCATTCCAACATCAACTGGTGAGTGATATAATAAAAATATAAACGGAGTGATGTGGGATTTTAGTGGAGAGGCAGTGACCCCAACTCTGGGATACAGGGAAGGATTTCTAAGGAAATGATAATTTAACTGAGCCTTGAAGGACGAACTAGAATTAGGTGGGGAAGGAGTTTCAGGTAGAGGGGACAGCATGAGAACAGGCACAAAGGTACAAATTACATGATGCTTGGGGGGGGGAACTTCAAACAGTTTGGTATTACTAGATGATAAAGTGCAAAGCTTGGCTGGCTGGCAGTGTGACTGGGGAGAACTTTGGGTTTCACTCAGTAGGTGAAAAGGAGACAAGGTTTTAGGAAGGGGAGTGTTGTGTCCAGATTTACATGTGGCTATGAAGTGGAGGATGCAATTTAAGGAGGCAGGGAACTCAGTTAGGGGGGATTAATTCATTCACATTCACTCACTATGCCAAATGGTGGTAGGCACTCACATAAAATGAACAATAATCATGGAAAACATAGTCCCTGTCTTTCAGGAACTTACTGTTGGTTGAAATTATTACAGAAATTCAGGTAAGAGATGGTAGGAGGCCGAAGGGGACAGTGTTTCTGGAGATGGATACGGACATTTCACCAGTGGAAGACATGAAATTTATATCCAGTGGGAACTGTGCTTACCCTAAATATGGCCTAACTTCAAAGGATTAATTGTTTTCCTACACGGAAAGCTATTATTCCACTTTTGTTCATAATACAGGAATCACATGGTGTGAGTTCTACAGTAAATATTTCTATCTTGATTATTCCACATGGAATCCTGTTCTTACTCTTGGCTAATCTTGTATGAACCTTGGCTCCGACTATGAAGAAATGAAAGAACGTGTTAGCCCAGGATCAGACTGGCGGCCAATACTGATGGGCTGGTGGTTGCTGCCAGAGGGTGGTGTTGAGAAGAATGATGGCTCAGATTGATTTTTGATGTCTGCCCTGGGCATGGGCAGGATCTGATGGCAATCATGACTGTTTATTTGCTAATCTGGCCTTAGCACACTCTTTGTTTTGGCTACTATTTGATAAAACGATTAGTGAGTAGGTGACTTTTTTTTTAAACATGAGAAGGTGTACACCCTCTTCTAAAAAGTTAAGTGCAGCACATGTAAGCCAATTAAAATATGATCGGTGCTGAATGACAAAAAGCCCCAGAAAGCTGTCTATTAAAACACTCTTTTAAATTAATATCTACTTCTCCTTAAAATACTCAGCTCACTAAAACAAATCCATTTTAAGATAAATACAGCTATGAGTACCTCTTTATTCATGAGAACCTCTTCATGCTCAAGGATCATCTGCTGAATGGAATTGCCCCTGTTGTCAAAATACTACTTGAACTGACAATTATTTCATTTTCTTAAATAAAAAGGAATAGATAGGTATATATGTATATACACACACACACATAATTTCCTTCCGTTGCAGTTCCTATTCTCATAAATCACTTTAGATACTCTATACAATAGGACCTTGTGAAAGATTTTGTATTTTAGAAATTAAGAAAGATAATTCAAATAAGCGTAGCCTCTCCCTAACAAAAGATATGCAGTAATTCCAAGATTTCTTTTTTTTTTTTTTTTTTGGTCACGTGGGGTCTTCGTTGCTGCGCGCGGGCTTTCTCTAGTTGCGGCGAGAGGGGCTACTTGTTGTTGCGAGGTGCGGGCTTCAGTCGTTGCAGCTCAGTAGTTGTGGCGCACAAGCTTAGTTGCTCCGTGGCATGTGGGATCTTCCTGGACCAGGATCGAACCCATGTCCCCTGCACTGGGAGGCGGATTCTTAACCGCTGCACCACCAGGGATTTCTGTGTATTGTCTGTAAGATACTAGGTTCCCTTTGCTCTTACCTTAAGCAGCAGCTTAGTCCCTTAGAATGATCTGAGATGAAGTGTAGACTTTCAATAGGATTATTTTTCAAGCATACCATGAACTTCTGATGGAGTCACGGGTAGAAGGCATTAGAGGCATGGTGTGCTGTGGGTCTCATCATTAACTGGGTGACTGGGGGCAGGCAGTGGTCTCTAGGTGATGAGGGTGATTCCACACTCCAGGTTTGGGGAGGAGGGGCTTGATGGAGGATAAGCTGAGCAAATCTCCTCCAGTCTCTTAACTGAGGCTGAGTTCTGGGCCTTTGGAACAGGAGGGACAGCCAGTCTGGCTGACTAGGAACTCCCTGGATCACACGAGGAGGGTGCTGTGTGTGGCTGGGCGGAGCACTCCAGAGCGAGCCAGCACACGACCCAACTGTCTGACCCCTGGGACTTAGAGTAAGGAGGCTGAGGGAAGGCGGAAATAGCATGGAGATGGCATGCACTGTGTTCGAATCCTGGATCATCAAATATTGCCTTAAGCAAGTTATTAAACTCTTCTGAGACTCCCTTCCCTCACATTTAGAATGGGAAAAATCAGAGGGTTACATAAGGATGAAATAGAATATTTTATATCAAGTGCCTGAAACAGTATTTCCCATGCAGTGGGCACTCAATCAACGAGAACAAGCTAAGCTTGTTCAGTTTGGTGAATACCGCCCCCCCCCCCCCGCCCCCCACCGCCAAATATCCCAAGGCTTAGAGCACATAAAACAAAGAGTTCAAAAGTCAATCAACTGTTTTTTTCCTGCCAAGCTGGGCCAAGTTCTAGAGAGTCAAAGACAGGGTCTGTCCTCCCCAGCCCTATAATATTTACCATGTGCCAAGTACTGATTTAAGGACTTCTCACTCAATCCTCACAACCCTATTATTATGGCCACCGTTTAAAATGCATAAAACTTAAGATTCACAGAGGTTGAGTAACTTGTCTGAGATTGCAGAGCTTAACCCTATGGTAGAACTGCCTCTTACAGTTGCTGTCACAGATAAATGCATAGGGTCTGACTGAGCCAGGTGCAGGCTGGAGTGGTCAGGTGGTGGTGGCTCAGTGGCAGAAATCAGGAAAGGCTTCATGGAGGATGTGATCTAGGATTATTCTTTAAATCCTTTGAGTTTGGTCTTAAAATTATACCCGATTCAGGTGCATTTTGCAGTAGTGGTTAAGAAGCTGGGCAGCCACATATAACACAGAGAGGCACCAGGTGTTGTGAATGACAGCAGGGTCCCCGCTGTTGCAATCAGGGCATCAAAACTAGCCCTTCTTTGGTTATAAATAAGGTGATTATCTGACTTGAAACGAGGTGGCAGAAGTAATCTTGCACCTGAAGGCTTCTTGCCTGTCAAGTGTTCGCTAGATCATTGTACCCCCCCGCCCCCCTTCTCTGTGAGCACTGAAAACCTTTTGCTTTTTGGTTACTCCTGCTTTAGAAGTTCTATCCCCAACTACTTTCTCGGAATGGAAATTTAATCTTCAAAACTGTTCTGCACTGCTGGCCCCGGAATTAAAAGCAAGCACCTTCAATGGAGAAATTAAATTTATTTGATATACCTGTACATGTATAAAATTGGATCCAGCATCCATTTGGTTTGCAGGCTCACAAAAAGTGCTTTAGGCTATACTCTGAACTTAATACCTAATTCGCAGCTGAAAGGGGGCCGACCTCAAAGACCTTGTCTCCCACTGATCTCCAGCAAGGTGATCATTAGCTGCGAGCGGGCATCATTTTCTGGTAGGGCTTCTCCCTATGTGTGCGGTGTAATCGACAGCCAAGGAGCCTTCCTTGGGGAACTAAATATTCAGTTGACTGAATTTTCATTAAAAAAAAAAAAAAGAAAGCGATACCTGGGGGAAAGATACTTCCATTATAAATATCTATATTTCATTTTACACTCTTCTTTCTGAAGCTTCTGGTCAGGCTCTGCCTGGGCGTGGCAGAGGGCAGACCTGAGGTTTGCATTTCCATACATCTTGGCTTTAAGAGGAGGCTGAGTACAATAAGGTTTGTCCTTTTCAGTCCTCTCCATGTTCCGCAATTTAGCTGCTACGGAAACTGTCATTGTATTTTCCTCCCTAAGTTCATTGAGGACATTTATGTATCTACTAATGAAGACTGGGGGAAATGAACAGCGAACGGGGTCGGGCTGGTGGCTGGGTGGTTTGTGCTGATTCTTGGAGGACCAGGATGGAGACAGGAGTTCCATCTGATGACCTGGTCTGATTCCCTCCTGTTACAAATACGGCCTCCCCCGACGTTCCACAAAGGCTGGCTGGCTTGTGCAAGGTCCCACAGCTTGCTATGGGCAGAGCTAGGAGTCACCTGTCTTTTCTCTTTGCCCAGGGCCATGTTCCTCTACCTGGACCAGCCGTCATCCAATGTCCGTGTCCAGTCCAGCACCCTTCTCGCTGCCTCTGTTGGTTCTTTCTGCACCTTCTCTGTTTTGCTCTCTTGATTTTCTCATGTTTCTTTCTTCTTCCCTCCCTCCTTTCTTGAACTTTTTTTTTCTTTCACTTTCCCCTCTTTTCTCTACCTTCCTCCTTCTTCAACACCCTCTCCCTCTCCCTCCCCCATCCTGCCCTTCCTTCCTTTACCAAATGCTGACTGACTGCTTAAAGTGGGTTAGCGCGGGCTTCCCTGGTGGCGCAGTGGTTGAGAGTCCGCCTGCCGATGCAGGGGACACGGGTTCGTGCCCCGGTCCGGGAGGATCCCACATGCCGCGGAGCGGCTGGGCCCGTGAGCTATGGCCGCTGAGCCTGCGCGTCCAGAGCCTGTGCTCCGCAACGGGAGAGGCCACAACAGTGAGAGGCCCGCGTACCGCAAAAAAAAAAAAAAAAAAAAGGGGTTAGCGACTGGACGGGGCACGGGGAACACACTGGTAGCCCAAGCAGCCCCATCCCCCATAGAGCTGGAATCTGAGCCTTCAGAGGCACAAGGCATGTACCGGCTTTACCCTCTGTGGGACCCTGGCTGTTCTGCTCCCCACAGGAGTCCTGGGCCTGTGGGAATTCCTGCAGAATGTGGCAACGGGGTGAGGAGAGTGTGGCAGCGCTGTTGAGAAGTGAAGAGGGATGCCATGCAGTGAGAAGCTGAGCACAGGCATGTCATGGGCAACTTTGATGGGGGACAGCTGGCAGCCACTGGAGAGGTAAGAGAGCCCCTGGCCACTGTAGCTGCTTTGGTGAGAGATGGAACACTGCCTGGACATTTCTTTGTGAACCAACTACGGATCACACACATCCAAACATACCCAATCTTTTGTCCAAACTAAGTAGAGTTGGGTGTGGTTGGTACTTCAGTGAAGTGAAGTGCCTTGTGGAAAGGCAGAGAGCTATGAGCTCTCCCTCTCCATGGCTGTACAATCCCGGGCAAGCCACGTGTGACAGTTAATCTTATATGTCAATTTGATAGGGTCACACGAGGTACCCAGATACTTGATTAAACTCTATTTCTGGGTGTGTCGGGGAGGGCGTTTCTGGATGAGATGAACGTTTGAATCCATGGGCTGAGTAAAGCAGACTGCCCTCCCCGGTGTGGGTGGGCCCCAGCTAATCTATCAAAGGCCTGAGTGAGAAAGAATCCTCTCTCTCTCAGACTGTCTTTGAGCTGGGACATCGGGCTTCTCCTGCTTTTGGACTCCAGCCTTGGACTGAATCAGCTCTCACGGTTCTCAGCCTTTTGGACTGAGACTGGAACTATACCATCGGCTCTCCTGTGCCTGCAGTTTGCAGACAACAGCTCTCGCACTTCTCAGCCTCCATAATTGTGTGGCTCAGTTCCTTACAGTTTGTATGTATGTACGTGTATCCATCCACCCATGATCTGTTTTTCTCTCTCTTTTTTCCTATGGGTTCTGTTTCTCTGTTTTTCTAGAGAACCCAGACTAACACATCCTATTTCTAAGTTCTGAGTTACAGAGCTCAGTTTGCTCAATGCCAAAATGGGAACAGTGGCAAGACATATTTTGTACCACTTCTGTGCAAAAGGTTAAATAAATTTTCTACAGTAAACTACAAACTATCATGTTCTGCATTATCATTTTTAAATAGAATGTCCTACTTGTTTTTGTATTTATGAAGACATATCTTTGTATCTTATGGCCTAGCAAGTTGCCTTGTAAACAGTTGGTCCCCAATTTGTCTTTGGCAGCCTTGCTGGTGACAGCAGGTATTTGGGGAAGTTTATGTTCCTGATGTCACTGCTGCTGAGACGAGAACATGTAATAGTGACGTATTCTCTGTGCCTCACATAATCCCTGACATTTAGCATGTGTTCAGTTAGTTAATGAACAAATGAGTTAACCAACTAACCTATCCCACAACCAAGGCCAGGCCCCAGAAAAGGAAGATAAACTGACCAATGTATATAACACTAATAGGCAACAGAGAGGTGATTCACATGAAATCAAAACCCATTTATACTTAATTCCAAAATATTTATCAAGTATCTGCTATGCACCAAGAATAAACTGTTCAGAATGGGAAATAAAATATTTGGGCTTATAGTTTATAACTATCCTTTCCGTTAAAAAGTTCTTACATTTCAATCCTGTTGAAAGGTTCTACTGTATCCAAGAAAATTGTCTCAAACACTTTTTAGAAATAGGTGAAGTTTAAACGACAATGACAGCCACCACCATCATAACAATAATAACGCTTAAACCATGGTCTCCTGCAAATGAAACAGATTCCATCTGTGGGAAAACTGGCCACACCCGTTGTGGATAAACGATGAAAGATGTAGAGGAGGCTGGTGGGAATGGGGGCCAGAAACCACTCATTTGAGAATATAACTTAAGTTTTAAAAAATCTTTCTAGAGTCAATCCCCTATATGTCAAGTATTAGGTTGCTGTGAATATTTCCACCCTGGGGTCTTTCGGGCCAGGATTGACAGGATGGTGAAGAACAGCTGCAGAAATGGCAGTGAGGTGACACTCAATCTTTCCAGTAGCCATTATTAGTGCTAGTGCTATAGCCTCCTTGTTGGAAACAAGAAAGTTCCAGAGATTATGATTCATGCTGCATGGAAGAGGCAGTGAGCTGTGTTGGAAGGGATTTAAGTAATACCCCCTATGTCATCATCCGCCTTGCCACACCAGGCTCTTTGGAGACAACAATTAATAACACGTATCTAAACTGTTTCCATTCCCTCTGTCCTGAGGGCTTGCTCCTTCCTCCCTCTCCCCGCCCCATTTCTTCCCATGACAAATGAGTCACCAGAGTCCCTCTGCTTCCTACATGCTCACACCACATGACAAGCCTTTCAAACACACCGGTGCCCACTGCAGAGCCTTGCTGTTCCTCAAACTGTCCAGCACACAGCTCAGGACTTGTCTTTCCTGAGTCTCCTTGGCCTGTGTTTTTCCATCTTTCTAGGGCTCCTCTCATGCTCTGAGATCTGCCCTTTGTTCCTCTCCCAAATTGATTTCAGAGGCTGTCATTGACAATGGATGGCTAGTTTCCCCTGTACTTGCGCATCCCCTCCCCCAAACTGATATCTCCTGGGGATGGTCCTAGGGACCAGGTAGCGCTATGCCTTCCATTAGGTTTCTCAAATTTCTTCCCAATGCCTTTCCAAACATTTTCTCAATCCTAATTATCAGGATGTGGCTCAATCTGGTTGAGTCCAACGATGCCTTTGGAATCTTGACACCCGCAAAAAAACGTTAAATTAGTAAGCTCACAGAATCACCTTCAAATTGATCGCTTAAACTCATCAATGTGATGAAACCAATACAGATGGGGGAATAGGCTTCAGAAGGAGGAAAAACCAAATACACCTGAATCTTTAAAGAGACAGGTGTGTGCCATCTCCTTTATTTCTCATTTTCCTAAGAATTATAATTTGTGCTCCATTCCCATGGTTAAAAAAAAATAAAAAAAAGATTTCCAAAAAGAGAAAAAAATAATAAAATGAAGTTACCCTAAATCTTATCTTCCAGAAAAAGCTATTTTTAACCATTGAAGACCAATTCTTTCAGAATTTTTCTGGATATAGCAGATACAAGATAAATAAGTAACTGTACACATACACATATATTTACTTATTATATACAGAACTTATTCTTCATAACTAGTGTACACATATGTGGTTACAGGTTATAAATAAGTTATATTTTAACAACTTTTCACATTTGCTATGAGAAGATATTTCCTCAATGAAACTATTCCTGGTGTTCCGTTTTCTAGGCTAGACCTCAAAAGTTAATTTATCCTATGAAGCATAAGAACTTTAGAATAAAATGGACAAAACAGAAAACCTGTTTTCCAATTTTAGTTTTGCCACTCCCAAATAGGGTCTTGTGACAGGTCAAGTTTCAGGCCAAAGTGTGCAAGACTAATAGGTATGAAGCCCCCATCTCCCCATCTTTAAAATAAAGACAATAATTCAGATCTCAAAGGCTTGTAAAAATTCTCCCAAATCACCTATATGAAGATGGCCAGCCCCTCATTATCCCATCTTTAAAATAAAAATACTAATTCAATATCCCAAAGACTTGTAAAAATTCTCTTAAATCACATACATAGAAGTGACCCGCGCCTATCAAGTACTCAATAAATAATTACAAAATGTGCAGCAGGACCTCCTTAACTCAATATATTTGCATAAGAGATGCTCTTTTCAGCCCCAGAACCTACTGCCCAATGAATCTTTTAGGATGCTTTGGATTCAAGCAGAATGCAGGAATTCAACCCAGAATTCTGCAATGGCCTGGCTCCCACCTTTGTCTAAGTCCCTTCATCCCTCATTTCCTAACAGGTCACTAATGCTGAGCCCTGCCTGAGCTGAACTCATCTCACACCACCCTCCTGCGTGCTCAGACTCCAGACACACTGGCCTCAAGAAACGACTGCAGATCCTGTGCAGTCACCTCATTCGAAAAGGCCCTTTGCTGCTCTTCGTTGTGAATGTAGCCAAAACAAAGCTAAGTACCCACCATGTTCCAAAGTCACCCAAGTAATTCCTGCTCTGTTCTGGGGAGGCTAAATGCCAGAGAAGTGATATCGTTCACCCAGAGCAGCCCATCACTTAACCAGGTGCCTTCTGCTAGAAAGATGGCCGAAAGTCACCATAATAAAAAGAACCAGGGCTTCCCTGGTGGCACAGTGGTTAAGAATCCGTCTGCCAACGCAGGGACCTCAGGTTCGAGCCCTGGTGCTGGAAGATCCCACATGCTGTGGAGCAACTAAGCCTGTTCACCACAACTACCGAGCCTGTGCTCTAGAGCCCGCGAGCCACAACTACTGAGCCCGTGTGCCACAACTACTGAGGCCCGCACGCCTAGAGCCCATGCTCTGCAACAAGAGAAGCCACCGCAATGAGAAGGCCGCGCACTGCAACGAAGAGGAGCCCCTGCTCCCTGCAACTAGAGAAAGTCCGTGTGCAGGAATGAAGACCCAACGCGGCCAAAAATAAATTTATTAAAAAAAAAAAAGAACCATTAACCCAGCCCAATTAACCAGTGACCTTTCTGAAATACCGAGACTGCAGAACCCAAGAGATACACAGAGACCTTTTCTGACTAATGTTGCCTTTTTGAAAATACAAATAGGTTGTTACTGTGTTCTAAGTATCTATCTTTCAAGGACTGGCTATTTTCTTGTCTCTGGCCAGGTCAGATTGTCTTCACTTCTTCAACAGAACTCCTCACTGAAATGACCAGATGAAGTCTCCAAGTATAAATCACAGATCCCTGGATTCATTCGGTTCAGGGGACGATGCTCAGGGGTTAGCTCGGATTGTAGGCTGTGCCCTGAGGGTGATCTTGCTGTCAGCATGATCTCATGTTTCACAGTCCAGGGTGGATACTACTCAGTCTTGGCCTCCTTTCTCAAGGGTCTGGCTGGTCCAGAATCACCATCTGGAAACCTGTCACCCATGGGGAATGTTAAGACCTGACATGACCTTGAGAGAATGCAGCGAGTCAAATGTCAATTTTCTCCCAGTGTTCAGTCTTATTGGACACTGATCCCTTTTTTATTATGTACAGAGCCACTTCTAAATGAAATGCTTTCCTCTGACCTTGCCCACCATTCAGCTAAGAGTTCCCCGACAGGTTGCTTTATTCTGGTGTGAGGGATTTTTCCTTGCTACAGCGGACAGAAATAGCCTAACTACCTGGGCAAGCAGCTATTAGAGATCCCTGAAGCCTATCCACTGGGGCCAGGCGGACAGCGGAGGCTGAACCTTTCTTCCTGTCCAGTGAAACACACAGGCATTTGCAACTGAGGAAAGAAAAGGAGGTGAATTCGCCCTGTGAGCTGGAATCAACCGGGCCATTCCCAGCCTGCAAACTTAAAAGAGAACCACGGCAGAACAGGAAACGGAATGCTGTTTAGTCATTTTATTTCCCCCCCTCTGGGACTACTGCACTTCTCTCTTTATCTGCGACATGAAAGATTAGCCTGTGCTTTCATTACAAACCACTTTCCTCATCTGGATTTTTTTTTCTTTCTCTTTTTTTGAATTTTATTACTTTTTTTATACAGCAGGTTCTTATTAGTTGTCTACTTTATACATATTAGTGTAGGATTTTTGAAGTCTTTATCTTCGGCTTGTCACACCTTACGTGAGTTTTCGTCATACTGACAACTGGGAAGTGAGGTTATAGCCACGTGACTCATTGCTGTGTTTCCCTCCACAAACATTTTTTGAGCACCTACGACGTGGCTGGCACCATGTCAATATACTTAGGTGCTAACTAACACAAGAGACTTATTTTATTTAAAATATCCAAGAACATTTTATTGGCTGACATTACACCAGGCTATGTGCAGCCTCGTAGATGACATAGATGATATATGACCCCCTCATATCATTTCTAAATTGAAGCAAGAGTGAGGAGGGTGGTGAGAAAGGAAAAAACTAATTGTCCTCTGAAATGTTTGTACCCAGTTGGCAGGAATGTTTGAACTACTATCAGACATTTCATCCTAAATCAGGATGTGGGAAAGATGATGTGGGCAATATCATGGCCATATTAATAACAGTCGTGATGACACCACGTGACCTGGCAGGTGTCCCTAAGGGGAGCAGCATTGAGAAGTGAGGAGTTAAGAAGGCCTCTGCAAGGCTCAAATGGACCAAGTCCATCTGCCAGGCTCCTGTACACCCAAACTCAGGGACTGAGTTGATTCTCATTTTAGATGCATTCTATGAAATCTAGCTGGCCACTTTTAAAATCCCAAGCAGATCAGAAATAGCAAATTAGTACACTTCAATGCTTACAGGAAAATGACAGCTGTCAGCCTCACAGGGAGAAAGGGAGGGAAAAGTAAAAGGATAAAAATGCAGACACAAGGTCTACAAAAATACAGCAGACTAGGGATGCGGGGACATAGTTCTACCATGTCTTAAAGATGCGATGATTGTGACAGCCAGTACTCTAGTGGAGCAACCCAGGAGCCCATGTTTAACAGGCCAGGGATGTAATCAATGTATTTGAGAAAGATTTCCATCTAGAATTGTTAAGATTGAAAAAAAAAAAGCTTAATGCAGTGGTTCTTAACCAGGGGATGATTTGGCTCTCTGGGGGACACCTGGCAAAGTCTAGAGACATTTTTAGTTGTTGTAGTTGGCTGTGGCGGTGGGGTGGGGAGAGTGCCAGTGGCCAATAAGTAGAGGCCAGAGATGCTGTAAAAACATCCTGTAATGCACAGGACGAGCACCCCGCCCGCATCACACACAGAGGGATATTCTGGCCCCAAATGTACGTAGTGCTGAGACTGAGAAACCCTTGTTTAATACAACAAATTTAATTATTTGAAAAATTCACTTATGTGGCCCATCTCAGTCGCTAGTGATGCAGGAGAAGGAGGCACCGCTGCATGTTGTCTGTCAAGTTCTTTAGACCTGTCAAGGCAGCTTTGATCTTCACAATAATCTTAGGAGATAGCTGAGGGAGCTGGGACAGCTTCCACTTTAGAGACAAGAGAGCTGAGAAACAGAAGGATAAATGATGCTCCCAGTGAGGTGATGAACAGATGTCCTGACTCCTCCTCTCGTGCTTGCTGCACACAACCACTGTTCTTTAGATCTACTTATTTCTAAACAGAAAGGGAGAATCAAAGTAGTACCACTTGCTAATGTGTATCAAATTTAATTTTAATAAGTCAAAACAAAGTCACGGGACTTAGGAGGTTCACATACAACAGTTCTTCTGTTCCCTTGCTCATTCGTTCTCCAAAAGCTTGTTGAGTGAGGTACAGGTGTCAAGCACTGTTCTAGGGGCTGCACACACAGTGGTGAACAAAACAGACACCTCTCATGAAGCTGGCAGGTCACAAGTATCTTACACTTGCTCACTAAACATGTTGTGGTGAGTCTGGATAATATTCTCCAGCAATCGCAACCAAGCCTCACAAAATCCCAATTCTTCCCCTATGTCTTATACACCTTGTGCTAGTCACGCTGATGACTTCTAAACAAGCTTTGTATATCTATGCGCCTTTTCCTCTTCTGCCTCCTGCCCCTGTCGTCCAGCAAACTGGTACTCATTCTTTGAGACCCAGAATAAATGTTCCCTAATAGCAGAGCTAGTAGCTTTGTCCTCTGGGCTCTCATATTATGTTGTATGTTTCAGTATCAAGTTAATTACTATGAGTACTGAAACTTACCTGTTTGTGTGTTAGCCTGCTACCATTAGACTGAGTACCTTGAGGGAGGTCATAGTCGTGCTGGATTCTTCCCTTTGCCCGTTCCAGTGCCTTCTCCACCCTGCTCTGTGACCTGGGAGACTGACCTTTGTGAACTACACCCGTGAGCTCCCTTTCCCTCTGGCTTCAGGTGGGATCTTCCAATGGGTAGCACCAGTAGGAGTTTCAGGGGGCAGGAGAGGAGTGACCTTGGAGTTTATCTTCTTCAGCTCCCTCCCCAGCAGGCCATTCTGAATCGGCTATAGCTCACTGCATCTCCCAGGGGAGGCCCAGTCATACTGGCCTCTCTCCAGGTTCCAGGACTCACCCTTGTTCACTGAGGCCAAGGGGTGGTAACGGCTCCCCACTGTCACGATGCCCCGGGTACTGCACCATCCCTTGCGACTTTATCTAAACCCAGTCCATACATTTGCAATTAGCCCTTTTTCAAAGCTCTCCTAAAATTATAGAATTTAATCGAGCTATTTCTCCCCTTTTATAATAGTCTTACTCATCTTAGAATCCTAGAGTCTAACAGGTACCTGGCTCAAAGAAGATGCTCGATAGATGTTTGCTAAACGTGTAAATGAAGGAATACAGATGTTACCAAAAATTTACTGTCAGTCTTAGAATTTTTTATTTATCAGAAAAGCTGCTCTCATCAAAGGCTTCACTTTCTTCAGAAGTAGAGAATTATTTTTTGAACTTGACTAGGCACAGTATCACTTACTAGCACTGCTGTTCTTTGTCATTTTCAACTTTACAGGAAATAGAAATAAGGTGACGTCTGTATTCTCCCTAGAGCATCCAACAATCCTTCCCCTGAATTCTTCATTACTAACCTCAAACACAAAACAAAATCAAAACATGAAACTTCTGTCCTAACCAACAAACCCTGGTCAGAAAGTTTCTACCTCTGGGGATACACATGATGACAGCTGAGTAGACAAGAGAGGGAAAAGTAAATAAATTCAATGAGCCTCTCACATTTCAGCAAAAGTTTTCACCCAAAGTGAATATGACACATTAAATGAGCATCAGCCTCAAAGACCTTCTTTTGGTGCCTCATTGGTGGCTGTGTTTTCTAAGTTAGCAAGTACCTGCTGTTAATGTGAAAATTGGTTTCAACTTTATTTGGATCCCAGAAAACACATTATTTTTTGTAGCTATTATCCATATTTAGCCTTTACCAGGCTGTCAGTGACTTGGAGAGTAAATGGTAATTATAGCTTTGACCATTTAAATATAAAGCTTTTGCAGTAAGTGAGAGGTCTCATACTGCAAACTTTTCAAAGGTTATCTTTATGACAATACTACAAGACAGGTATTATCCTGCCATTCTATGGACGGCAAAGCTGAGCCTGGGGCAGGCTGCCTGTAGAGGTGGGATCTGAATCCAAGCACATGGACTCAGAAGTCATGGGTAGAAACTGTCCTTCTCTGAACAAAAGCCACTCACCCCTAGTATCAAAGAGAGACATGTGGATAAAGGTACTTTTGAAGTTTCAATCAACCAGTCTGTTCAGGGAGACCAAGACCCTTAGTTCTGAGAATGAGTTTGGGATGATAAAAAGGAAGAGGTAAGGAGAAAAAGACTGTAAAAAATTTTTAATTTAAAAAGTCTACAAATAATAAATGCTGGAGAGGGTGTGGAGAAAAAAGAACCCTCCTGCACTGTTGGTGGGAATGTAAATTGGTGCAGCCACTATGGAGAACAGTAGGGAGGTTCCTTAAAAAATGAAAAATAGAGCTACCATATGATCCAGCAGTCCCACTCCTGGGCATATATCCAGAGAAAACTATAATTCAAAAAGACACATGTGCCCCAATGTTCATAGTAGCACTATTTACAATAGCCAAGACATGGAAGCAAACTAAATGACCACTGACAGATGAATGGATAAAGAAGATATAGTATATATACAATAGAACATTACTCAGCCATAAAAAAGAACGAAATAATGCCATTTGTGGCAACTTGGATGGACCTAGAGATTATCATACTAAGTGAAGTCCGACGGAGACAAATATATGATACCACTTACATGTGGAATCTTAAAAAATGATACAAATGAACTTATCTACAAAACAGAAACAGACTCATAGACATAGAAAACAAACTTGTGGTTACCAAAGGGGATACCAGGGTGGGGGAGGGGAGAGATAAATTAGGAGTTTGGAATTACCATATACACTCTACTATATATAAAATAGATAAACAACAAGGACCTATTGTACAGCACAGGGGACTCTACTCAATATCTTGTAATAACCTATAATAGAAGAGAATCTAAAAAGAATAAATATATATACGTATAGCTGAATCACTTTGTTGTACACTTGAAACTAACACAATATTGTAAATTATAATTCAAAAAAAATTTTTTTTTTTACAAATTTCCAAAGGCAACATTTGTCCATGGCAGTAAAACCCCGTTTATATTTCTGTTAATAGCCTAAGAATCTTCCCCTCCAAGGGAGAGAAAGCCTAAAGCCCACACTAACTTGACTGTCTCTAAATGTTACCCAGCACCTAATATATTACAAAGACACTACACTGCAGAACAGATGGAAGAGCATAAAGCAGATGCAGATCTGAAGTCTAAATAGAGATGAACAATTCTTTGGTTAACAAGAAAATGAGGTGGTGGCACAGACAACATGGAAAAGAAGCAGTTTACACCAGAGAGAAATTACTGGGAAACGCACACATTATCACAACCGAACAGAGGAAAAAGATGATATCTTAGCATTTGAAATGACATCCCCTTATGTCTTCCTGGCGTACAGAATAGGCTTCCATGGGATACTCAGGAGGAAAGCGGAAGGAAATCTTCCTCCAGATGCGCAGGCTCACTAGTTGTGGCTCACGGGCCTAGTTGCTCCGTGGCATGTGGGATCTTCCCAGACCAGGGCTCGAACCTGTGTCCCCTGCATTAGCAGGCAGATTCTCAACCACTGCACCACCAGGGGAGCCCTCCCCCGCCTTTTTTTTTGGCTGTGTTCCAATAAAACTTTAAAGCCATGGGTAGGTAAAATGGTTGTATACAAACTACCGGGGTATCAAGGGACTTCTAGAATTGCGTTCAGTTATTATGAGTATTTTCCATACCAGAGGGAGACACCCAAATAATCTTAACCAAATATTAGATGAAGAAGAGATGTGATTTCTCCTGACCAGTTTTTAACTTAATTAGTTTCATTTCAATATTTTTAAAACGTTTACTGTATGGACATTTCCAAATGTATATAAAAGTAGTGAGAACAGTACTATGAACCTACATGAACTAAAACCCAGTTTCAATAAACATCAATGTCTGCCATTCTTGTTTCATCTCTTATTCCCTCTCCACTTATTTTTCTTGGTATTGTAAAGCAGTCTTGATAAAGTGCTTTCTTTTTAGTTTCCTTATGAAAGGTGCCTACTTCCTATATATAGTTGATTCTGGGAAGAACACTTGTCAATTCTTAAGCACACAATCCTTCAGAAGGAAAGTACTAGTCAACCAATGATCATTTTAATTCTTACATGTGGACACGTAAAAACAATGGCAGAGGGTGTGGAAAGATGAGACTCTTACTGTCAATGCAAGAGCAGAACAAAACCGGACAGGAAAATTGGTGCTTTTATGCCTCTGGCATTGTTTTAAGTATTAGCTATTGGGAAATGTGAAACCCTTCAGATACGCATTTAACTGAAGTCACAGAATTCTGTTCTGAGGCACAGAGACATGTATCGCAGAAAAAAAAATTAGTGAATCAATCCACAAGTTTCAGGGCTGGATTGTTATTGCAGTATTATCCTAAATGCAACCAAAAGATGCGGGGGGGGGGGCGGAGAAGATACGGCTGCTAGCTTCTAGGAAGTTAAGACTTCCAGGGTGCGGGCAGAGCAACTGCAGGAGAAAGACCCCAGCAACCATAAAGTGGAGCGAGGTGAAAATGCAAGGCAAGAATTGTATATGCAAATGTTTAGGAGATGCAGAATAACTGGTCCCTCTCGGGGGCACCAGCGAGGTGGAGAGCAGGGGCTCAGCCTCTGAGACAGGGGAGATGGGAATGGAGCTGGTGCAGTCAGTCAAGGCGCTGACAGTAAACGCATAAACAACCCTTAAAAGACTTGCGGGAAGTGAAAATGCACCGACCACTCCTTTCCTAAGCCCTGAGGAGATGGCTTTCATCATGTAATTTGAGACTTCCTGTACTTTGTGAAAGGTAAAGCTATCTTCTACTGCAATGGAAAGAGTTCTACTTTCTGTTGTTTCCTAACATAAGTTTCAATTTTATTTTCGGTTTAAGTCCAACTTTCTTGCTTTGTTAAGAACACCTGCAAAAATCAACACTTTTTTTAACATCTTTATTAGAGTATAATTGCTTTACAATGTTGTGTTAGTTTCTGCTTTGTAACAAAGTGAATCAGCTATACATACGTTCCCATATCTCTTCCCTCTCACGTCTCCCTCCCACCCTCCCTATCCCATCCCTCTAGGTGGTCACAAAGCACCGAGCTGATCTCCCTGTGCTATGCAGCTGCTTCCCACTAGCTGCCTACCTTACGTTTGGTAGTGTATATATGTCCATGCCTCTCTCTCGCTTTGTCCCAGCTTACCCTTCCCCCTCCCCGTATCCTCAAGACCATTCACTAGTAGGTCTGCATCTTTATTCCCGTCTTAACCCTAGGTTCTTCATGACCTTCTTTTTTTCTTCTTAGATTCCATATATATATATATGTGTTCAACACGATCTTCTTATGTGTTAGAGTTAGCTCTCTATCCATAAGGCAAACGGTTCCTTGTTCCCACCCCTGTAGCTTCTGTTCTATTGGCGCCCTTTCCACCCTTTGAGGTGTCTCTAATACAGACACTGACACATCCTCCCCCACCTCCTGCTCCTCCCAAGTTCCACTAAACGGCACGCTCAAATCCTGCACTTCTGGCCTTGTTTTACAAAAGTTTCCTCACGTTTCAATTTAGTGACATAAATAATATTGGAGTAGTCTTTTGGTTTCTAAAGCCAAAAAGGGGAGACAAAATTGTCTTTAGAGAAAATATTCTGCAAGCCCTGGTGGCCCATCACAAAGTCTTCCAGACATTCCTAGCGGGTTGTTTTCTAAGTTAGCATCAGCCCTAGAGTGAAGAGAATATGTTGCCATACACGCAGGAGTGAAACAGGTGAAGGCAGAAGGCCAGGAGAAGACGGAAAATGAAGTAAAAGTATGAGAGTGAGAACGGGAGTATCTGATACTGTGACACGGGCGTCCGCATTACTTTACATGTGTCCTCAGAGAGGTTCTGGGACACACCAAAGCTTACCTTCTGCTCAGCTTTTCCCACCTGGCAGGAGAATTGCTGGAGAAGGGGATGATGGAGAAATTTTGTGGACCTGATGGCTTTACAAGGTGAGGACTTAAATTGAGAGACTGTCCTTTGTAGAAACTGTCCTTTGTAGAAAAGAAAGGACCACTGACAGAATAAGGTTAATTCCGCAAGTACATCCCATGACTTCTCCTATACTGCTCCTCACACAGCCACTGTTTAAGTCTTATTACCCTGCTAAGGGCAGGGCTCAGGTAATGCAGCTCTGTTACTTCTCATGGTGACCACCCAAGGGAGTGGAAATGTCCTGCAAGGAGGCATGATCATAATAAGACCATCCTGAATTTAGTTATCCTGGCACTCTCATCACTACTAAACTTGCTAAGTATTCCCAACTCTCCTTCGGACTTGGCCATCTTCAAAATGTCCACAACATTGGCTCATTGATTAGGACCTGGCCAGAGAGCTCCAGGTGGCTAATTGGTAAAGCAATAGCTCAAAAAGGATTTGGCTTTAAATCATGGGCATTGGACATTTTTATGTAGGTTTTAAGAGATATTAAATACATTTTCACCAGACATCCATTGAAGCCATGTGGCAGCCTTGAATAAGTAGAACAAATTGGGCATAACAGAGCATCATTTATTTAAGAATGGCAAGACATACTGTTAAGGGCATATTTTACAAGTTGGGGCTAGAAACTCAGGAGTCTAGCCAGTAGAGAAGAGTACTTCTACTCAGTCCCTTTAAGGAGGGGCTGAGGACAATACAAGGGCAGACAGAATCCAAAGAGCAGGGAGAGAGTTTTGAAACCATTCTCCAGATTCCAAGAGGAAAATCAAAGACATAAAAGAGTGTAATGGGGCTTCCCTGGTGGTGCAGTGGTTGAGAGTCCGCCTGTCGATGCAGGGGACACGGGTTCGTGCCCCGGTCTGGGAAGATCCCACATGCCGCAGAGCAGCTGGGCCCGTGAGCCATGGCCGCTGAGCCTGCACGTCCGGAGCCTGTGCTCCGCAACGGGAGAGGTCACAACAGTGAGAGGCCCGTGTATCGCAAAAAAAAAAAAAAGAGTGTAATGATTGTGTGACCCTGCTTTCACCCAGTACGTCAGCTGGAACTAGAGGCCCTCTCTTTGGGTCCATTCAGTCATTTAATTCAACACTTATTTAGAATCTATTAATAGAGCAAGTCATACAGATCAGACCCATAACAGGTTCATGGACACTTAAGTGCTCCGTGAAGGGGCATCCGGGACTCTCTGCTTCTCCTAAAGTGTATGTAAAATCTGTACAGAGGAATTTTTCTTAAAAGCATGTTTCACAGCTATAATGAGATTAAAATCCTTGTGACCGAAAAAAGGTTCAGAACCATGGAGCTCCCTGTCCGAGACTGTAAGACATCATACAGTGCAAGACACTGAGGTGAGAGTGACTGCCCCGTCCCCTGCCACAGCCTTTTAAAGTAAAAGGCATAGACCCTGTTTATTCTGAAGAAGGTGGTTAAGGAGACTCCATAAACTCCAGAGAATTCTTCAAGTCTTACAATGCTTTGATTCTAAGAAAATAATTTTTACTATCTGTAAGATCAAAAAATGTCCTAAAGAAACACAACCAAAAGGGGAAGATAAATAAAAGCTGTTAGAAATGAGATGTTCCGAGAAGACTGAGGCCATCGGGTTCCTATTATTCCTAAGTGAGGATACATCATTTCATGAGCTTGAGACAGAGGTATCACTTCACCAGCACGTGGACAGAGTGGTTTGCTGGAAAGATGCAGAGATGGGGAGAAGAACGTTCTGTTCATCCTCACCTCTAGCTGTTGAGACAAAACTCTAATTTGGTTTTTCAGCACGTACTTCCATCCTATTTTTGTTAATGAGTTTGAAATCTATATGTAATGTATAGATATTAAATCAAAGTTATCTAGGCCTGCCGATGCAGGGGACATGGGTTCGTGCCCCGGTCCGGGAAGATCCCACATACTGTGGAGCAACTGGGCCCATGAGCCATGGCTGCTGAGCCTGTGCGTCTGGAGCCTGTGCTCCGCAACGGGAGAGGCCACAAGAGTGAGAGGCCCGTGTGCTGGGGAAAAAAAAAAAATTTGTGTTCTGTCTTCTGTCATCTTCCCTTTGTTTTTCATGACTCGATCCATTTAAGCCCTTAACACTTTTCTTCACTGATGCTTTTGTTTTTTTGTTTGTTGTTTTTTGAGCAGGAAACAAATGTAGAAGTGTATATTCACTCTGCTTTCACTGTTTCTGAGAGTGTTTTAGAAATCAATATTGATTTGTCTGAGAGCCCAGGCAAATATTTTAAGTAGGCATTTCATCAATAGCTATTTATAAGACAATAACCAACATATGTTTATCTGTAACTTATAGGTGAAGAAGATGAGGCCCTTCCTGCTTCTAGTAAGTCATTTGCTGGACTGATATAAATATTGAACACCTTATGCCCCAGTCCCCTTTTCACTTAACCTTCCTAATTTTAGGTTTCTGTAGAGCATTGCCTTCTTGACAGTCTATGGCTGCTGTCAGGTCTCAAATACCTGAGAATTGCGTCAGGCAATCAATACCTCTGTCATGCTCTATTACAGCTGATCAATATGGACAAGGATGCAATGAGGTGGAAGCGAGATGTTTTATTCAACAAGTTTTGGGTCTCTTTCATCGACCCCAGTACTTTGGTAGTGTTTACAAAACTTTTATACTCTCATCTAGTTTATTTTAGCTAGCACATTTGTTTTCTTTGCATGAAACACCTGCACATCCTTCAGAGTTTCAGAGTCAGTTCATCAGCATGAATAGGTCTGGATCCTAGACTCATCTCTGCCCTTGTTTGTGTGATTTGAGGTAAATACTACCACGATAGGCATCTGTCATCTATGTAACAGGAGCTATTAAGACTCACTGGTCAGCTGGGGTCAGCAGACATATTTAGCATGGTTGGCACAATAAAGAAATTTTTTTTTTTGGAATGTGATTGTCTTTAGTGGTGGTTGATGGGGGGGGAAGAACACCACAGTTTTCTGTAGTAATCACTACTTCTACTATGGTAACATCACCAGGCTGCTTCACAAATTCCTATGAATTTTCCACTCCCTAAATGTACTTGAGGTTTTTTTTTGTTTTTTTTTTTTGCGGTACGCGGGCCTCTCACTGTTGCGGCCTCTACTGTTGCGGAGCACAGGCTCCTGACGCGCAGGCTCAGCGGCCATGACTCACGGGCCCAGCCGCTCCACGGCACGTGGGATCTTCCCGGACCGGGGCATGAACCCGTGTCGCCTGCATTGGCAGGCGGACTCTCAACCACTGCGCCACCAGGGAAGCCCTACTTGAGGTTTTTTACACCATGACTGTTCTCTCATATCCCCTTTAGCACTAACCTCCTTTGAGTTTATGGACACTGCAAATAATGTTAGCCAAAATACCCCAGAATCCTGGGGGCAGCAGAGGTAGGCTAGCTGTGGAGTACGTTAAGAAATAAAGCAACCTACTGTATGCTAACACATATATATGGAATTAAAGAAAAAAAAAAGTCATGAAGAACCTAGGGGTAAGACAGGAATAAAGACACAGACCTACTACAGAACGGACTTGAGGATATGGGGAGGGGGAAGGGTGAGCTGTGACAAAGCGAGAGAGAGGCATGGACATATATACACTACCAAACGTAAAATAGATAGCTAGTGGGAAGCAGCCGCATAGCACAGGGAGATCAGCTCGGTGCTTTGTGACCACCTAGAGGGGTGGGGTAGGGAGGGTGGGAGGGAGGGAGTCGCAAGAGGGAAGAGATATGGGAACACATGTATATGTATAACTGATTCACTTTGTTATAAAGCAGAAACTAACACACCATTGTAAAGCAATTATACCCCAATAAAGATGTTAAAAAAAAAATAAAGCAACCTTCCTCTCCTTCAATATGTTTGTGGGTTTTTCTTTGATCAATGCCCAAGAACTAGCTGGTTCCTCTTTCTATATATTTCCATTTCCTGAATGGACATTAGTGTCAGCGATATCATTACCACCCACTATCTCTTCTCCTATCTCACTCTATGTGTTTGCCATATTTAGATTATGAATTCCCGGAGGGTAGGATGTTCTCGTTTGAGTTTTTTCATCTTCCTTTTCTAAATGTTTATTTGGATTACAATTTTTTGCATTGTATACACAACACATTAAATGGAAACATTCCTCACTTTCATTTGGTCTCTTTTCAAGAGGTTAGGGAGTCACAGAACTGTGTGCTGAATTAGTACTTTCTGGAGTCTGGCCATTAAAAGGAAAATTAATGACACATATGAGATAGTCTTTCTTAGCAGTCTCCTCTGCACATCCCTGACAATCTTCTAGATCATACACTTGATCTTATAATCCAAAAGACAACAACAGTGACGTATTTCTTGGATTAAAGAGGAAGAACACATTGCAAATGAACAGAGAACAAACAAGGATAAAGAAAAGATAAATGATACAATCAGCAGGCCAAGGGGTCATTGCATCAGCTGAATGTAATTATTAGGTAAATGGGGATCACAGGAGTTTAAAGTTCAAACCAAATGGAGCAGGGGTAAGTTAACACATCTCTAATTATCAGACTGAGAAACCATGATTCACTGGTTGGAATTCTGAGAGTTGGCCTGAATGCAAGACAAAGAGTGTGAAAGATTGCAATAAACATAATTTTTGAAGATCTCTTATGTCAGTTGTGTAGTAGCAGCTTTTATATGTTTCCTCACTAAATTTTATTTCAGGGGAAGAACCTGTGATGACTGACTGGACAAAGAAGATGGTCAATTAATCAGCCTGAGTGATGAGGTTCCTCCAGGAAGGCCCTGTGATGAACTTTGATACCAGGTAATGGTCACTGTGAAATGGATGTTAATATATGGCCTTTAAAGCAATCCAGTAAACATTCAGGACCCCCCAGCAACAAACTGTAGTAAGCAATGCAGATACACAGATGGGAAAATAGAGAACCTGCCTCAAGGAATGTGTCCTATTGAAATAGGGCTGAGCATCATGGAAATGGGTAGAGCCTTGTCTCCAGAAGGTCATCATCAAAGTGAAATGAACAAGGCCTGGATCCATGACACTAAGAGTGGCTGTGATGTATGCAATGCTTATATTGCGCCCAACATTTTCCTGGAACTCTCCATAAACTATTCCATTTCATAACAACAATCAATAATAGTTAATATTTATCTAGTACTTACTAAATTCCAGGCTGATATCATCTTGCTTAATTCCCACCCCCATGGTCTGAGGCAGGTATTATATTTTCTGCTTTGCAGATGAGGAAGTACCTTAGGGAAGTTAAGGAATTTGTAAATGACCGAGTGAGCATGTAGGTATGAACACTGCATGACATGGATCTATGGTTGTAAGAAATGAAAGTGTGGATTTAGGAGAATGTGAAGAAAAATAAAGTAAGAGAGTTTGGCCACAGACCAAATAAACACAAAGGACAATAGTTAAATGATTACTGTGTGAGGTTTCTTGCACATGAAGTTGGCACTCTTCCAGAATTGATGTCTTTGATGGGGTAACAGGACGCTATATCAAAGAAGAATGTGCATTCCACCCAAATTCATAAGGATTTTTTTGTTTTATACATTATGAAATATACTACAGACAATATAAAATGTAGAGTCTAATAATAACAAACACCTGTGTACCTCTTAGCAGCTTAAGATACAGAAAACTGCACAAACCCTTCCCTGAGCTCATCTCCTGTGCTCCCCTCAGATGTAACCAAGATTCTGAATTTTGTGTTATTTCCTTATTTTTCTTTATATATGTATTTTGTACACACTGCGATATTTAAAATAGATAACCAACAAGGACCTACTGTATAGCACAAGGAACTCTGCTCAATATTCTGTAATAACCTAAATGGGAAAAGAATTTGAAAAAGAATAGATACATGTATATGTATAACTGAATCACTATGCTGTATACCTGAAACTATCACAACATTGTTAATCAACTATGCTCCAATATAAAATAAAAATTTTTAAAAATTAACAAAAAAGAATAGTGTTTAGCACATAAAAAAACATAAAGTTTGCCCGTTTATAAACTTCATGGACACTTCATATAAATGGAATGATACTATATACGTATTTTTCTGTGATTAGCCTTTTTGGTCAACACTATTCATCCACGTGGACACAAATAGATAATAAGATCCACTGGTTTTCCTGCTGTGATAGGAGGACATTATATGAAGATGCCAAGATTGGTTTATCCATTCTAAGTCAAAGGATAATTGGGTAATTTCCAGTTTTATGCTATTAAAGTCAAAGCTGTTTTGAACATTCTGGTGCATGGCTCTTGGTATACAAATTATTCACTAGGCCACACTTCTCTAGACTAGAACCTCCAAAGCTATTTTGAATACGTATAGTGATAGCTAGCCTCATTTTGTTCCTGGTTTTAAAGGGGCTTCTGAAAGTATTTCACCATTGAATACGATGTTCGCCGTAAGTTTTTTGTAGATATACTTCATTAGGTTAAGAAAATTCCATTCGCTTCCTAGTTTGCTGAGAATTTTTATCATGAATGGTTGTAAAATTTTACTGAATGATTTTTTGATATGTATTGAGATGACATATGATTTTCTCCAGTCAGCTGATACGATGAATTACATTAATTTTCTAATAATGGACTAACCTTGCTTCCAGGGGTAAACCAAATTTATGATACATCATTTTAAAATCCATTGCTTAATTTGGTTTCTTAATGTTCTTTTTACCTGTTAATGTTCTAGATATTTGAATTGTGAATAATTTTATTATCATATTGTCTGTGTCAAGTTTTGGATCCACGGTTAATATTGGCCTTGTAGAATAAGTTTGGGATTATTCCCTCTTTTACTATTGTCTAAAACAGTTCATGTATTTCGGAATTGAATATTTGGCATAACTCATATGTAAAACCTTCTGGTCTAGTGATTTCCAGTAGAAAAATAATTTAATTACTGATTTTATTTCTCTCATGATACGATCAGATTTTCCATTTTTTCTCAAATGAGTCTTGATTATTTATATGTATTTTGAGATTGTCCATTTTACCTAAATTTTCAACTTTATCTGCATAAAGTAGTTTATAATTTTGCCTTATCTGATTAACTTCTTGTGCATTTGTAACTACAGACTTTATACCCATTATGTTGTTTATTCGTGCAATTTTTTGTGTGTGATCAATCTCATTAATTCATTATAATTTTCAAAAAGTAATGGTGTTTCTATTTGTGTTTTCAATTTCATTGGTTTTTGTTACCTTAGTTTTTCCCCCAGTATCTCTGGGTTTACTCTGCTGCTCTTTTTCAAATTTTTCAGTTGATGACTCAGTACATTTTTTCCTCTAATATAAGCATTTGAGGCTATAAATTTCTCTTTAAGTATTGCGTTAGCTTCTTGTTACATATTTTCTGAAGTATTACTTATATTATCACCTAATTTACATAATTTCCATTATGATTTATTCTTTGATCCATAGGTAATTTATAAGTGGGTTTTAAAACTTCCATACATACATTTATCTTTTTATGACTGATTTGTTTATATTCTGTGTGATCAAATGGATTCTTTAACATTTGTTGAGACTTTCTTTATGCCCTAGAATATGATTAATTTTTATGAATTTTCTGTGTCTCCCTTAAAGGAGTTTCTACTCTCCAGCTGTCAGAAGACTGTTCTATATATGTCCTTGAGGCCAAGCTTATTCATTGTGTTGTTCTAGTTTTCTATATTCTAATATGGGACTTCCTGGTGGCACAGTGGTTAAGAATCTGCCTGCCAACGCAGGGGACATGAGTTCAATCCCTGGTCTGGGAAGATACCACATGCTGTGGAGCAACTAAGCCTGTGTGCCACAGCTACTGAGCCTACGCTCTAGAGCCCGTGAGCCACAACTAATGAGCCAGTGTGCGACAAATACTGAAGCCCGTGTGCCCTAGAGCGCACGTGCTGCAACTGATGAGCCCGTGTGCTGCAACTACTGAAGCCCACACACCTAGAGCCTGTGCTCCACAACAAGAGAAGCCACCGCGATGAGAAGCTCGCACACCACAACAAAGAGTAGCCCCCGCTCGCCGCAACTAGAGAAGGCCCACACGCAGCAATGAAGACCTAATGCAGCCAAAAAATAAATAAAATTTTTTAAAAAAGGTAAAAATTCCCTACTATGATGTGGAGTCGTGTATTTCTCACTGTAATTCTATAGACTTGTTTTTACAATTTGAAGCTATACTATTTATTACATATAAATTCAACACTATTACAGTTTCCTGAAGAATGTTAACTTTTAAGAAAATTCAGTACACCTCCTTATCTCTAGCATAGTGTTTTTTGGCTTTAATTCTGTTTTTGTTTGATATTATTATTGTATTAATGAAAGCTTCCTTTAGGTTAATGTTTGCCTGGAATACCTTTTTCTCACCTTTACTTTCAACCATTCTATGTCTCTTCTAAACAACACATAGCTGGATTTTGTCTGATCGTGTGTGTACGTGTGTTAATCTAGTTTGACAATTACTGTCTTTTTAGTAGGGAAGGATAATACAATTGCATTGATTTTGGTTACTAAAATAACTGGATACATTTCCACAACTTTATCTTGTGGCATCTGTTCCACTGTTTCTATACTTCTATTATCACTTTTCCCTCTTGACTTCTTGAGGATTTTTGAAGTTCTTCTCTCTCTTTGCAGTTTTTCTTCCACAAGTTTAGAAATCAGACGACGTGCAGTCTCCATCACTTGGAGTCATGGAAAGCAAGTCTTCCGTGGCGTGGGTTTTATTTTTCCTAATTCGCCTACTGAGAATGGCAACCTTTGGACTCCTGGGTTTTTGGTTTTTGTGAAGGACATCTGATTCAACCTCCAACCTGCTCAGAGTCCAGGTTTTAACTCCCGTCCATCTCTCTTCACATGTGCAAAGCTCTAAAACCTAGACCATAAATGCCAGCTCCCGGATTTGCTCACCCCTGTGAAGCAGAGCTTTCTGGATGTTCTTAACTTTGTATCTCTATGTCTATCTGCCTATCTATTGATCTATGGATCTGTCAATCTGTCATCACCTAGCATGCTTAAGTGCAAACTGGGAGGGTTTTTTCTCTAAACAGCTTGGTCATTCGTCTTGCTAGAAATGAAAGACCATGCTTTGGTTCTGATGCATTCATTTCCTTATGTTGTTTTGACAGGTTTATGCAGGCCTGGGACAATGGGGAAAAAGTAACATATTTGTTTTGTATGTCTCCTATAAAATGTGCAGAATTCTACTCTCAGATGATATTATTCAGAGATCAAGGAAACAAAAAGGATTAACCCTAATAAAATGCTTTCCCTTCTACTATGTATATTATTTTCCTATACTCACTTTATTTAATCTTTATAATGACTCCATGAAAGAGTTATTGTTATCCTCATTTTATACATGAGACCACATTTTGAGACTACTAAATTACTGAATTGGGATTCAAACTCTTGCTTATTGAATTCCAGAGTCCATGCCCTTTATCCTGACTCCTGCGGCTTTTCCTCAAGTAAAGAGCTCTGAGGGATTCTTTCCAGAGCTGGTAAAAACAATGCTGATTAGTTCTTCACTGGTAATTTTCATAGGGAACAATGCAGCTATCTACCCAGCGTTGGTTAGAACTCTGCTAATTGCTAGCACTCATTCTATTAGCAAACATGGTATTTATTGACTCCAGAAAGAGACCAGATTGTGGGAAAACATAAACGGTGATAACATAAACAAATGCTTTCAAAGCAAACCTTTGTTTGGGTCCTAACGTCAAGCAACTTTTATTTTTAATTGCCATTTTTACTTTTGACCAAGTATCTCATATTTCATACTCTTCAAACCTCTGAAAGTAATTAAGCCTTGCGTGAAAACCTCCTGATGCTGGTTCACATTCTCATTCTCATTAAATACAACGTATTTGTTCATGCAAGAGCCCATGTAGCCCTGCAAGCTAAGCCTAAAGTATTATTGGAAGCAACCTTGCCAAAATGGATGACCCAAGAATGCCATAGATAAGTTAATCTTATTTAATCTCTCTGCTTTATCACTTTGGAATTTACCACAGGCCAAGGGTTGAGGAAAAGGCTCTCTCTCCCTCTTTCCACAGGTCCCCCTTTCCCTAGCTGAACTTGAATGTCTAAAGTGGATCCAAGAGAACTCCAGCATGTGGGCAGCATAGAAAACAAACCATAAAGATGGTACATGGGCCCATTTTCATTGGTCACTGGCTGCCTTACCAGTGGAAGAGAACCATTTCTACTTAAAACCAGGTTGAAAGCAACATCTCCAGAAACAGCTTACTCTCAAGCCCTATGGGAAGGGGTTAAAGTTTGGATCACTATAATTTAGAGTCAGTGATCACAAATGCAAAACTAAGTCGGGCAAGTTTTCTATTCTGAGGCTTCATACATGACCAAAGAGACGAACATGGCAGGATAAAGTGAAGGGAAGCAAAGGTGCATTGTTTCCATTCTATGTAGCCACGTGTATTTGCAAAGTGGCTCATGAGATGTTGTCACACTCTAGGATATAAAAGGATCTAAATCCTTCCTCGTGCAAGGTTTGCCCCCAAATACAATTTAGAGAAAGCAAGGTACTAGCATGTTCTCCCAGTGCGTAGCTCCAGCTGTCTTATTAAAATGAAATGGGTGGGCTTCCCTGGTGGCTCAGTGGTTTAGAGTCCGCCTGCCGATGCAGGGGACACGGGTTCGTGCCCCAGTCCGGGAAGATCCCACATGCCGCGGAGCGGCTAGACCCTTGAGCCATGGCCGCTGAGCCTGCGCGTCCGGAGCCTGTGCTCCGCAACGGGAGAGGCCACGACAGTGAGAGGCCAGCGTACCGCAAAAAAAAAAAAAAAAAAAAAAAGAAATGGGTGTGTTTACGTAATCTGGGCATTCAGGAAAATAATTAGGCAATTCTGTGTAATTTTCCCCAAAGAGTTGAAATTGAACGAAAAGCAACTGCACATCTGGGTCTGGGCCTGCTTCGGCCTCCAATGCAAAAATGAATATGAATTCCAAGTGATCGGAAAGCTCAGAAGTGCTCACCCCTGACAATTTTTTCCCTCTTTGGGATGGAAAGCATAACAACTGTTTTTCTGAAACAAATTACGATCAGCTGGTGTTATTTTTATTATTTTAAGACCTTCTACTGATTAGACCAATAGCTCTTTATTACTAATTGAATACACATGAAAAGAAAAAATCCTAACACCTTCCCATGCTAAACTGGAACGGAAATCTAGATCAAACGGGGGTGTGCCCTTGTGTATTTTAATATTAGGCAATAACCATACATTAGCAGCTTCTCATTAATGCTTATGATTAACAGTAATAAGAAATGGTTACAGAAGTGATGCAAACACTGTATCTTTTTAAATGATTTTAACCACTCATTTCTGGTTCACATTTGAAGTATGCTTTGAACTGTAGCCAAGACTAGGGCTGTCGTATACAAAACTGAAATGGTTAATTCTCCCACCCCTTCCTTGTTCTGACATTGTGGGGCGCACTGTCAGTGCTTTATATAGCTCAGGGGGAATATGTAAAAAGTCTGTTTTAACACCGTAATCTGGACATGCGTATCTCATGCATTTTGCTGATTTCCATGCAGCAGAATTCTGTTTTCCTCGTGTGTCTGAGATTTCTGTGTCTTTTGGGGGGCAGCTAAGGGGAGGTGGGCAGTTTGGTGCTGTGGGATTCGCTTCACCAAAGAAGTGGTTGGTTAAGCAGACACGCTGACCACAGACAAACGCGTATGTAAACGCACAGACACACGTGACTTAACCTTGGCAAATTTCTTGTCTGCAAATGATTTCCTTCGAAATGACACGACTGAGATTCTGAGTTGACCTCTGTACGTTCTCTCCACGTGCACAGGGGACTGGGCCATCTTGTCATTTTCATGATGGCGATGGGAGGAGCAAAATAAATGCGTGTAGGCGTTATTCCATCTCGAGTGCCCAGATCAACCACGAAATCAACAGCCACAACATTTTCTTTAGCTGAGCAAGGAATTCCAAAAGCGAATCCCTGTGTCAATGACGGCACAACGTCCTCATTCTTAGTCAAAATATACCTTTCGGTTCAGTTGTTAGGGTGTCATGGCAAATGCAAAGCATTTTCCTAGTGCCATTTTGTAGCCAAGCAACTCAGAGAGGAGCGCGGCCCCTCAAAGTGCACTGAGCTCATCTCTGATTAGCTGCACTGGCCACTCTGTGCTAAACTTGAGTTTGGGATAGAATCAAGGACACAATTATCATTACTGATGCCTCCCAGTGATTTCATATTACAGGCCTCAACAGAAACATGGCCGAGGTAGCCAGGATGCTGGGGGTGGTATTTAATGACCCAGAGGGGATTGTGACTCTGCACGACCAGACTTAGGAGAAAGAAAAAACTGTAGGTCTGCTCCCAAGAGCCAGCTCCAAGCAGCAGCAGAAGGGAAAGAAAAGGCTCACGCGTTCTTCAGAAACGAGAAGAAACTAGTTCGAACCTAGTTTCTAGGGAACACACATACATGGTGACAGGAGGTTATTTTCTCATTAGGCAACTGAGACTTATGTCGACTGTATTACTATATATGTATCGTGCCCCAAGCACTCTGGTGGGGAGGTTCTGTAGAAATAAGAGTTCTTAGTAATTGCCGGCTCTGTCAGCCAACCGCACAGCGGCAGGTAGCTCCACGCTTTTAGTTGAAGCAGCAGAGGTGCACATTCTGGGGCCCCAAGCAGAAACTGCAAGCCTGCCCTCCTCTGTCCTATGTTAGTGATCGCATCCTAATCATAATCTTAGCAGCATCTTATGTTTACCTGGGCACCTTATATATATGTTCAAACTCAACGTATTCTCTAAATTCAATTTCAGAAACAGGCAGTGGTGGTCGTAGGGCAAAAATCAGAATTTCTCTAACAAATGTGGAAACTGAGGCACAGATTTTTTTAAGGCCAAGGAAGCAGGTAATTCTAGAATTGAAAGGGTGCTAAGGGAACTCATTTCAGCCTCTAATTTCACAGATTAGGAAACTGAATGAGAAAGATCACATGGTAAGTTAGTAAGAGAGAGAGAGCTGAGATTCCACAAAGACTTGGAATCCAGTGCTCTTTTAAAATGCAGCATCACACGTGGCCAGAGGGGTGGTCTCCTTCCTTCATGGGCCTTCCTGTGTGCAGTGGCTGTGGAGCCAGGGATGCAAATGCTATGTGACAGTGACTCCATCTTGCTTGCCATTTGATTGTCAATTCCTAGCACAGAACCTACTCTGTGATAGGTACACAATACATAACAGGTGAATGAATAAGTGTCTTCTAATAGACACTCGGCATTTTTAGGAATAGATTGCTGACGTTTGGCATACAGGCAGAGAGAGAAAAGGGGGTATGTAATCTAGACCAGAGAGCTCTAGACCAGAAAGAAAGGGGATATATAATCTACATGCCAGTCGTCTCTGTAACTACGATACACCTAGGAATAGTTTAGAAACCTGCGTTGGGTGGCCAGGGGTTCTGAATCAGGCCATGAAACAAGATGGCAGAGTTCTGAGTAGCTTCAATCATCTTAAATGTAGACTCCCTCAGGCTGACTCAGTAGACCCCTTACTGAGTATGATTCCAGGGATGGTTAAAAACCCTTCCCCAATTTCTAAACCCACATCTCCTCTACCCTCCCCAAATGTGCTCATCACCCATTTGTTCTACATGAAAGGCTATGGTTCTCGCCGGGGGGTCATTTCAAACTACATCTCCTCTCTCACCATCTAGTAGAGAAAAGCCACTGTTATATACAGGAATTGTACCCTTCAGGTGCTTTTGGCAGAAACAAGGTCAATACCACTGAAGAAAGACTTTAATGACTCTGTTTTAAGGCACGTTATCTGGAGATGGGGGTAAGCAACTGGAGCTGAGTGATATTAGGATGGTAACAGCTTGATTTGCCTTGATTACGGTTCATCAGGTTCTTTCACTTCCATTTTCTTATCTGACCATCTTGACCCCATGGTATAAGTAAAAACAATTTTCTTTTTTTCAGAGTGGAAATCAAGGTTTGGAGTGGCTACGTCACATGCTCAAGGTCAGACATCTAGGAGAAACTTGCACTCAGGGCTTCTAATACTAAGTCCACCGTTCTTCCCATTTTTCTAAGGACGTTTAGCCCAAGGCGGGCAAAGGCTCTCTCTCCCTTTGATCTCTCCTGTGTAGGCTAGTGCAGGTTGTCTGCTGAGCAGGTTAAAAGGTGGGCCCTGGCAGCTGTCTCTTTCTTCTATCAGCTCAAGAACTTTCATCCAAAGAATGAGAAACTTCTGTGTAAACCCAACCTGTCAGTCTCCTACAATTTATTTCTCTTGTCTTTCACGCATATGATATTTTGCTCGAAGCCTACAGAAATTGTCGAAGTTGAAATTCCAATTAACCCTGGCAGTAAGTGCTGTAACGATAGGGGAGTGTTTATTCTTTATGAAATGAGAATGAACCTCAAATGTTATTGGAATCTGCCGCAACTAGAGAGGGGTCAGGATCTGGATGCTTTAGTCGACACCACCCAGTCGTTCCCTCTAGAAATTCAAGGAAGAGGTGCAGGTTTTCAAAGCAAATATGACTGTTTTTTATCATGCAGGTGATTTTCATTAGCTATGGTTCCCTGCAATATTTTCATTTCAATTTTACATCAGCCAGATACATATTTTTATTTTTTTCTTTTTCCTTTAGGCATATCATTTCAGGCCAAATTAGGCATCAGCTAGAAGGAGCTGGACAATTGCTCCATATTTAATTGGATGGATTAAATATACAAACAATAAAAATTTCACTGGGCGCAGACGTATCACAATTAAAATCTAGTTCTAAGTGTGGCTGCATGTGGAATTTCACTTTATCTTGATACTTGGCCAGGAGTCATGGAGAAAAATACACAGTACTCCTTCTCTGGTATTTTACTTTTAGAGATAATGTTATCTTTGGGTAAGGTAAGATATTGCTTTCCAGACTCATTTAGAACTCATTCCTGATATCAGAACCACACCAGGTATGCAAAGGATACAAAATCCAAAATAAAAGATCCTTATTCTCTAGGTGTTTATGAGCTGGTTAGGGAAGGGCAGATACATGGCCCGAGTGTTCTATTTCTATGTCCATACTCATGTTTATGAGCTGGTTAGGGAAGGGCAGATACATAGCCCGAGTGTTCTATTCCTATGTCCATACTCATGTTTATGAGCTGGTTAGGGAAGGGCAGATACATAGGCCGAGCGTTCTATTCCTATGTCCATACTCATGTTTATGAGCTGGTTAGGGAAGGGTAGATACATGGCCCAAGTGTTCTATTCCTATGTCCATACTCATGTTTATGAGCTGGTTAGGGAAGGGTAGATACATGGCCCAAGTGTTCTATTCCTATGTCCGTACTCATGTTTATGAGCTGGTTAGGGAAGGGTAGATACATAGCCCGAGTGTTCTATTCCGACGTCCATACTCATGAAAGACGCTGCTAATTCATCACTGCATCCTCCTCACAGACTCCACACGCAGCCTTGTAACCTCTGTCTAATCAGCCACACCCAGTCCGAACTGACATGTGAGATGAAGCCCACTGGCTCCACCTGAACTAACTGGTGAGAGGGAGCTAAAGACAAGAGTAAGAACCACCAAGCACGGAACTCTAGGCAAGGGAGGTACATCTTAGACTCCAGTGATGAGCCTTCTGTAAAGAGGAAGGGTTTCCCCTGGGTCTCCTTAGTATGGCTAGAACTTGGAGAGATGGGGGGAAAGAGAATGAATAAAGACTTCAAATAGCCAACGTATAAATAGAGGAGATGAACGTGGAATACAGACATAAATATGGAATGGGGCTTGCCCTGGGGTTGGACAGTAGGGTTCTATTCTCATTGTCTGGGAGTTTCACTCAGAAAATTCCTGAATGTTTCTGTTCATAAATTGTAAGCGTGGAGACACAGTGCTTTCTGGTCTGTAGATGCCTGCTGGCACCCTAAAGTAAAATGTATCACATTCTGGAAGATGCGGGAGCTCACTTTCAAAGAACAAAGGTGACTATGAGTCATAGATTTCATGTCAAGAAAATGGGTAAAATAAAGGTGACTTTAAAAGACTGCCAAATCTTCTACCCACCAAGCTTATAAAATGAAGCCTTTCCAATATACTCCTTTAGATTCATTGTGGTCAACACTGATGATCACTTTTTGCCCCCCTTTATGATAAAATGAAGAAGGCTCCAGGTCTCTTGCCCTTCTTAAGGACAGATGAGACAATAAGCCAATCTCTCTGTTTTACAGTTGCGGGTGTACCTGGTTTGAGGCAGAACTGCCTAGGATGATCTCATAACTTCCCTTCAAGCAATATGATTCCATAAAATTTCACACTGAATTGGACAAGAAGCAGCATATCCTGTTTTGAACATCTGCACAATTAGATTGACAAGTGAGAGATTCTGATTGCCTGATGTATCCCTGTTCCCTCCAATCTTCATCCGTAAGGAATCCGAGATAGTCCCTCTTACTCTATCTAGACAAAAATGGAGGGGACTTCGCTGGTGGCGTAGGGATTAAGAATCCGCCTGCCAGTGCAGGGGACATAGGTTCGAGCCCCGGTCAGCAAGATCCCACATGCCACAGAGCAACTAAGCCCGTGTACCACAACTACTGAGCCTGTGCTCTAGAGCCTGTGTGCCACAACTACTGAAGCCCACACGCTTAGAGCCCGTGCTCCACAAGAGAAGCCACTGCAATGAGAAGCCCGCGCACCGCAACGAAGAGCAGTCCCCTCTCTCCGCAACTAGAGAAAGCCCGCGCGCAGCAATGAAGACCCAACACAGCCAAAAATAAATAAATAAATATGTCTATAAAAAAAATGGAACATCAAGGCTGACTGGAAATGATGGTATAAAATTCATTAAATTCTCTTACATTGCCAGAGGTGACATATGGATACTCACATCATTGTTTTCTAGAAAACAGGCTATAGGAGAATCTTGGAGAAGCAGTGGATAAAAATTCATCTGTTGTTGGGAACTACATGATCCCAGGCAGAGATAAATGATCCGGCCCAAGTTCCCTCTAACTGCCATCTGGGTGCAGAGTCTGTGTTATGTGGTATCATATCCTGTTATATTCAGGCAGGCTCCTCCTGATTTCCTATTCAGTTTCTCTGCTCTTAGCCATGTTTGTTCAGGAATGGTCACAAGAAAGAGCCTGGAATATGGGTTGCGTGGGTGGACTTCTGGACTGGATCTCCCAACTCAGAGTGGTTTGTAAATCCATTTTGTCCAAATTATGCTGTGGGCACTCATGAGTCTTGAATCAACCTTCCTTGAGAAATCTCCTAGTCCCCATGTTATAGCGGTCATACTAACTTTGGGGAGGACACAGATTTTTTAAAAAAGCAGTAGGTAAGCAGAAAAAGCCATAGAGCAGCTTGAAGGTTTGTTGTATTTAATGACCGCTGAATGTTGCCATTAAAAAAAAAAAAAGAAACCAATGCTATTTTCTCAGGTTACTGCGGCATCAACAGATTTTCCTAAAACCCTTTTCCCTATTTCATGGCCATCCTTCCAAAAAAAGACCCACGAATTTGGAATGGCATGCTTGAAAAGCTGTCCTGTCACTGACGATGTGGCATAGTGGAAACGGCCAGTCTTGGGAGACAACAGAGCTTAGTTTCGATACCAGATTTGCCCATTTCTAACTACATGTCAGTAAACAATCTGATTAAACTTGTTCAGCCTTGGCTTTCGTGTAAGCTGGTAATAAAAATTTACCAACGTCACAGAGTTACTGCAGAGACTGAATGGGACCTAGTCCCATATATGGCACAGAGTGGGTGTACAAATTGATAGCTCTTACGATTACAAAACTCTGATCCTGTGACAACCCCTGTCTGATACTTGGTGAAGGACACACCATGGCTGGTTGTATAAATGTAGTGCCTGAGTTCAGTGGGTGGGGCGGGGGGAAGCGTATGTTAGAAAGCTGTGTTGGACTCTTCTGAGTGAGATGCAGTTAAGGAGGGCAATTTTCTTGTCTCTTTTGGGGCCTTTTCATCTCTGAATGTGGTTTCCTGTTTCTCATCAATCCCTCCGCTGAAAACCATGCAACCTTTTCTTTTTCTTTCCAGTATCTTTAAGAAAAATAATAAAGGCTTACACTACCACGCCCTTCTTCCACTGAGATGAGAGCATGTTCTTCCATTGCCCCTGAGGTGATGTGTCCTAAGCTGGCAGGGTTCTCCTGCCCCTTTTACCTGGGAAGCCAGAGTGGTGGGACCAGGAAGCTGTGAGTAAGAAGAGGGTGGATCCAAGGAGGAAGGAAGAAAGCATGAGAGTCAGTTGGATTTGTGACTCTTGATCAGCATCTATGCACTGAAAGAACTGGATAGATTCCGCTGAACTTTGGACAAGTCAGACCAAGGATCCACAGTCTAAGTGCCCTTCATAGCATCTACACTTAGAATCAAAATTTGCTTTTTCTGGTGGATATTCCATCAGGATATTCCAATCTGTACCCACCATGTTGAATATAGCTAGGAAGGCAGCCTTGTCTCATGTACTTGAAGGAGCTCACTCAAGCCCTTACTTGCTTACCTGGTACTTAGTATCTCTATGACCCGACATTTTTTTTTTCCTCAGCTGTAATACTGACTTGTTCTGAGGATTAATTAGGATAAAACATGTGAAGCATTTCAGTGCCTAGAATATAAGGAACGATCAGCAAACTGAGCACTTGGAAACCAAGAAACTAGGAAGAATGTTGTCTAAACCAACAATAAAATGAAAAATGAGAAGTCAGAGCGAAGAGCTAAGGTCAGTAAAAGGAAAGAGTTTACCGATGAAGACAGTTGGGATAGTGCTGGGAGTTAGAGGGAAACCCCGAAGGTGACATTCATCACCTCTCCCTCCTGACCAAACACCTGGCACCCCGGTTTTATTAACCTGTTTTACTCATGATATTAATTTGTAATAAAGAGTACAAGAAGAGAGAACTAGGGGGAAAGAGACACTTAGGAGGCACATCTGTAGCGGTTTTCCGTGTTTGATGATTTGGTTTTCTGTTACTGTTGTTTACCTCTTTTACTGTTTGCTTTCCTTATTGTCCGAGAGAGATATTCAGAAAGTGTAGGCCTGTGTGAAATTATCACTGGGTGGGCTTTCAAGAACTTGCTCGTTCATGGGAAAGCCCCTCATAAATCATACGGCCTGTACAGTCACATTCTTCCCAACATTCACCTGGCTTTGGCCCATAGGGTAGAAAAATAACATGGAAAACTGTCACTTTTCCAGATTAACTTAAATGCCGTGTTCTTGGTAGAAACAAGTTTGCCATTAAAAACAACACTGTCACAAGAAGCCAAGGACTGACTGTCCTGAAGACCAAGTTCGGGCCTCTGAGCAGTAGTATATTTTCTTATCATGGAAAAAATGGAAATGATGATAGGTGATGTTAATAATTATAGCTACTAAAATGATGTCAGCTCCTGTGCGAAAAATTTTACAGATGTTATCTTTAATCCTCAAAACAATGCTGCAAGGTAGATATTATTATCTCCCTTTAAAAAATGCAAAAATTTAGGCTTAGAGACATTAATTAACATGCAAAGGTCACAGTTAGCTTCTAGTAGCGCTGGTCCACAAGACAGTTTTTTTCATGCCATCTGTCTGTGATGACCTTCAGAAAGTCAGATATTTTCAAAGTCATGAAAATTCAGGTTTTCATTGCTTTGGACCCTCTTCCCCATCAATGTTTTTTTTTTTTTTTTCCTTCCGGAATTGACACTTGCAACCACTGGGGACTAGAGCTCTAAGGCAGTGATTTCAGATTTCTTGAAGACCATAATAAACTAAAATTAGCTCATAATAATTAGCAAGAAACAAATGCTTCTTAAAAAAGCATCCATTCACTTAAAATGATTTTTAATTTTATAATGGCTAGTATATAATGATAGCAGAACAGAGCTATTTAGTTAGAAAAAATAACTTCAAAGATGAGAGCCCATTTAGTGTTTATTTGCTCTAGGGTTCTAATTACTTTGAAAACTACCAAAACTTTGTATATGATCACTGATAGCATTCAATAACAACTTTGAGGGAAACAGAACCAACCTTTTTTTTTTTTTTCCCAAGCTCCATTAACATGGAGGAAATAAATAATAAATGATAAATACCAGAGGCACGTATTCACTATGTCATTATTATTTTCCTGCTCTGTTGCCGGTTCAGGTCTCTTATGCCAGGAAAATGAAAAATAACACCAAACTTGTCTTCCTGGTCATTTTCCAAATGAGGCCAACAAAACGGGACTTGAGGAACACTAAACGTGGTATTGTTTTTGTGTACTCTATCAGCAAATCCTGGTAGGTTCAATTTGGTTTCATTACATTTCCAATCTATGCGTGTGTCAATTCATCTTCTTTCTTGCCATAGTTAAGATTTATGCACTTTATTAATCACCTCGCGACAGTCATATCAGCAGTTTCATTTAGCAGAGTAAACCAGTCAAACCCCGGCAGACTTCTGCGGGCATCACATGGCAAAGTCTGGATACCTGGCAACTTGAATTACTCTTGCCAATATGAGATTTTTCAGAGCCATCCATCTTAAGGCCATTTAATATATCACATCTGCCTCTGCTCTTTTCCTAATTGATAGGTTGAAAGAGAGACACCCGCTAGATCTTGCAAATGTCTCCACGAAGCAGCCTTGGGACAGGTTCCTCGGCAGCAGCACCTTAAAATGGTAGTTTGTTAAACGTTCTGTTTTCCAAATGTAATTTAAATGATATGAGGGGGACTTCCCTGGTGGCGCAGTGGTTAAGAATCTGCCTGCCAATGCAGGGAACACGGGTTCGAGCCCTGGTCTGGGAAGATCCCACATGCTGCAGAGCAACAAAGCCTGTGAGCCACAACCACTGAAGCCCGCGCACCTAGAGCCTGTGCTCCGCAACGAGAAGCCACCGCAATGAGAAGCCTGAGCACAGCAACGAAGAGTAGCCCCCGCTTGCCGCCAAGTAGAGAAAGCCTACGCACAGCAATGAAGACCCAACGCAGCCAAAAATAAATAAAAAGTTAAATGAGGGCTTCCCTGGTGGCGCAGTGGTTGAGAGTCCACCTGCCAATGCAGGGAACACGGGTTCGTGCCCTGGTCCGGGAAGATCCCACATGCCGCGGAGCGGCTAGACCCGTGAGCCATGGCCGCTGAGCCTGCGCGTCCGGAGCCTGTGCTCCACAACAGGAGAGGCCACAACAGTGAGAGGCCCGCGTAACACACACACACACACACACACAAAACAAGTTAAATGATATGAGGGGCCTAGGTGGCATCCAGGGAGCCCACATTTTCCAAAGAGCTTCCATAAGCAACGGCAACCTTTCATGCATTCACTGCATGCTCAGGTGGTCTAAAAAGATGATATTGCCAGGTGTGATGGTCCAGTCATGCACTATGGCTTCCTAGCTTACAGTAGTGCTAACCAGATTCAGGGGTTCCTAAGTGGCTGTCACCGATTGTAATTCTTAGCCACGCTGTATTTCTAATGTTATCACTTTTCTAATGCCAACTCCACTCTCCCTAAAGTTCTGAAAGGACACAGTTCTCAACATATTTAGTATGGACTCAAATCATATTCACACACTCTTGATTAAGTCCCAACAGCACATCCGAGTTGCTTATCAGCTTGCTTGGACATACAGAGTATAGAGCTGGATTCCAAATGTAGATCTCAGCAGAAAAAAGCCATCTTAACATAATTAGTCATTGAAGAGAGGTGTCTTCTGAGTTTTTCTAGGTCTTACTGTTAATTTGATCACACAGAAGGGTTTGTGGGGGGCACGCCTCAAACTAAATGACTCAAATAAGGAAGATTCAATGACTTAAAAGTTCTTACAGTGGATCAGCTAAGTAGAAATTGTGGACCTTATATTACAGCATGGCACACGGGACCAAAAATTAAAAAAAACGACCAATTTGATATTAAGAAAATTTAATGAGAAGGCCAGAGAAGAAAATGGGTTACTACAGTGCAATTTCTACAGACTTTCCAAGGCAGTTGTGCTTCCAAAATCTTGGAATTAATGGCACTGAAAACTCCTCAGCCTCACAAGTTTATAAAGCGGCAGGGTGTTTAGCAAAGAGAGGGCTAGACTGAAAATCAAGAGACCTGTATTTTAGCTTTGACCTTGTACTAAACTGTACAGCTTAGGCTGAGCCATTAAACCTGCTCTACAACAAAGGGACTGGAACAGATAGTGGGTGCCTACCAGTCACCCTCCAAAGTGGCAGTGGGCCTCCTTGCCCTATTTTTGCTTTTCAGAAAAAGCCTAACAGAAATCATACATTTATCCATGATAAGATAACACAGGAAAATTTAAATGTTACATTTATCTGATTTTTCTATTATATTGGGTTGGCCAAACATCTTACTGAAAAACACGAACGAACTTGTTGGCCAACCCAGTATCAGCTGAAAGAGGGAACACTAGGTATTCCATGCTAATGCAATACTCTAATTGGAGGATCATGTTTTTACTTAGTGGGAAATCAAGTTAATTGCTACTTAATAAGTGCAAATTGTAAAGGGAATCTTTCAAAAAGTAAAACTCACAGGGAAAAATAAGTTTTAATAGAAACTTGATGGTGGCCAGTTTAGAAATGGTTTCACAAAAATCCCTTCCAGCTCAAGATTTCTATTACTACAAACCTGTAGAGATTAAAAAAAATTTTTTTTTTTTTTTTTAGTTCTTTCCATGTCTTTCGACTTTCAGCACAGAACGTTTTTTATTTACTAAATCTGTGGCTTTATAACTCCTTTCCCATTCAGTTCTATACATACCTGCAGTGAGAGCATTTTAACCAAACCTCACAATTTCCTTGCCTTACACACTCCTTGCTTCACTGGCCTAATTATTTTAATAAGCGGCTTAACTGAAATGCTGGCTTACATTTATATTTCAATTTAATTGTGTACAGTTCCTAGTACAATGAAAACCTTCACAGTCTTTCCTATTTGTGACAGCGTTTTACTGCGTCTAGCTGTTAGGGACACCAATAAAGTAACTTCATTTTATTTCTATGCATACATCTTTTCTTTCCTTTTTTCTTGTTTTTTTTTTTTTTTTTTTTTTCGGATTAACAATGGAAAGGTCCCAAAGTTCTATCATTTTGGCTGTCTAGATGAAAAGAGAATCTCGATCCAGGCCTGCAGGAAAGCCTAGATCTGGCTGGCGAGAATAAAACAAAACTAGCAGCGTTCCTTGGGTCAGCCATATAGCTCAGGGTGCTTGGGTATTCTCACTCTTTCTGTTCCCGCCATTTAGCAATTTTCTCAAACAGGAACAAAACAGGAAGTGGAAAAAAGAATGACATGGAAAGTCATTTACTAATCCTACTCCCTGGGGAATGGAAAACAGAATTCCCCTCATGGTCTAATTATTCTTTGGTATCTTTAACGAAACCAAATCATGAGAGCTTCCAGTGTCTGGCTGATGTTTCAGAGGCCTGATTTCCACGTGTCCTTGGCTCTGAAAGGAAATATCTGCTAACTTCCTGAAGTCTCCTTATTATCATCTATTACCATTTAGTTCCCAGAAAAATCTTTGTCATTTTTCTAACAATGGAGGGAAAAATCTAGTGGAACAGAAACGCTCTCTGTAAACCGTCATGTGTTTTTGCTTGCTTGAAACCGAAATAGTGTGACTTCAGAATTCGGTTTTGGAGTCACTGGCTCTTTGGTGACAACTTGGTAGGCACGTAGCAATCTTAAGCATGACCCTGCTTTACCAGGCAAAAGTGAACATACGTGTCTCTTTTCATCCATGCTCCTGCATGTGGGTCTATAAAAGAAGAAAAATGCCATAGAGAGATGCTTTAGAAACTGAATTCTATTGACTACTATAAACTGCGGCATACCAGAATCAGGGGATTTTGGTAAATCTGTTAAAACACATTCTGAAATCCTTGGCTCGAAAGCCGTATTTACAGAGTCACAGAAAAAACAGCAAGAAGACCATAATAGCTACTTCTATTCTGCACTACTATTAGGCCAGGCTAGACTTCAATCTTCATTCCGTTGAAAAAACACAAAAAACCAAACCCTTGCAAATTGGGCATTATTTCATTTTACTTATGCAGGGTTTGAAACTCAGAAACATTAAGCACCTTCCCCAACACCACACAGGTGCCAATGGCAGAGCCCAGCTGAACGTCTTCCAGGTACCTTAAGGATTTTGCAGACCCATTCCCCTCATTTCACACACGAGATGCTGAAATTTAGCCGTAAGGTATTTAGACACGGTAAAATAGTCTGAAATGTTAAGGATTTGTATACATCCAACTCTGATGATTCATGATAACTGAAGAGAATGTTACTTTGATGGTTAGCTTCTTGTGGGCCAGAAAAAAAGTCTGTTTTGCTCACCTTAGTGGTGGCACAGACTAGGCATTTAATCAATATTTGTGAATGAAAAGACAATGTATACAACTGAAAACAGAAAATATAGAAGTCAATTTATATTTGGTTTCGAAATAGATGTTTTTCTTAGCAGATTTATCCTCTTAGGAAATTATAACTTCTTCAGGATTACCACAGCCAGTTTGCTCTTTTTCCTTTCCTTTCCTTTTTTTTTTAACACTTTGGTGAAAGTCAGAGCCAGATGTGTGCTGCTAGAAGCCAGATGAAGATGTGAAATGCAAAACACCCCCATGCACAGTCAAATTATAGGTCCCAACTGTGATATTTTCTGGGGCCCTGGGGCTCCAAGCAATGCCAACTCCCTTCATAACCACTGTATCGGTCCACTCGGGTCTCCATGATGGATGGGATGTGGCAGGGAGAAGGGAAGGGGTGTCGGACGCCAGTGGGAGAAATGACGTGCCCCTCGCTACGTCTTCACACACAAGCCAGCTCTGTCAGACTCTTCTCCCGCTCGATTTCCTTGGCATTGAAGGCACATCTCAAATCTCATCGTAAACTCCCACTAGAGAAAGCTGCAGTGCAACCTGCTCAGTTGAACAGAACTGGCCCCCAATTTGGGGCATCCTGCCTGCTCAATCTGAGGGCAGCCTGCTTTCATGTCAGACACATCTGCCTGCCAGGTTAGGTGGCGAAGATGCTTGCTCAGCAGTGAGGCATGAGCTGACATTCAGGGACTTGAGCAGAACCTCCTGTGCAACGTTGGAGAGAAAAGCTCTTCCTTCCAGACTGACAGCCAGCAATACCAATTTCTTGTTCGATGAACGCAAATCTTTTCATTTCTACCCCAAAGCGCGGGAGCCTGGCTATACATTGTGACGCTCCCCTGAGCTGAGCAGGCTGAAAAGACTGACATGGGTTTAACAGACGTGATCAACCGTAGCTGGCAAATGGAACGTGAAGTTAATTGTTTCACTAGCGGAAGAAGATTCAGAGGCTTCCTTCGCTGCTAGAGCTGGGTGTGCTTCAGGCACACTGATGCCTGGCTGAAATTACCAGTCGTTCCGTGTCAGGAGGGCCTGGTTCTGAAAGGTTTTTTCCAATGTGACATTAATAATTTATAAATAGGCCAGTACACAAAACTGTATCTGTAAGAAGAACTGAGGGGTAAGATAAACAGGAACTTAACTTCTTAATAAAAAGTGAAGGATGAAAGAGACCAAAAAAAAAAAAAAGCACTTGTGGGTAATATGTGGAGTATAAATATTATCTTGTATCTACCATCAATGATCAGAAAAAAAGAAAAGATCATGTAGGATCATGCCATAAAAGGTGACACTTCGTGTGTTCCTTCTCCTCTGATCTGCTGTGAGCATCTGGTTGGATCTGAGTACATTAAATCTGATTAAAGTTTGTTTTTTACAATTGTTTAGACTCATCTAGTTAAGGAAGGCTGGGATGCATTCTATTCTATCTTGTGTATTGTCAACAGAATTGTCAGTGAAGTTTGGAATGTGGGAACTTTATTATGTAATTATGTGAGAGAGAAAGAGGGAGAACCCAGTTTTAGTTTGCAGTTTTGGCAGTTGGAAAAAATAAAACAGACTTTTTTTTTTTTACTTGAAAATTGGGCAAACTAGGCATACACGACACAAAAGAAATGGAGTTTGTCTAGGCCAGTTTTTGGCATATTGATTCGCTTAGACTTCTCCATCAATTAGATACAACACAACGAGAAATAAAGAGAGAATTGGATTCCTCTAATCAGCTGAATTACAAGGTTAGAGTTCTAAATTATTGCTTTGTTGTTGGAGCAGCAAATTATTGGTGAAAGGATATTTTTACTTCTATGCATTCATTTAATCTCTATATGCTTCTGATAACTATCAGAAAAATGCTGATGCAAATATATGTTGCAATTAAATATATATAGATTACATTTTTTCATCATTCTAAATCTTAGAGATGCTTTGAAGCTCTGAGAGAACCAACACTCCACTTGCTGGAAAATAAAACCATGTCCAAACCACACAATCAAATCCCAAATCCCACATGGATAACAAAGGTGCAAAATTCCACATATGAAAGTATCAGATGTTAGAAACTCAATTTAGTATTATAAATCCACATCAATTTTTATTAAATAAAAACCTAAGTAAGAAAATAAATGTAAAATCCTAGTATACAACGGACTAATGGTTACTAATGGTAACCCCAGCTGTCATTTACTGAACATTTACCAAGCAGTTCACACCAGGATAGGCACTAAGGGGGACCCACTGAAATAGAAGACCAAGTTCTGGCTCTTAATGAACTCAAGATATAGGTAACAAAAGGAAAGAAAGAGGGAAAAAGTGACCATAACTGGGAATTTCTATGGGCCAGACATTAAGCAGTTACACATATACGTTTTATCCTCACAATAACCCTACCAGGTAGGTGTCACCAAGCCCTTATTGATGGTAAGGGTCAGTGTGTCTCTCCCTCATCACATGGCAAAGAGCTACAAAGACCTTATCTCCATCCGTCTCTGAGCTTCCTGGCTCTTGTTCTTTCTGTTTCTCCAATGCATTTTCATCTTTGAATTTGTGTTCAGAATGCCTCCTTTGCCATATGCGGTTGAAATACCCCTTCCTCAGAGAAGGAAGCCATCCTTGAACACCCAGGCCAGGTAAGCCTGTTATATGACTGGCACTTAAAATCTGTTAATTCCCTATTTATTTGTAGGAACATTTGATTAATGTCTCTCTCTCTCTCTCACTAGACTGTAAATTCCCTGAGGGCACAGAGCCAAAGTTTAGAAGTGAAGCTTGCCCTTTTTCTAATGCCATTCAGCCTCTATCGTGTATTTGTCACCTGCATTATTCAAAAGCATTTGCCGTCTTGTGCTGTATTTTACAAAAGAAGGTAAACAGAGCTTGGGTCTTGATGCCCAATTGTGAAGTGTTGGTTTGTTCATTCATTCATTTATATTTTCATCATGTATTAATTTAGTCAATAAATATTTGTTGACCACCTAGTCTGTGCTAGGAACTCTTCTAGCTGCCTGGAATACAACGATGAATAAAACAAAAAAATCCTTAGGATGAATGACATTTAGTCAAAAGTATGCTTGGTCTCCAATCTTGATCCAGTTTCTAAGTGTCTGCTACGTATAAGACTATGTGTATAAGGTTGCGTGACAGACTGACATGCAGACTAATGGACAACTTTTAATTAACATAAATATATTAAATATGAAGTCTGTAAAATGATGAGGTGGATGTAGTGAGAAGCCTTCCATAATAGATACAGTCAAACGACTGTGGTGGCTTTCAAGAGCCACGTATTTATTCTGTTCACGTTCTCGTGGCTCCACAGGTAACTGGAACGCCTATTTGACAGTTCCTGCCATGGATGGTTTAAAACCACAAAAGAAAACTGAGGTTATCACCATGCAGTTGCTCTGCAATTTGTCCGTAACTTGATGATATAACTAACTGGTCCTAAGAATATCCAAGAAAAAATAACTCGGACTCTGATGGTCATTCCAAAAGAAGAATTACCCAAATGTTTAAGCCATGGCCATGTCACTGGTATAAGGAAACCACCTTCTAAAGGGACAGATGTCGCAGGGACAGCCAAAAGAAATACAAATGGACCGTAAATCAGACAGGAAAGCAATTCAACCTTATCAGTAAGATAAATGCAGATAAAAGTTGCTTGTCATTTTAAAGCTAATTAGAAAATATTTAAAAGGAAAAAGAAATACCTAGTTTGTAGAGGCTTTTTCAGGAAGGTAAATGTTTTACATTTTTGAGGGGAGGGTAAATATTTATGAATTTTCAGAAGGGCAATTTGTTCATATGTGTATGTAATGTGAATTCTTTAAAGTGTTCCTACACCTTTTGGAGCGCATAACTACACTTGGGAAAAAATAAAAATTTTTATAATATGCTTATTTTTAATTGTAATAATACACAAACAGAAAAAGTCAAATGCAGTGCTTATAACTGAAAAAAGCATTCTGCCCATTGCTGCCCATCTAGTGAACTTCCTGTCAGACACAACCACTTTTAATATTTTAGCTCTTTCTTGTAGTATTTACATCAACTGTTCATACACTTATACCAAGGGATTCCCTTGCAAAGAATCTAGAAATAGATTTTTGGTAGATCTAGAAATATTACCAGGTATGTGCAGCCTGTCATTATTTCTAATAATAAGAAAATCAGAAGCAACATTTGCTTGGATTATTTGAATAAATGATGGCCTAAATGTGCAACCGAATATTAAGTAGCCGGGTATATTTAAATGACATGTCAATAAAATAAACATAAAAGAAATTATCTTTAGATAGAGGCTGGTACTCTTCTGAATGTCCAAATTCTCTTCAATAAATGTATGATTACTTATCAACAGAACAATGAACATCATTTTAAAAGGTGAAACTTTTATATTCTGTAATCTAGAGGCTTTGATTTCATGTAAGGGTTGAGGGAAGTGCAGTTTTCATAAGGTATAATTGGGAAAAATCTTTGCTTTTGGTTCACTTCTGTGTGAAGGAGACATTAATAGGGGCAATGATATAACATTTGCATGAAAAGCGAAGAGAGTTTGACTAGAGTCTACTTGAGTCATGGAGTGCGCTGTGTGTGGAGGTCTGGACAGGAGAACTGACAAATAAATGGGGTGTTAGAGCCTGGCAGATACCCAAGTAGGCAAGTGGTCAAATTCCTCAAGGTTGGTGGGACAGGAAGGGGTCATGCACATCCAGGTAGAGTCCAGAGATAGGGGTGGGTCAGATTCAGCAAGTATCACCAGCAATGGGGTAAAGCAACAGGGATCATCTGGGAGGGTCTCGAGGCTTATAACCACGATGAAAGATGTGGGTCACTCAGGGCCCATCAACCTTAACTGTGAAGATGCCTAAGGGTAAACTATGCCCCAGGCAAGTCAGTAAGCCAGAGAGAAAAAGACGAATATCATATGATATTGCTTATATGTGGAACCTATTTAAAACAATGACACAAACGAACTTATACAGAAAACAGAAATGGACCCACAGACATAGAAAACAAACTTATGGTTACCAAAGGGGAAAGCGGGGGAGGGAAAAATTAGAAGTTTGGGATTAACGTATACGCACTACTATATATAAAATAACCAACAAGGACCTAATGTATAGCACAGGGAACTATACTCAATATTTTGTAATAGCCTATAAGGGAAAAGAATCAAGAATATTGATTGAGTCCAAGGAGCTGGCAGTTGGAAAAGTTCAGATGAAAGATCATCACCCCAAAATGTACCAAAGTGGCTTTAGGAGATGTTCTGAAAGATTAGCAACAATCTCTTTGTAGCCTACACACATGTGGCTCTAAGCTAAGTACATATAAGTCAATTTAAATAGATTTTTTTTTTTTTGGATGGGGAAGCGTAGATGGTAGATTGATTCAATCTCTCAAATTAGCATAGTAAAAGTTGCCTCAGAGCTGGGCAACTGGCTCACCTCATGACCACGTGAAAGTCATGTATATCAGGGTGAGTTAGGCAATGCTGCCCTGAAACTCAGTGACTTGATATAAATAACAAATGATTATTCTTCTTTCATATGACAGCTTTACGTGAGTAAGGCAGCTTTCCTCCATCACAAACTCACAGATCTAGGGACCCTCCATCTCGGCAGGCCACCATCTTGAATACATAGTCTCCACTGTTGCCCAGGGAAGGGGCGAGAGAGAGTGGAGAACGACGCAGGGAGCTGTGTGGCCCGATTTGGAGGTGGCATACACATGCCACTGGGCCAGACCTAGTCATTTGGTCTTAACATAAGTATAAGCACAGCTGGGAAATGCAGTGTTTCTGTGTGCTCAGGAGGAGTACTGGGATAGCGATGGTTCTCAACATCTGGTCCCAGATCAACAGAATCAGAATCAACTAGGATTTTGTTAGAAAGGAAAATTCACAGGCTCCACTGAAGACCGACTGAATCAGCAGTTCAGCAATCAGTGTTTCGACCAGCTCCTCAGGTGATTCTGATGCACACTGAAGTTGGAGAATCACTGGGGGAGGGGATCTCTTTCACGCCTTATTTTTGACTACCTACTATGCATTTATTTTTCTAAAATTGGGGTATAGCTGGTCTACAATGCTGTGTTACTTTCTGCTGTATAACGAAGTGAATCAGCTTTAATGTATACATATATCCCCTCCCTCTTGGACCTCCGACACCCCCCATCCCACCCATGTAGGTCACCACAGAGCACTGAGTTGAGCTCCCTGTACTACACAGCAGGTTCCCACTAGCTATCTGTTTTACACCTGGTCGTGTATATATGTCAATCCCAGTCTCCCAGTTCATCCCACTTCCCCCGCCACCCTGTCTCCATACGTCCATTCTCTACGTCTGCGTCTCTACTCCTGCCCTGCATATAGGCTCATCTGTACCATTTTTCTAGATTCCACATACACGCGTTAGGAAAACTGGACAGCTACATGTAAAAGAATGAAGTTAGAACACTCCCTAACACCATACACAAAAATAAACTCAAAATGGGTTAAAGACCTAAATGTAAGACGGGACACTATAAAACTCTTAGAGGAAAACATAGGAAGAACCCTCTTTCAGCCTTTTTGGCTAATTTTTAAATGTTACAGATTACAGATAAACAGTGCATCTGCATAGAATCATGTATGACTCTGAGCATTTATACACTTACTCTGCTGGGAATTAAACTTACAGTTTCTACAATGTGCAAATTTAAACATATCTTACCAATTATCAACTTAATACAGTAACACAGAATGTTTATGAAGAACAGCATGTGTTTGTGAGTATTCTTTTATGGAGTCAAATAACTTTATGCACTTCTAGGCAGACATTTATTTACTTGAAGGTTAAAACATGCCTGACAATGGCTGAACTATTTACAGAAACTCAAAACAAACAAGCCAGAGTAGAAATGCTAATGACAAATTAGAGGCAGGATCAGATAGACTGACATGGGAATGAAACTCTGGGACCAAAATGACATGAAAACCTTGAAGAGAAAGTTTGGAAATGCAAAGAGTGAAATGTGGTGGGACCATGGGATGTGAAGAATTAGCAAAAAGCTGTAGTGGAGGTGGAGGACCCTTAGCATGTGAAACAGGTTCCAAGTGTGAACACTGCCACGAGTGAAGAAAATGAACAAAAATACGGAAAGCTGTGATGGAAGTGGTTCTCTTGACCCACTGACGGAAACACTTCCTGTGTTATTAAAATGCTCACTAGGGGTGTGTCATTCAAAGCGGAAAGCTACAGATACAAAAGCAGCTCAGTCATCTTCCACCCATAAACGTACCCCAGTATGAATCACTGACCAGTATTTAATCTCAGATACCTATAAGATGCTTCAAAAGGTGGAATACTGGATTCATTAAGTGTGGTATCTTAGAACAATAAGATTGTTCATTTGTTTAGAATAAACATATGCATAAACTAACTGCATTCATATTTCATTAAAACTTTAAGACCTGCTAGAATTGCCATGATGAGTATAGATATTTTATCTTTTAACCAGTTTATAAATTATAAAAGCAATGCACGCTCATGGACAGAAATGATTCAAACAGATGGTTACTGAGTGAAAAGGAAACACTCTCCTCCACGTTTCTACACTGCCTAGACATAACCATTGTCACTAGTTCCTTATGTTATCCTTAGAGAGTTTTTCTACAGGTAGGGAGTCCTTGACCTGTATTTTAGGAGCATCTCATTTAAAATAGGCACCTTAGGGACTTCTCTGGTGTCGCAGAGGTTAAGAATCTGCCTGCCAATGCAGGGGACATGGGTTCGAGCCCTGGTCCAGGAAGATCCCACATGCCACGGAGCAACTAGGCCCGCGTGCCACAACTACTGAGCCTGAACTCTAGAGCCTGTGAGCCACAACTACTGAGCCGTTGTGCCACAACGACTGAAGCCCGCGTGCCTAGAGCCCTGCTCTGCAACAAGAGAAGCCACCGCAATGAGAAGCACACGCACCACAACAAAGAGTAGACCCCACTCACCGCAACTAGAGAAAGCCCGCGGGCAGCAACGAAGACGCAACGCAGCCAAAAATAAATAAATAAAATTTATGAACAAAACAAGGTACCTTAGCTGTCAAAAAGAAGGCAGAGACAACACATGTAGAAAATGACAGTGGAAAGTAAGAAAATTTTTAAAAGCTCAAACGAAGACCAAGAATAAAATAAGTATATAAATACACAAACGTTGGAACATGGTAAAGCTCTTCACAACATTTTCTAGCGCCATAGAGTTGAGCGTTTTTGCTGGGGTGGATTCAAAGGGCAAAGGACCAAAGGGGGAAAAATTAAACATCAGTATTATTCATGGAAGCCAGAGGAGGGGAAAATGAATGACCTCCAAGGAAGAAGTGGGAGCATCTTCAGTTGTTAAATTTCCCAGGTCACATCTTGTAATGTAAATGGTGGCATCTTGAATATGTAGCCACGTTCATCTAGCCCTTTGCTCCTTTATTGATTTATTTTAATTCTTATTTCTTTATTTTTGAGACAAACATTATTTATTAAAGAATCTAGCTGAAAAGACAGCAATTCACCAATTCCTTTACGATCCTCATGTTATGCACAGGCATCACTCCTAAAACTTTCCAAATGGCAGATGCCCAGATCCCACTCTCCAAACTAAAGAAATCAAAACCTCAAGGAGGGACCCTGACGTGTTCACTTTTAGAAAGCTCCACAGATGCTTCTTTCTAAGGGGCAACCAGGACGGAGAGCTAGCATCTTAGATACTTGAAAATCTATCCATCCCTGGACTAAATCTGAATAATGAATACGTACATGTTACATGCTTACAACAAAAGCAGACAACATATATAGCTACTCATAACACACCCACATCACAACGGGTTTTGGTGGGGCACAGGATGTCACGTTATAGGCCTGCATCGAGGGCATCTTAAAAAAAAACACCCTATGAAGTCCATTGCCGTATTTAGTATGGATTCAGTAGGGATGTTAATTAAGAAGTTCACAAGTTATCCTGGGTCTCCTTATGAGAAATCAAAGGAGAACTTCTGAGGCCTCAGAACCAGTTGTACTTTCACAGAGAAAGTGATTTATTTTCCTGTTTTAGACATCATGAATCAAGTAACGACTCCTATCCTCTCTGTACTTTGGCTCCTACAACAAAGTTCAAACTCCACTTTGTGGCCCGGGGCGAGTCCATCTACAGGGTCTCATGCCACACATTTTGTGGACTAACCCCATTCCTTTTTCCACTGTATCTTTTAATTCTCGTCTTTCCTTTTCTTCTTTCATTAAAAAAAAAAATGTTGTGGGAGACAGCGGAGTCTGCGGAAGGCGGCGCCGACGGCCCTGTGAGAGCGAAGCGGCCGTGGGGCCGCGCCGGTGGCCGCAAAGCTCGCGGCCTGCGGCCCTTCGCCTCGGCGGCACGGAGGCGGCTGTCGCTGAGCAAGCTTTGGTCGTGCTCCGCTTCGGAGTCACACACCGCCGCGGCTCCATGTTCTATGCCGAGGACGGGGATATGGCTCACGAGCTCTATGAGACAGTCGTCACCAAGAACGGGCAGAAGCAGGCCAAGCGGAGGCGGGTGCATGAGAACCTGATTCCTCAGGGCATCGGAAGCTGGATCTCCCCTCGCATCCACGTGGATTTCCCTGCGATCCTCTATGAGGTGTGAACCTGGGAGGTGGCAGCTATAAACACCCCCTGGTCCCAGCAAGAACCCCTCCAGGCTCCAGGTGTGGCTTCCATCGAGGAACCTAGGCTGGGCCCACAACCCTGAATAAACTCCCCTGGCCTGGAACCTTCAACGGTGAGCAGGGCCGCCCTACAGTGCTGGTTGGGTGTTGGTTTGTATGTGGACAGGAGTTGGCCGGTGGCCGGCAAGGGCTGACGGCGGAGTTCCCAGTCCCCCTTCCCCAGCAATCCCCCCGAGGAGCATGGCAGGGCATGTGCTGGTCAGGAATGCCTGGCTCCTGTGCCCTTGCCCGGCCTGCTTTCTTGCAAGCTTGCCCAGGGCCCAGCGCTGCTGGAGGCTACAGCGCTTTACCAGCAAGGTCTGCCTTCTTCCAGCCCCAGGGTGTGGGAGCTGTACACAGTGGGAACTTCCTTTCCTTCTCGTTGGAGCATTTCAGCCGTTTGCTACCTCAATTCCTCCTGTGTTGGATCGAAGCTGGGGGCAGAACAAGCCTGATTCTTCCTGCCTACCTGCCCGTCTGTTTCCCCCCCACCCCCCAGATGGATGGACAGTTTGCCGGCTGTTAATAGGTGTGGGAGGCTTCTCCCTCTACCCCGGGCTGGGCTCATCCCTCCCCACTGCAACTAGCTGTTGGCCCCCACCCCAACTGAGAGGGCACAGGATGGTGACCAGGAAGGGCTCTGGATGCCTGTGCCTACGGGGGCGTTGCCGCATCCCACCTACCGTGTCCAACCCCCCTTGCCCTTACACATCTGCCACCCTGTGGTAGGGATAGCACCCTAGGGCTGCTGCCAGTAGCTCTCAGGAGCCCACCACCCCTTGCCCTACAGCACACCCATCCCTTCAGGATCAGTAAGAGAAAAGTACTGGAGCCCCTGGGTAGGGACAGAAAGGAGAGAACAATCATAAAGGAATACTTAAAATGTGAACGCTTGTAAATAGTCTAGTCTGTGACATTGGGGCAGAGTGTGATTTCTACAGAGAAATGACTTTTAAAAAGAATTCCTTACCGTGCAAGCTCTGTGTTTTAAGCGTGTGAGAAATGGCTTGGGGAAGGGTAGCCCTCGATCGAGGAAGGCTGTTGTGTTATTTTTTCAATAAAATTACTTGTAGACCCTGGCCATGTAGCTCTCAGTATATGTTTTTCTTTTGCTTGCGAGCACACTTGCGGCAGGATTTCTAAATGGGTAATAACTCATGTCTTTTGAGGGCACTGTCTGATTTTGCATCACTGTCACGCAACCTCTGCACACGTCTTCCAGTTCGGAGTGGAGGGCCTAACTTGTCCACGTGACCTACGCGAGGGGCTGCTATCCCTTTATGGGAGGAAGACAAGGTCCGAAGTTTGTTTCCTAAAGAGCTGCTAACTGAAGACACTTTACCCGAAGGAACACCTACAACCGTTTTGCTAGTGCCACTTGGCTGTGGTAATCGTGAAGATCCTGATGAGGCGGTTAGAGAACTGGACTTTTTAAGTGCAGGTGCCTTACACTGTGTCCGAGAAGTCGAGTTTCCCTTGGTATCAATAGAAAATTTGCCTGTATTACTAATATGCACTGCCTGTTCTTTACAGAAATTTATATGTCTATCAGCTGCATTTTCATGAAATCTCCTCTGGCAATATGGACACTGAATGTAATCAGGATCATAAAAAGGTGGAGGAGGGGAGGAAGTTTGCCACCCTCTTTAAGGGCCTGACCGAGGCCTTTAGCTGCTCTTATGGTGGCAATGAACTCTTCATGCTTTCTTCTCCAATTAGATGGCTCCTTTGGTGGTTCAGGCCTGGGTTTAAGAGGCTTTACTGTTGGAATATCCGTTCATTCAGCTCTTTGTCTGCTTGAATCAAAAGTCTTCCGTTTTTTAGTGGCAGTTTTCTGGCAAATAGGTCCATGTTTTTTTTAATGCCACTGGAAAGGATGCCCTTCCACAAATCTTGCAAGGTAACAGTTCTCCAACTTGGACACTTCCATTCCAGTGACTCCATAGCGCCACCGCCTCGGGCTCCGCCAGACTCCTCTGGTAGCACCCAGCGCCGCCACCCAGCTCCGGCCGTAGCCTCCTTTATTTATTTATAATGTATTTATTGAGTCTCTACTGTGTAACGTGAGCTCTGATCTCAAAGCGCTTATGAGAGAGCTGGAGAAAACACAACAAGCATAGATGAAACATTTGGAGAGTAAGTGGTGGTATATAAAGAGATAAATTGAATATAATCAAGTGATAGCCTGCATAGGGCCCTGAGCAACACAATTAAATTCAAGCCATAATCCATGCTGATTTTAAAAGTTTCCTACAATTTCTCACTTTCCACTGTAACTAATGTCTGGAGTTCAGTAATGTAATTTATCAATGACTATATATCCATCCTCAAAGAGAACTCTGTTGTTCTTGAAACGCGTATATGTGTATATGGATGCATACTTCAAAATACCTGTTTGGTTTTGGGGGAGGGAGGGTGGATTTGACTGCATCTAGTGAGTGACTCTTCAAATTTAATACCTCTGGGAAAATATGCCACAGGATCATAACATCTAGAGACAGAAGCCTGAGAAGTCAACGAGGTCAGTCCCTTGCCACCAGGTAGGATGGAACTTCTGACCGATTACCTAGCCACAAAGTTACGGTATACATAACCATATATCTTTTACATCTTTTCTTCCTGCATATATTGAATCAAAGAACAACCAGGCATCTGGTAGGGGAGCGTTATAAAGCCATATGTGATGCTCACTAATACAAAATGCCTGGAAGGAAACTAAGTTAATACATATGGCATGAAATTTACAAATGAAGGCTCGTCCATCATCAAAGACCCAGAATGCGCACTGCCACAACATAACAAAGAACTTATGAGGAATATCTGTTTTCTTTTGTGCATCATCCCCCTCAACACAAGCAACTAAAAGAAAGACATGTGTGCATTTCCTGGACTTGATCTGGGGCATGCAACACATTTTACGAACGGATTAAAGGGCCCGAGGTCTTTTACACAAGACTATTATGCCAATTCCATGTCAGAGACAACTTATATTGTGAAGTCTTCAAAAGAAAACTACGTATGCATTATGCCAAAGCCATAAATATTATTGGAGATTCTTAAAAAGAAAGTTACATGTAAGGGACAAAATAGAAGACAGCTCTGGAATGGAATCTTGTGGCTCTACTCCAAACGCTGTATGGTTTCCTTTTCCAGGAGAGAGAACGTGCAGCTCATCCTCCATCACCCCATATATCTGATTCGAGGAGATACTGACAAGAGGGTTTTTACAAGAATTCTATGATTCACAAAGTCAACGAGGAAACAGAATCCTCTCATGTCTTTGACGTTGGCAGTACCTTCTTAGGATCTCAAAAAGAAAGTTTCTTTCCCTTCCAATTTTGACCTTTTCTATTTGGCAGATGTTAATTTTTTTTTTTTTTTTTCTGCCTGTGTTTCTAATGGAGCTTGAAATTTACACGGCTTTTTGTTTACCTCCTAATTTGTGTGCCGCCACCATCAATGTTATCAGCATAGTTCTGGGAATAGGGTTTATTTACTGCTTCTGTTGAGCCAGCAAATGGAGAAATGCAGAAAGGACTGTTCTGCTCATCCCATTTCAGTGTAGAGTCTCCTTCCATTCACAGAAACAGCCTTTACTGAGCAGCCAATAACCTTCCTGGGTGCAAAAGTCAACAACCATCTTCAGTGCTTGTTCTTGATGACATTTCCGAGCTGTTTTAGACACAGTCGAGTATATCCTGACCACCCTGACCCCCCTCCTTGTTAACAGGTAACCCAGAAACTGAACTTTGTACCCATTAAACAAGAACTCTCCATTGTCCTCCAACTCCCAGCTCCAGATAACATGTACTTTTTGTCACCGTGAATTTGCCTATTCTAGGTACCTCATATAAATGGAATAAAACAGTATTTGTTCGTTTGTGTATGGCTTATGTCACTTGGTATAATGTTTTCAAGGTTCATCCAGGTTGTAGCATGTATCAGAAATTCATCCCTTTTTATGACTAAATAATATCCAGTTTTATGTATATACCACATTCTGTTTACCCATTCACCTGTTGTGGCACATTTAGGTTGTTTCCACTTCTTGGCAATTGTGAACAACGCTGTTGTGAACACTGATGTACTAAGATCTGTTTCAGTTCCTGCTTTCAACAGAAGGACACTTTTGTTTTGCAAAATTTTCATCCAGAAAAAATGTCTAGCCAGGTATCAATTATTAGTCATTTATCCTGGTCCACAACTTGGACTTGGTGCTGCTCTAGTCACCTGTTTGCTTTCAGATCCATACTTTCCTCTTCTTTGCCTACTCTGTTTGCATGAAACTACATTTCCCAGACGTCCCTGCCCTCTGGCTTCCAGGCAGTTCTAGCCAGTGTAAGGCACTAGAAAGAGACTGAGGGGCAGAAGAAGGGAAAGGCCAGCATATTTCTTCCTGGATCACTTTGCTACTGGTGGCATCTAGGGCAGGGACTGCATCTCCTGGCTCTAGCTCCCACTGGAATGGCCGACTGGGGTTCCAAGTTCTGCCAACCAACCCTGACTTCTAAACTCTGTCTCTTCATTTATCCCTCCAGCCCCAGGGAAGGTAGAAGCTTCCCACTGCTGTTAACCTCTGGGTTGTCTCATTTTTGCACTTGTGCTGCAAATTGTCTTAAGTTTTCTCTTTGAAATATACCAGGAACGGTTTCTGGGTTTCTGTACGGAACCTGAATGATAACCATTCCATTGGGAAAAGAAGGTCCAAAGTTTCTCAGGATGCAGAACCGATGGCAGTGACTCTTAGCTGTCCTCAATGTATCATCCATTTGGTAGTATATTGTTTCCAAGCTAGACCTGTAGTTTGGTGCGGCCATGTGCATGAGTTCTGGCCAAACTGATGTAATCAGATGTGTTGTGTGGCAGATTCTAAACCTTCTTTAGAAGTCACTGCTCCATACTCTTTGTACCTTCTTCCCCCTTTCCTGCGGTTTGGAACATGGATGTGACAACTGGCATTCCATCCTGGAACGTGAGGACGTGGGCCACATTTGGGGGAGAGCAGGACCAAAAGCCGCAGAAGGCTGAGTCCTCAAGAACTTTGTGGAGAAAAACTGCCATCCCAGGCCTGCTCTGCCCGTCTCCAGTTTTACATGAGAAGCAAATAAAATTCTCTCTTGTCTAAGCTCCTGCTCTTTCCAATCTATCCCAGCCAATCTGAGATCTAACCAATTCAAGACCCAAGCCATGAGCTCAGTGTCTGTCCCGGACTGCTGATTAATTTCCTTATACTTTTCCTTAACAAACTAAAGCAAGGTCCTAGATCCTCTGGTCTTATTCTGAGTTTTGGCCTCTTCCTGTTTATACTCAGAATTGACCTGTTCTCAACCACAAAGTTTTTTATTCCCTTTAACAGCTTCTGCTCTGCTTATTAAATTTTCTCTGAAAGGTAGGGGTCAGAGACAGCTACTAACCAAGCCCACATCCAACCTAGAAAATGATTAGAGTCTGGATGTTCGAGAATTTTTAATTAAAAACCTGGGAACATTGTTCCTTGGGTATTAATAAAGCAGCAAAATGGAGAATCAGCATGGCCTACCACTGCCAGACAGACCGTAGTGTCCTGGTCTCAGAGCCCTCTTCCCAGAGCTGATGGGCTGGAACTATACCTGACGGCTGCCAGGTACAGATAAATCTCACCTCTACTTCACCCAAGTGGGCGTCAGTTAGAAATATGGACTTCTAGGACGGTGGTTCCCAAACTTCATCGTGCATGAAAATCACTTGGGGAAACTTATCCGAAATGAAGATTCCGATCCTTCTGCTCATGATTCAGTTGGACTGGGGTGGGGGCCATGAACCTGCGTGATGAAAAGGACCCCAGGTGTCTCTAAAGCACATGGTCTAGGGACCACACTAGGAGAGACCATGCTCCTGGGAAATACATGAAGACTATAAAACAGCCGCAAGTGCAGAGAACTGTCATCAGCTGGGGGTGGGGCTGGAGCACATTCAATGATGCCTACCACGTTCCAGGAGCTCTGCCAGGCATTTTCGAGACATCGTCTAGTCTATGCTCCGATAACCTGCATAACTATCATTATGACACTTGTTTTGCAGTGAGCAACCCGAGGTGCAGAGAAATTAAGCAACTTGCCTAAAGTTAAACAGTGGATTCAAAGCTGGGTGTGCGTGTGTGGGTTGGATCTAGTCTACTGATTCCTCTAGGTTTGCTCTGCACCCTTCCCCATCATGCTCCGTACTCCTAGACACTGACCTGCACGGACGGCATCACAGGGCCCTCTGCCCTCTGGCTTCCAGTTGGGTTGGGTCCTGCCAATGGGAAGTGCTGGGAGAAGACTAGGGGGAGGGAGGAGAGGAGTTCAGGGTATTGATTCCCCAGCTGCCCTCACTGCGGGTCTTCAGGGTTGCATCCTTTGACCAAGGGCCACAGCTCTTGTCAGTGGCTCTTGCCACATGACTGTCCCCTTCTGAGTTCCTGTAACTATTCCATCTTCTTGCCTCTTCCAGCCTAAGGCTGATAACTGGTACCCTTCCTCTCTTTCTGTCTAATTAGGATGAGTGAGTTTGTTGAGGGCAGGGTCTGTATCTTTTTATCTTTGTACCCCCTGTGTCTAGAATAGTGCCTGTTTACATAGTAGAAAAATTTTACTGCATGTTGACATGAATAAGCACTTTACTAGTCCAACAATGTGCTAAATATTCTCTAACTATTAACTCATTTAATTCTTGTTATTTATTTATTTTAATTTTTGAGAACCAATGTTCTTTTAAAAAAGAAAGCTACTGGATGTTTGTCCCAGAAAAATGAAAACGTTTATTCGTGCAGAAGTCTGTACACTAATGTTCATAGCAGCTTTATCAATATCTGCAATAGCCCAAGACTGGAAACAAGCCACATATCCTTCATTGACTATAAAGTTAAACGAATTGTGGGACATCCACCCAACTCACACATGCTTTAATAAATCCTCACTTTTTTTTTTTTTTTTTTTTTTTTGCGGTACGCAGGCCTCTCACTGTTGTGGCCTCTCCCACTGCGGAGCACAGGCTCTGGACGCGCAGGCTCAGCGGCCATGGCTCATGGGCCCAGCCGCTCCGCGGCATGTGGGATCTTCCCGGACCGGGGCACGCACCCGTGTCCCCTGCATTGGCAGGCGGACTCTCAACCACTGCGCCACCAGGGAAACCCCTTCCTTTCTTTATATGTATACATACACACACATATGTGTGTAGTGTATTCATTCATATAGTAGTAAAAATTAAGCCACATTCCAAACCAAGAATACTAAATTAGTGTCAGGAGTGAAACTCTTTATGAATTTGAGCATTTGTTCTTTCCATCAAATCATATACACCAGGGGTAAATATTTCAGACTTAGCAAAAAAATGCAATAGATGAGGTTGCTAGAGATGTTCCTTAAAAAGGTAAGTTGATCTTTCTACTTCACCTCTACCCCCAGCCACTGCCTTCGGCCTGGAGGAGCCATGCTGCTCTTTGAAATCACTTATTATCCATCTTGTCTGCTATCCCAAATAGTTCTAATATAACATCATTTCTATTAAAAAAAGAGAATAAATTCATTAATTTCTTGATAAACATAAGGCACTTTCCAGGTGCCAACAGAGTCTCTGCAGGTCAGTACCTGAAGAAAAGGAGGAGAGAAGGGCTGGTCTCACATTTCCATCTTGGAGGAATTCCATAACCACCACCTCAGCTGCTGTTTTGTGCTTGGCCACGTGGAGAAATATAAGTGGTGTCAAGCCAGAATACCCTCTCTCAACTTGTAAATTAGCAGATTACCAGCAGATCATCTAATTTTCCTCCCTGCTGCTCTCTCACCCGCATGCCAGTAGTGTTTTGAACTAATATGTCAATACAGGGGTGTAAAGTGATTTATGTTCTACATAAATTTCTAGTTGGGGGTATAGATGTTTATGACAGAAAATATCTCCCTTAAATCCACAGCAGACATGCAACAGGAAGGAAATCTCTTAAATTCCTCCATTAATGGTTTTGTACCGGTGGCTCTTGATAAAGGGCCAATTACAGTTTTGAGATCTGTGTGATAATAATTGGTTGCAAATTTTAACTTCTTTCTGTGGTTGTGTCCTACCAATTTGGTTCAGTCAAATCAAGAAAACTTAAGATTCCTTAGTAGTAATATGGGAATATTATTACTTCATTTAATACCAAGCTAAGGTAACTAAGTTTCCCTGCACTAATTCTGTGTCCATCTGTGAATCCAGTTAAGGAAGAGCAGGAGTTTTGACATTAGCACAGCCTTTGAACCGAGCTCTGATTCTCACTGGGTGTGTCACCTCGGGAATTTGGATAAATGTTTTTAAATAGTTATTTTGCAATGAACCTCAGTGTACGTTAAATGTCATCAGAAGGTTAGGAAAAGTCCTTCCAGAAGTCTCCCATTGGAGATGATGGCGCAAAAGCAAACGTGCATGGCCCAGCTATGGGAGAGGGTCTGAGCAAGGGAAAATTGCTGCAGCCCCAAATGAACAGCCACTGCTCTTGGGGCTGGAAGACATCTCCAGGTGAGTCAACATCCCCTGAGAGCTATTATTATCAGGGTTCACCCTGAGAGCTGCGGTCCCAACATCAGAATCAAGAGATCTAACTTCTTAGAGATTTCCGGTAACATCTCCTTTTTGGTGTGAGTTACTCTCAAAATGCTGGGGCAGGTGTGGGAGAGAGTCAAATTTCAAAAATTAAATGAAGGCACTGGCATTGCCAACTTACCTTTCTACCTAAGGATGTAAAAACAAGCAAGCAAAAATTCCAGATCTAGTTAACATGGTCTGAGAATGAAGTTTTCTGTGAGGATGACAGACACCACATCCCAAAGGGAGATGCCACGAGCCTCGCACATGCAACACAAGTTTTGCAAAAGAGGTGCAAAGCCAGTTTCATTATCTTAACCCCTCAGTCATACCAAGAGCACATAAAGGTTGGGAGCATATGCCTAAAGATTTCTTTAAAACAAAATATCAAGTGTTGGTGAGGATATGGAACAACCAGAACTCTTATAGACTCCTGGAAGGAGGGTTTATTATTAAAACCTCTTTGAGACACTGGAAGAATCTACTAAGGCTGAACATATATGTACAGACTGAATTGTACTCCCCACCCCTAAATTCATACGCTGAAGTCCTAACCCTTAGTACGTCGGAATGTGACCATATTTGGAGATGGGATCTTAAAGAGGTAATTCAGTTAAAATGAGGTCATTAGGGTGGGCCCTAATCTATTATGACTGGTATCCTTATAAGGAGAGAAAATTTGGACAGCGACATACAAAAGGAAGCCCGTGAGAGAATACAGGGAAAAGACAGACATCTGCAAGCCATGAAGGAGGTCTCAGAAGAAACCAACACTACTGACACCTTGATCTCAGACTTCTAGCTTCAGAACTGTGAGAAAATAAGTGCTGTTGTTTAAGCCAGCCAGTATTTGGTACCTTGTTATGGTAGCCCTAGCAAACTAATACAGTCTACCCTACCCTACTCAGCAAATCCACTCCTAATACGTACCAATGGAAATGTATAGTTTTGTTCACCCGAATATGTCTGATATAATCTAGAACAGAACTTTTTACAGAGTAGCTGCAAACTGGAAACTACCCAAATACTCATGAACTGCAGAATGCAGAAATAAATTGTGATATGTTCACATGTTGACCAATTGAGAGAAATGAGAATAAACCATCTAAAACTGCAGACAACAATATGGATGAATCATCCACACGTATAATGTTGAATGAAGGAGTCACACACACAGAGTACATAATGAATGATTCTATTTATATGATGAACAAAAACAGATGACGCTATTCTTTACCATTAGAATTGAGAATTGTGTTACCCCTTGGACGGGGGTAGCCACTGGAAGGGAGCATAGGGAAGGCTTCTGGCAATACAAGTCATGTTTTATTTCTTGATCTGGGTATTAGTTTCATGGGTGTGTTCAATTTTTGAAAATTCAGTGAGCTGTACACAGTTTATGTATATGGTCTTTTCTATATGTATACTTCAATCAAAAAGTTTTAGAAGGAGTTTTTCTATAAAAAAAAGATGGGCACGAGTCCCTGACATTCTAATTTGCCTCTCTTTGCTTGGGGGGAGAGAAAGGAGGGGCTGCTTTCTGATTCCAAGTCTAGAGAGGAGGCTTCAAGGAACTTTCAAACAACTTGACATATGTCTCTAGGAGCTTGCGGGACAAAGTGAGATAGGTAAAGAGTCAGAACCTTCGGCGTGCTAACTGCTCTGCTGGCAGACTAAACAAAAGACTTTAATGTTAGAGACAGTCTGCCCTCATTTGCCTGTGCAAGGACTGTATCAGCATTTCCCCTGGATCAGATCTGGGCCATCCTGAGCGAGAGAGCTGGTGTGGAGGAGCTAAGATCTCCTCCAAGAGGACACTTAAAAAGGGAAAACACAACTCAAGCCAAGAAGCTGATGTGCTGCTGAACTACTGTGGCGTGAAGAAACATAAACTCATCGAAGGACACAGATGCATTTGCTCTCATCAAAAGGAATGCAGATGAGTCACTTCCATCAGCGGGGGTGGTAGGGCGGTGTCCTCAGAAGAACCATCAAAGGGTAAACACTTGTCAACCCTCAAGAGCAAGGGTCGGCTTATGACAGTATTTGTCACGTAAGAACTTTCTCGACCACCATGCCTTCCTCATCCTGTTCTCATTGGAAAAAAGGTTAGAAACCCCTAGCCAGCAAGGGAAGAAGTTGTATGTGACACTGGGCAGAGGAATGTGGCCTATTTCTTCAACACGTTCCATACTGGGAAAGAGAGGAGAACCATTAAAACTGGAATTTTAAGTCATAACTCAGCTATCAGACTCCGGGCCCGGGAAAGATAGTTAAAAGTCACAGAGCAAATCCTGAAAGTTCTCATCACAAGAGAAAAAAATTGTAACTATGTGTGGTGATAGATGTTAACCAGACTTTGGTGATCATTTCACAATAGAGACATGTATTTATTCATGTTGTATACCTGAAATTAATGTAATCTTATATGTCAATTATATCTCCATAAAATAAAAACCACAGCATAATTTTCAAGGGGGTCATAAATTAATATACTCATAAAACTTATACCTAGAACATTTATTTATGTCCCAGTAGTACACATCATCCTTGGGCTATATCAACCTGACTTCCTCAATAATGGACCAATAGGAACTATTGGTTCAGTAGAAGTAGGAGTGAGTGAGGGGAAACAATTGAGGGAAACTCTAAGGGTTTTAGTTTGGGTGATCAGAAGGGACTGATGTCCATAAACAAAATGCAGATGCAGGAGAAAAAAGCAGGTTTGGTGGTGGAGGCAATAGAGGAGTTCATGTTTGATGTGCTGAGTTTGAGGTACCTCTGGGATATGGTGGTGAAACTTATCTTTGGACAGCTGGGAACTCAGAAATGAAGCTTAAAAGAAGCGGCTGGACTTGGAATCATCAGGGCCAGTTGATGTCTTAGGAGTAGATGTGGTTTCCCAAGAAGAACATTAGGAACATTATTTTCTGAGGAGCGATTAGCAGAGTAGTCAGTAAAGGCACTTGCAAAGTAGGCAAGGAAAAGAAAAGGGTGATTTTCCTGAAGCTGAAGCAAGAGAGTGTCCCCTGAAGAAAACTGAGATCAACAGTGGCAAAATTCTACAGATTTCAGGGAAAAGAGATACTGAAAAGTATCTGTTAAACCTCAGAGGACTCCAGTGATCTTAGAGTTACCATCTTGTGAAAAGAAGTTGGGTGCGAAAGCCAGGAAACAGTGGAACAAATGAGACGTGAGAAAGTACAATCCGTGTGGACTGTTCTAGAAATCTAGTTACATAGGGAAGTAGGCAAAAGTTTAAACACAGAAAGGGTCAGGGGAAGGGGTCCTTCCCTTTTTTGTGCCAAAGTCTCCTTCGGCAGTCTGGTGAAGCCTATGGTCCTTCTCAAGAATGTTTTTAAATGCAAAAGGGAAAATATGTAAGATTACAAAATAATCAAGTTATATTAAAAAACACATACCAAAAGTTCTTAAAATTTCATGATAGAAGTATACAGGTGTTTCTTTATCGATGCATTAAACGATAGGATTTACTGGCAAGAATATTAACTATCATAATTTGAAAGTGGTGATGAGTGCAAATGATATTTCAAGGTATCTTCAACAAACTGTTATGTGATTAAAAATTACCTGTGATTCTAGTGACAAAGTCACAAGAACTGCTAAGAGTAGTGAGCTTTTGTACTTACAGTCATAGTAGAAAGAAATGTTACATTTCAGTAAAAATAAAATTAAGTGTAATTCGTATATTGAATTCAGCATAAAATTAAGTGTAATTTTGATTGAAATATATTTCATATATAATATTTATTCCACATAAAAATAATATATATTATATATCTCCAACTTCATCAGCACCGCTGAATTCTAGCCAAGGTTCCCTTGGAGGAGGGAGGGATCCAGAGACCTCAGGTTAAGAGCTTTTTACTAAGGGAAGAGAGGTATTTTTGTTTTAAAGGAGAAAAATGTTGTTTATGATAGAGTGGAAGGTTTTAAGTCTTGCTCTGGTGGTATGGCAGGATAATGCAGTGAAGTAGGGACAGGCTCTGGAACTATACTCCTTGAGTTTAAATCCTGGCCCCCTGTTTATTAGCTGTGTGCCATTAGGCTAGTTATTTAACCATTTAACTTCTTTATACCTCAGTTTCCTTATCTGTAAAATGGGGATGATGAATAGTAACCCACCTCACAGGTTGTTGTGAGAGTTACGTAAGAACACTTTGGCCAGTATTACCTTGACCACCTTCCACTCACTCAGTATCCCTTGGCAAAAGAGACACCTTCAGTTCTCTGAACGTGTAACATTCTTCCTTGCTCAGAACCACTGCATATACTGGTCTTCTGTCTGGAAGGCTCTCCCCACTGTTCTCAGCATGACTGACTCCTTATCCTTTGGGATTCAGTTTGAATGTTACCTCCTTAGACATGCTTTTCCAGAAACCATCTCTGAAATAGAACTCCCACCATTTCTCTGTCTCTCAGCATCCTTTGTCCCAATTTGTAACCGTTTTGGTTAGCTGTTGTCTATAATGAGCTCCATAATGGCTGGAGTGGTGTCTCTCTTGATCCTCTCTCTAGCCCCTGTCCCTACCACATAATAAGCTCTCCATAAATACTCATTAAATGAGCCATCAGACAGGGAGCAACTGAAGATACAAAGGAGATCCCCAGCTATATTCATGCTTGTGGACTGTGCTTCAGTTTTCGATGTGGGCATGTATTATTTTTAGTCTGTTCTCAGTCTTGTCCTGGAGCTGGTGGATAGCCAGACATATTGCTTGCATTAAAGTGTTTATAAGGCAGTATTTAGTCTTTCTTCCAACACTAGGAAGATCCCATCTCTGGTCAAGGCTGAACCAAATTAAACAAGAGAAGAATACCAAATTCTGCGCTGTGCTATGACATTCCATGTTCACAAAGTTGGTGCACAGGACAGCCATGAGCAATTCTTTCACCGAGCCGGTCTTTTGCTGTCACTCTAATTTTAGGCAATGTGAAGTGATGAAAGACATATTGATCTAGCATTGAGGAGCCAGATTGCTAGTTCTGTTAGTTCATGCTTAACTGGGTGATTTTAAGCCCATCAACCTCTTTGGCCCTTCGTTTCTTCATCTAACAAATGGCAATTTAAAAATATCTGCTGTGGCACAGACTGTTAGCTATGCCCCCAAATCCATTCTTCCCTTTACTCTGAGTACAAGACTAGATGACAATTCCAAACTACCCTTGAGGTTGGTGTGGTTATGTGATTAAGCTCTTGCCAACAGAATGTAAGCACAAGTGATATTTGTCATCTCTGTTTCTTGCTCAAGGCCCTTTACTTCCAGGTGGGAATGGAAAGGACTGGAGTGGTATCAAAAATGGTATCTTAAAGACAGCAGAACTGCTGCCAGCCTGGGCGCCTAAATGACTGTGTGGAACAGAAACACCTCCTGACTTGCAATCTTCAGCTAGGACTGTTAAGTAAGAGAGAACTAAGCCACTAACTCTTTGGAATATATTTGTTACAGCAACTAGTGTTTCTCTAACACACATGTCCTACCTACTTTATAGAACTGTGAAAGATAGTACTTCTCACGTATAAGGAAGAGTTTAGGGAGGTAGAAAGTTCTATAAAAATCTGTTGTCATCAATATTTTCTTCCAGCTTTTTTGAAATACAGATGACACATAGCATTGTGTAAGTTCAAGGTATATGATGTGATGATTTGATACATGTATATACTGCAAATCATTTTACTAATACAGAGAAAACAAGTGCATATTAGAGTGCCTGACCTATAGTAGATATTTAATGTTTACCTGTTGAACAAGTAAACGAACATCTTGCTGATGAAAAGCCTGAGATTAAAAAAAAAGTCTATACAACACAAAAGCATGGGAAAGATATTTGTTTGCTCAGGGAAAACTTTTAATTGATTCACTTGAGCTCACACAAATAAAGCAAAAACCTTCTGGATATGTACTTTTTTCAAGAAGATTGCTTTTCTTTTTAATACTTGTTCCATCAAAAATAATTATAAGATATTAAAGGACATTTTGCAACAAGGAAAATATACCCTTATTCACACCACCGAAACACACGCTTTCATTTTTATCCATTGGCTTAGAACTTTTATCTACATGCATGTCAATTTTTCATAGTTGTAAATCTGTTTCTTCTTATTATTTTTAAAATAAATTTTAATTTGTACTTGGTAAGGAAAGCACGGGTTTGGTAATTCTCCAGAAGTGATTCCAACAAAGAACCACCTAATATTTCTAACAGTTCCAATTTAATTTTGCCAAGGGGTTCCATTATTATTAAAAAGCATAACAGGGAGAGGAGGTGATTTTCGTAAGAAAGTACACAGAGGTGTTAATTCTCACTACAATTAGGGTGATAAGGTTACAAATGTCACAATCTTTCTACTTCCTTTTAAAAGCTTATCTTGTGGGTCTTACAAAAATTAAATGAAGGGCAAATGAGTATATATGGATCTTATTTAAGGATAAAAATGAATTCAGTGATTAATTCCACAAATGTTTCTTGAGCGCCCACTATGTGTCAGGGAGAATGTGGACCATACTGACACAGTCTCTACCATTGAAAAGGTTAAAGTATGGATGAAAGACAAGAAGACACATTTCGGTGAGCTCAGAGGAAGGGTGAGGCCATTTTCTGGAGGAAATGAGACCTGATGTTTGGCTGGAAGCTTGGCAGGCAAATGGGTAGAAGGAGGTCGAGGTTTGCTGGACACATGGACCATAATGAATGATGCTCACGAGACTGTAGGTTACTCTACCGTACTGGACATTAATAGAGCACACTGAGGGTGAATGGATGAGAAGGGAGAAGTAAGCAGAGGTCAGATCATGAAGAGGACAAAAGCTTCGTCATAGCAGTGATGGTGTTTGTTCATCACTGCCTAGGGCAGCACTTGGCACATACAAACATGCGTATACTCCATCTGTATTTGTGCAATGAATTAAGCCACATTATGCTATGCAGTTGACCATTACTGGTCATAGTCATTGGACTCTGGTTGCAAAGGAAGAGAGGTACACCCAGGTGGGAAGGGACAGCTAGTCTCAAGAGAGAGAGACTGCATCTATGATGGCCCTTATTGCCATGCTGGGTATGCCACAGGACCACTGCTCGCTTCTCAGTGCTGGGACACTGCTTCATTTTTGTTGGTCCTGAACTGTCTGATGCTAAACAGCAGGGGTCAGGCACACTGAACCCTAATCTGAGAAATGCCTCCTTATTTCACCTTCATTTCTCGATGGCAATGGGACTGCCACAACTGTAGCTTCTTAGGACATGCTTGCGAAGCAAATGTATAAATGCCATTTCCAACTCCTATTCCTAGAAGCAGGGAATAAGGGTGGGTGGGAGAGAGATGGGGAAGTCACAGAAGAAAGAAGGGAAGGTTGAGGAGAGAGACTGAAGACTTCTAATTGTTTCTTTTTTAAAATATCCTCAAGGTTTTAATTAATTAATTTACTTATTTTTGGCTGTGCTGGGTCTTTGTTGCTGCCCGCGGGCTTTCTCTAGTTGCAGCGAGCGGGGGCTACTCTTCATTGCAGTGCGCGGGCTTCTCATTGCAGTGGCTTCTCTTTGTTGCGGAGCATGGGCTCTAGGCGCATGGGCTTCAGTGGTTGTGGCTCGCAGGCTCTAGAGCGCAGGCACAGTAGTTGTGGCGCATGGACTTAGATGCTCCGCGGCACGTGGAATCTTCTCAGACCGGGGATGGATCCCGTGTCCCCTGAATTGGCAGGCGGATTCTTAACCACTGTGCCACCAGGGAAGTCCCCTAATTGTTTCTTTATCCTTGATTCTAGTCTTTAGGTTTTGAAACTCCTCTTAGTTGAAAATGAGCATTAATGATGAAAATTAACCAGAAATCTTAGTCTCTAGGGAGATGAATGGATTAATAAACCAGATCTAGCAATACTGAATAATTTGGAGACAAACACAGATTTGACGAGTGAGAGCCCAGCAGGGTGGCTGACTTTGGAAACATTTTGCTCCTGCTCTGCTGGGCATGCTAAGAATGCATGGCGCTGGCTGACTCCATGGGGGTAGCGCATGGATTCAGCTGCCGAAGAGCGAGGTGAAATTAAAGAGAGAATGAAATGTGTGATCTGATTTAATCACATCTGCTGCTTCAATTTCTCAATAACAGCACCCTGCTCCACTGTGTCAAGTTGGAGAATGAAAAGCAATATATATATATATGAATATATATATGAATCATAGCTAGAAGATGGATTAACTCTCTAATGCCTGCCAATCCATTTCAGGCATCTAAAATGCAAATGACAACTGAGTTTTTCTTATAAAGAATTTGGGAGCAATTATTCCTGGACCTGGATTGGCATAAAATTACCATAAACTGAGGAGTAAGCAATGAAATGTCACCTCCTAAAAGAGACCAAAACCTCAGGACCCAGGCTAGGGGATGGCTTGGGGAACATTATGTATTTCAATACCCAGGTCATCCTCTGCTTCTCTTCTGATGACTGAATGAATGCATGCTTCGTGTTGCTTCCGATTTCTAGTAGGATGACAGCCACCAAGTACAAGACCCAATTCAGCCTCTTTTAGGAATGCATGTTTGTGAGGAGTTTAAAAGTTACAAATCTGTACTGGAATTGATATTTAGTGGAAATCATCCTCCCATCCCCAACCTGCCCTCTCACAAAGGAGCTGCTGCTTTAGGGCCTCTGGGCTCTATACCGAGTATCAGACACAATACACAATGATACTGTGCAGGACCTGCATGCTTCCCTGGCTAGTCAGATACCTTATGGCAGCGAGGTCCTAAAGGTTAGTAAGGTGATTCATCTAATGTAAGATAGTTATTGTGGTTAAATGTTCCATTTTTCTGGGGTGGGGAGATGCCTTCTACGTGATTCCATTTAGCAGCAGAAGATAAATGCTTAGGTCTAATTAGCTTACCATAGGCAGTTTTACATCCCATTTACAGTGAAGCAAATCAAAGATGAAAACAACTAGACAACAGCTATTTTGGTCCCTTCCATAGAGTAAGCAGGCAGTGGCGTGCAAACATGCACACGGGTGATCCCCAAAGATGCACAGCTAGTTCAGAGAAGACTCACTTCAAAAGACAGACTCAGTGAAGGGCATTTTGTAGGGAATACATGAACGGACAGTCCAGAATTCTAATGTAATCAATTTTTCAGAAGCATGGACTTTCAATATATATTTTTTAAATGACCTCCTAAAAAATAATTTCTACTGCCAGAGATCTGAGTAACTGCAAGTTCTCCTCGTTCCTCTTTTGCTTCTGAAAACCCAGAGTGTGTTAGCCATCTTGGTAGCATGTATATCACAGTCTACTGCAATCCTCTGATCTCATCTCCTAAGACTGGAGGCCTCTCGAGGGCAGAAAGCCTGGCTTGCTCATCTTTGTCATCCATTTCCAAAGCATATGATGTAGCACCTCCACGGCCCAGGTATGCAACAAACAGGTGTGAACGGCCCCATTCGCCACTCCAGGTAGCCTCACTCTGGAGAGCAGTGAGTTATTTCCCAGTTTATGGAAGAACAACGGGTAAATGCCACTGGAGGGAGGGAGAGGTTGGCGGGCAATCAAGTGAAGTTATATTAAAATTAATTTTCTGATTTGTAAAAGATCTGCTGAATGGGCCCTTTACAGATCTTGAGTGAGGATTTATAAACACAAGATGTTGATTTAAAACAAAGGCCCATTCATTTTGCCACGTGGTACATTTCTTTAGCACCCTGAAGAGTTGAAGCAGTCTTGGGGGTTCCTGGCCCTGACCTTTTGTTGTCTGATTGGCGAGGGTGGGCTGTGGTGGAGTCCCTGGGCTGCTTCGAGATCCTGGCATCTCCTATTCAGAAGACGGATCTTCAGCTTGAAAAGCTGTGAATGCCAGAGATGTCTTTTAAGGTGCGCCAGATCTGCTTTCAATTTCCAATATGTAGAGTGAGAGCGACATATTTTTATCCATTTAAAGAGCCTTATGGAAACTATATAGACTCACAAACAAGTCTATAATAATATAGGAGATAATTAGTATATGTTAATCATTCCCGATTATATTTTGGCTTAAAATAAGCTGGTTTGCTCTCTTTACCCTCTTTTTAGTAGACAAAGCAATGGATATGACGATGCCTCGCCTCTTCTTGAAACCTTGCGGAGGCTTGTCCTTACTTTTAGAATAAAACCAAAATCCTGACCACGGCCCTGCGAAGTGTGTTGCTCTCCATCCTTGGCTACTGTCCGCCTGCCTCACTAGGCCCTTCTGCTAATTTCTTCAGTTTACCAAGTTCTTCCCAGACTCTGGGCTCTTCCTACAGGCTGTACCTCTATTGTGTTGCTCTTCTGCCCGCTTCTTTGCTTGATTCACTTGTTTATCATTTGGGGCTCAGATGACTGGCCACTCCCTTACGAAACCCTTTCCCTGACCCTGTAGTCTCAGTTCCCCTTTGTACACCATCACACAGGCACTTCTTCACAACTGTCATTTCATAGGTACGCCTTGTTCATTGTTGTGTCCTTCGCACCTGGTCCAGCACATAATAGGTGCTCAATAAATAATTACTGAATGGCAAAGTATCTTTCAACTAGAGCTGACTATAGACTTGAAGCATCAGGCATTGCAGTGGAGTGGATGGGGGTGGACTCTGGACTCTGAAATCAGCTTCAGCAAGAGGGACAAGTCATTTCAACTCCCTGAGCCTTGCTGTCCTCATCTGGAATCATAATGCCATGAACACTACCTCTGAAGAAAGTGAATACACGCAGTGCTGCTTGACAATGATGTTCCGCATTGTTCACAGTCACTCTACTGTTAATATCACTCTGTGTATGGCTCTAGCCATTCTTCCTATTTCTGGGGAAAAGTCTCACATAAAAGCAAGCTTCTGACCTTCCTCCTTTCAGAAATCTAAAGAGAAGCAGGAGTAGGGAAAAGCCTAGCTTTAGTGCTGAAGCAGGTCACCTAATAAAGCCATTTACACGCAGCCAGAAACCTCAGACTGAGGGAAGACATACAAATTCTCATTCTGAGAGTGGAGCACAGTTGTCTGGGGACAAGTAAGGGGAAGGCATTTTGGGAAAGTCAAATAACATCACTAAATCAGGAGGCCTGGCTCCATGGGTGGGGCAGGGGAAGGAACAGGGCACCACATGGAGTCCCCTTCCCCACTGTGGACACAGGGCCCTCTAGGACCACAGCTGGGGGAAAGCGAGGACAGTTGAATGGTTACCCTTCGCTATTTTTTCTCTTACATGGCTTATTTTTACTTTTAATTTTTTAAAATTGTGAAGTGTCGTTTGTAAAAAGAAGTTATGAAAATTGTTGTGATTAGATTTAACGTATCATTGAATTAAAACTTTAGATGTATTAAAACTTTAGATGTATAATTATTTAAAACCACTGTCATTAAAAATTAGTATTACTATTAAAAATAACAGTAAAGCAAATACCAATGCATCAGCTACTGATCTTAGCAAGTAGAATGTCAGCAGTGCCTTCGAATGTCTGGAGGGCTTTTTCCTGATTCCATCCCCTCCCCTCCACCTGTGGGCATCACTATCTGGTACTTGCGTTCATTGTTAACTTGCTTTTTAAAAAAACACCTCTACCACCTATGTGTATATCTCTAGTCTAAGTAACGTATTTTAGCGTTGCCTGTTTGGAAATGGATGTGAGTGGACCACACTGAAAGTCTTCCATTTGACTCTTACTCAACTTTGTTTCTGACATTTGTTCATACTGATGCATGTGGCTAATTAAGATTTACTTTCCATTGCACAAACGTACCGCAATTTATTAACCATAACCGCAGATGGCGTGTGGGCTTATTTCCAGTTTGGGGCTATTACTTGACTTTTTTGTGGACTTACTCTGACATCTAGGGGAGAGGTTCTGGAGGCAGGGCAGTCTGCTGGAAGTAGAGAGACTCATTTTTATGGAACAATGTGGAATATGCAGTGTGGGAAAATAATGCACATGGCCCAACCACACAGAACTCCTGTGAGGTGGGGATGTTCTCTGACCAAACTGTCACCAACGTGGTCATTCATTAAGAAATAGGACGAACATTCTGGAACTAGACAGGATACTGCTCCAACTCATGTAAATTCTGTCCAGCTCACAGGGATAGACAAGTAATGTGAAATACGAGATGTAGCCACACGAAGTACACAGAATAGTGGGTAGAGTGAAGTGTACCCAAGATACGGAGAGATGGCTCTTGACGCAGGAGTCCCCAGGCTGAGTCTACATGCTGAGAGTCCTCAGCATGCAGGAGATGCTGAGTAAGGCGAAGCTCTCCTGCTGGGTCTACTCAAGAAACTGGCTACTCTCCATTCTCCTGAGGCTACCGAATGACAAAGCTTATTATGTAAACGCATAGCACGCAGCCCTCAAATTAAGAGTGCCTGGGAATGCAGAGAAGTCACCCAAGGCACCAATGAAGAGTAAGTTATCAAATAGGCTCCCAACAAGGAATTAAAAGAAAAGGTTCTCCACCACAGACTATAAACATAATATAAACCCAAGGAAATACACGTATGAGGAAATAGTAGACTTTGGAAAAATTTGCCATAAGAGAAAGACAAAAGTTTAAGAAAGTAACTACTTTGTATTCTCAAGGTAATTACTCAAAATACAAACTTGCTAAAAAGAGAGGTCATGAGGCAACAAACGGAAATAAAAAGGGATTTTATGAAAAGAATACAAGGAAGCAAATAATTCCATTGCAGAATTTCAAACTGCTAAAAAGCAGTGAAGACGAGAATTGTTCCTGAATTAAATGGAATTAGACTAGTGAAATAGGACAGTGGTTCCAAACCTAGACGATCACAGAAATATGGTGGTGGTGGGGGAAGCGGATACTTAAAATATATATTTCTAGGGTTAAATATAAGAGATCTTGATTCAGTGGGCCTTGGGTGAAGCTAAGAAATCTATACTTCTAAAATTCCCTGAAGAGATTCAGAAAATCAATCTGCTTTAGAAACTATTAAGGTGAGTGCAAACTTGAGACATTCACCCAGAATTCAGAGAAAGAAAAAAGCAAGTGAAAATGACTAAAGAGAAAAAGATGGACTGGAATCATGGACACAGTGTATGTAGCATATGCATAATGGGAGTAAATGAGGAAGGAATTGGAACCATTGCAAGAGAACCAATTTCAAAAACGTAAATTGCCCTAAACAGAGTGAAAAATACAGTCTACAGAATGGGAAAAAATATTTGTAAACCATGTATCTGATATGGGTTAATATAAACATAAAGAACATAAAGAACTCATACAACTCAGTAAGAAAAAGAGCAAATAACCCAAGTTAAAAATGGGCCAGGGATCTGAAAAGACATTTCTCCAAGGAAGACATATGAAAGGCTAAAAGGTACATGGGAAGCTGCTCAGCATCACTAGTCATTAGGGAAACGCAAATTAAAACCACAATGAGATACCACCTCACACCTGTTAGAACGGCCACCATCAAAAAGACAACTTAGAGAACGGACTTGAGGTTATGGGGAGGGGGAAGGGTGAGCTGTGACAGGGCGAGAGAGAGTCATGGGCATATACACAGTAACAAACGCAGTAAGGTAGATAGCTAGTGGGAAGCAGCCGCATGGCACAGGGATATTGGCTCGGTGCTTTGTGACAGCCTGGAGGGGTGGGATGGGGAGGGTGGGAGGGAGGGAGACGCAACAGGGAAGACATATGGGAACATATGTTTATGTATGACTGATTCGCTTTGTTGTGGAGCAGAAACTAACACACCATTGTAAAGCAATTATACCCCAATAAAGATGTTAAAAAAAAAAATAAATAAAATATTAAAAAAAAAAAAAGACAAGAGAGAACAAATATTGGTGTGGATATGAAGAAAAGGGAATCCTTGTAAATAATGGGGGGGGCTGTAAATTGAGACAGTTGCTATGTGGAAAACAGTATAAAGGATCCTCAAAAAATTAAAAATAAAACTACCATATGATCCAGCCATTCCACTTCTGGGAAAATACTCAAAGGTAACAAAAACACTAACTAGAAAAGATATCTACACCTCCATGTTCGTAGTAGCATCATTTACAAAAGCCAAGACATGGAAATGACCTAAGTATCCATTGATGGATGAAGGGATAAAGAAGTTGTGGTATATATAAACAATGGAATATTATTCAGGCATAAAAAGCGAGGAAATCCTAACATTTGCAATAACAGAGATGGATCTTGAAGACATTATACGAAGTGAAGTAGTCATACAGAGAAAGACAAATACTCTATGATCCTACTTATATGGAGAATCAACCCCCCCCCCCCAAAAAAAAAACAGAGAAAGAGATCAGAACTGTGGTTACCAGAGGCAGAGGGGGGAAAGGGGGCGGGGAATTGGAGGAAGGTGGTCAAAAGGTACAAACTTGCAGTTATAAGATAAATAAGTACTAGGGATGGCATGTACAACATGATGATTATAGCTAACACTGCTGTGTGATATACAGGAAAGTTAAGAGAGTAAATCCTAAGCATTCTCATCACAAGGAGAAATTTTTTATTCTTTTCTTCTTTATTTTTATTGTATCTATATGAGAAGGGGGATGTTTGCTGAACCAATTGTGGAAATCATTTACAATGTATGTACATCAAACCATCATGCTGTATGCCTTAAACTTATATAGTGATGTATGTCAATTGTTTCTCAATAAAACTAAAAAAAGATAAGCTAGAAAAAGAATAATAAAATGGATAAATGCAAACCAAAAAAATGGATACTGAAGAAAAATCTCTCTGAAGTGAGAGAAAAAAAATCACTAAAGTTTTACTGTGGACTTTGTGAAAACTGATAAATATTTAGATCCACTGAATATCAAGTCTAAAGAAAGAAACCTTCCCAAATCCAGGAAAAAGAAATAGATACTGTATAAAAGAAAAAAATATATCAGTCTTATTTGTCTATGTGGTTTTCAGGGAGAATGGTTACGCTATGCTTCCCAAATTCTATCATCAGTAATAAATGAAGGCAAGGAGAAGACATTTTCAGCTGGGAAAGGGCTTTAGAATGCTGATGTGCTCTGTACGGTAACTGAGATGAACCAACAATATGGGCGTTGAGGAATGCAAACATTGTTAAATAGCGTTGTTTGTAAGGAGAATGTAAACGCTATCTCATTCTTGAAACAAGAGGTCCGGTTATGTGACAATCAACAATTTAACTATTGCAGGGACTTCCCTGGTGGTGCAGTAGTTAAGAATCTGCCTGCCAATGCAGGGGACACAGGTTCGAGCCCTGGCCCGGGAAGATCCCACATGCCGGGGAGCAACTAAGCCCGTGCGCCACAAATAGTGAGCCCACACGTGTAGAGCCCGTGCTCCGCAACAAGAGAAGCCACCACAATGAGAAGCCTGCGCACTGCAACAAAGGGTAGCCCCGGCTTGCCGCAACTAGAGAAAACCTGCGCGCAGCAATGAAGACCCAATGCAGCCAAAAATAAAAACAAAACCAAAAAACAAAAAAACCAATTTAACTATGGCAGACTGAGATAAAAACCTAAAGTAGAATAACAAAACCTGGGGGGAAGGGGTGGTGTGTGTCCAGAGCTGAAGGAAGGAAAGCGTGGGCACTTTTCATCTGTACGTGGGGTGAGTCAGTAGATATTGTTTCATTCTTGACATTAATAATTTGAGAAACAGAGGTTTAGAACATAGGTTTTAAACATGTGTCAATATTATTTAAAAATTTGATAGTAATGATCAGAAGAACTTTAAACAAGTACCATACCTTCCAAATTCCTGGAGTAGGATGCAGGGGGGTAAGGAATCAACGATAAACTCGTAACGTAGAGCAAAACTAGACACATCCATTTAAAAAAGGAAAAAAGGAGGAACAAAAGGGACCCCCAAGATTGAAGTCAGATGGAAGCTAAGAGAACAGAACAAAATAATCGACTTTTATAATCATACATATTTATGAAAGTCTGAAAGTATATGCGCCAAAAGGTTAACATGGTGCATGGTGTTTTTAGAGTAACTTTAACTTTAAAATTTTTGACTAAATTTAAAAAAAATTTTCTGGCAGCAATTACATCTATGTGATTAAAAATAAAACATACACTGAAAATTCCTCTTCATTCATCTGAATGAACGCTGATCACGGAGGCCCTCATTAAAACTAGAAATGACCAGCCTAGCTGCCATGGCTGAGATTGGCATTTGCTGTGATTGTGTGACTTGTTTCACTAATCTGACTCATTTCCCCAAACAGGATGCACAGGTGGTGTGTTCATTTATTTAGTCACAACACTAATTACTCTTTACCATCGTGCTCTTCCCTGGTTTTCTCCACATAACCACTGCAACGGTAGGAAAGCACCTTTGGGTGGTGCTTGTGTGCGTGTGCAGAAGGTGTGGGACCTTGGCTTCTCAGCTGTGGGTCAGTCCCTGTGAGGATGGGAGGGCTCACTGGTGACCGTTCAGCCCCTTCGCACCACACACTTTTATCTGCCCTCCAGCTTCAGCTCTCGTAATTGCCCCACCACAAACCTCAAATTCCAGCCACACAGAGCAAGTCATTTCTTGAATCCTGCTGCCATGCCTGGACTGCTTTGCCACATTAGGGGAAAATGAAGGGCCACTCCTAAGGGTCCACGGCCCCTCTGCCTATCCCCTTGTTTACCTCGTGTATTGTGACTGCTTTAGAGTCATCTGCTGAGGAAATGTCTGTCTCGCCACGTGGATGCCTGCTGCAAGGGAAGTGTGGTGTTTGCCTTCCCGCATTAGCACGGTGCCTACAAAGTAGAAAGTGCTCAGCAGACACTGCTGCATGGAGACCTTCTCTGAGCTGCTTCCCTTCAGCTCCCAGCCCCCTCTTCCCCTGCTCACACCTGTCTTCGCTGTGGGAGAGATCCTGAAACCCAGTCCCTCTAAAACTGAGTGCCCTCCGTCTGAAACTTTATTCCTTTTCTTGTCCTGCCCCTGTTCCCCTCAGGACTGAGGAGCATTAAAGAAAAGGGGGACTGAAACCAAGCAGGACCCTGTTGGGGGCTTCCCGGATACAAGCCCCCCCATTTCCCATGATTCTGGTTTGGCATTCTCTTGAGTTCCAAAGAACAGACTCAAGCGGTTAATGATCAGAACAACAGAATCACAGGCCTCCTAGTTCCTCCTGAAGGGATAAAGATAACAATCCGATGCCTATCTCTGAGTTGTTCTACAAAAACTAAGACACCCACCCCTCAGCCAGGTGGAGGATGGTGACCACGTGCTGACCACGAGCACCAAGACCCCAGGCTGGCTGGAATGACCGACATTCCTGAAACATCACCCTGTTAGCTCACCACCAACCAATCAGAAAAACGTCCAGGGGCAGCGGGCCTCTCAATGTTGTGGCCTCTCCCGCTGCGGAGCACAGGCTCCGGATGCGCAGGCTCAGCGGCCATGGCTCACGGGCCCAGCCGCTCCGCAGCACGTGGGATCCTCCCGGACCGGGGCACGAACCCGTGTCCCCTGCATCGGCAGGCGGACCCCAACCACTGCGCCGCCAGGGAAGCCCACCTAATGTTGCCTTTAAAAACCCATGTCTGAAAGCCAGTGGGACTTTGGGTCTTTTGAGCATTAACTGCCCGATCTCCTTGCTTGGTAAATACATGCTGTACCTTCCTTCACCATAACCCAGTGTCGGGAGACTGGTGGATGAAGCCGAGTCCGGTTAGGTAACAATTTTAGGGTCTAAGAGGCAGCGTCTGGCAAACCTTGTTCTCTGAGCTTCTGAGCTCCACAGGGCCACTCTCTCCTGGAGGAGCACAGATGAGATTTTTATGCAACAAAATAAGCCGGCAAGAGTTCAACGGCACGGCTGCTGTGCTCTGTGGCCGGCTCCACCCTCACTGAAGAGCTTAGCTGCTTCGTACTTCCTTCTCATCCACCTCCTACCCAAAGTCCCACCACTCTCCGGAAGGAAGCTGGCACCAGGCTTGTTCAGTTTTCTGTATCATGATCCCAAGTGGGTCTCCACTGAAAGAGAGGGGATGTTCGCAAAGACCTGATGTTGAAGTTGAGTATTCCCAAGTTGAAGAATTTCCTCACCCAGCCCTATCTTTGACAATATGATCAAGCAATAATCCTTTTGTTTTACAAATTTACAAACAAAGGACACAAAAGAGTGTCTTATTTTCAGGCTGGGTCAGGAGAGTATTGAATACAGTAGGACCTCATTTACAAAGTGTTAGAGTCACTAGGAGCCCAAGAGACCCTCTGAAGAACGGGGGTTTATGCATTTCGCCTTCCTCCCACTTCCTCTCTGATCACTGGTCCCCTCAATCTCCACTAGGTCACCTCTACTCCAGTCACATTGTGCTCAGCGTCCAAATAGCCCACCACTGCGCGTCTTGTATGTGTGTGTCCCATCCCTTCATGACCACCCCGCAAAACAGCAGTCATCTTTCTAGATGTTGCCCAAATGCCAACTGTTCGGCAAAACACTCTTGAATGACTTTGCCCACAGTTAGACATATAAACACAGTACTGGGGCAGCTCTTAGTATTATGTCATTGCATGAGAAGTTATCTGTTTCTACATCTTCATTTATGTTTTTATTCAACTAGATATTGGGTAAGTGGCACGAGTGGGTGAGCTCTTTGAGGATGGAGACTGTGTCTGTCATCCCTGGGACCTTAGATCTCAGCTCCGCACCTGCATAAGTTATGCGCACAGTAACTCTTTGGTGCATACAAAATGATGGCAAGATAAAGCCCAGCTCTTTGATATTCAGGAATGACTATGCTCATTTTACAACAGAGAGGTGCCCGCCTTGTGCCTAAGATAGGTAAGGAAGATATCACAGTTTCTCTATTTTTTTTAATAGGTGGCTCTTACTATCAGGAAGTTCTTCTCATATCTAATCTGAATCACACGTCCCATAATTCAAGCTTCCCCTTGATCCTCCCTTGCTTTGAAAATGACAAAATGTTGCTCTTCACCACTATTCTGATATTTGAAAATTATTCTAAAATTTTCTCAGCTAGTTCCAACTAACAAAAGAATGTGGTGTTGAGAATCTCAATTAACTATTCCTATGAAGGCCAGTTTCAAGGCTATCTATCTTTTACAGTTATTTTCTCCTGGGGACTGTTGAAGGCCTTTGCACCACATGCCACAGTTGTAGGGCCAGAAGCTTCCTAGGCCTGGTAAAGGCACAGCCTTGGCTAGAGGAAGAGAGACTTCCTGGATCTAAGAAGAGTGTACATTCCCCCCATTCACTGTCTCAAAGACCCTTTACCTATCGTGTGACACTTTTTTTTTTCTTTTTAAGTTTTTATTGAATTTGTTACAATATTGCTTCTGTTTAATGTTTTGGTGTTTTGGCCCCGAGGCATGTGGGGTCTTAGCTCCCTGACCAGGGATCGAACCCACACCCCCTGCGTTGGAAGGCGAAGTCTTAACCACGAGGGAAGTCCCTTGTGTGACATTCTTGATGTGGCTCTTGATGTGGCTCAGCTACGACCTCTGTGGCTGTCTCGTGCACTCCAGGCTTTCCCTCCCCTTCCATTTGCGCACGTGACTCTCTACTGTGACACATTTCCATACTCTCCTAATACCCAGGGGTTTGAGGTTGGTTTTCCAAGGAATTGTCTTTCGGCAATATCTGAGGGGCTGGCCACAAATTACTTTGTCCTGGGTCCCAAATATAACGTCAAATAGTACCTGGCAAAAGATTTTCAGGAACTACGAACTGTCCCACAACTTAGCGTATTAGGGGCTGAAATGTGTCTTCCCCAGATTCACATATCGAAGTCGTAATCCTCGTCAAGTCAGAGTGTGAGACCTGATTTGGTGGCATCGATGGAATGATGTAAGACGAGGTCAAATTGGAGTAGCATGGTCCCCTTACCCAGTACGACTGGCGTCCTTATAAAAGCGGAAGACTGGGCAGAGAGAGAAAGGCATGTGAGGACTAGAGTCATCCGGCCATACAAGAAACTACGAGAAGGTAGGAGAGAAGCCTAGAACAGGCCCTTCCCTAATGCCTTCACGTGGCGATTTCTGCTGTTCTAAGCTATCCAGTTTTGGGCACTTTGTTACTGCAGCCCTAGTAAACTAACACAAAATGCGATATACTACCTGATTTCTTAGTTTATCTGGCTGTTCTGAAGGGGGCAAGCACGTTTCCCTTTAAAGTTTGTGTCAAGTCTTCAAGTTACATCACACTAACTACTCCCCTAGGGAATGATTAGACATTTGACATTGTCCTCTGCACTGAGGCAGAGAACGCTAAGAATGCAGCAGCGTGAGAGATTACTACAAGCACCTATATGCCAATAAAATGGACAACCTGGAAGAAATGGACACATTCTTAGAAAAGCAAATCTTTCCAAGACTGAACCAGGAAGAAACAGAAAATATAAACAGACCAACCACAAGCACTGAAATTGATACTGTGATTAAAAATCTTCCAACAAACAAAAGCCCAGGACCAGATGACTTCACAGGTGAATTCTATCAAACATTTAGAGAAGAGCTATCACCTATCCTTCTCAAACTCTTCCAAAATATAGCAGAGGGAGGAACACTCCCAAACTCATTCTACGAGGCCACCATCACCCTGATACCAAAACCAGACAAAGACGTCACAAAAAAAGAAAACTACAGGCCAGTATCACTGATGAACATAGATGCAAATTTCCTCAACAAAATACTAGCAAACAGAATCCAACAGCACATTAAAAGGATCATACACCATGATCAAGTGGGGTTTATCCCAGGAATGCAAGGATTCTTCAATATATGCAAATCAATCAATGGGATACACCATATTAACAAACTGAAGGAGAAAAACCATATGATCATCTCAATAGATGCAGAGAAAGCTTTTGACAAAATTCAACACCGATTTATGATAAAAATCCTCCAGACGGTAGGCATAGAGGGAACTTACCTCAACATAATAAAGGCCATATATGACAAACCCACAGCCAACATCATTCTCAATGGTGAAAAACTGAAACCATTTCCACTAAGATCAGGAACAAGACAAGGATGCCCACTCTCACCATTATTATTCAACTTAGTTTTGGAATTTTTTAGCCACAGAAATCAGAGAAGAAAAAGAAATAAAAGGAATCCAAATCAGAAAAGAAGAAGTAAAACTGTCACTGTTTCCAGATGACATGATACTATACATAAAGAATCCTAAAGATGCTACCAGAAAACTACTAGAGCTAATCAATGAATTTGGTAAAGTTGCAGGATACAAAATTAATGCACAGAAATCTCTTGCATTCCTATACACTAATGATGAAAAATCTGAAAGAGAAATTAAGGAAACACTCCCATTTACCATTGCAACAAAAGGAATAAAATATCTAGGAATAAACCTACCTAAGGAGACAAGAGACCTGTATGCAGAAAACTATAAGACACTGATGAAAGAAGATAAAGACGATACAAACAGATAGAGAGATATACCATGTTCTTGGATTGGAAGAATCAACATTGTGAAAATGACTATAGTACCCAAAGCAACCTACAGATTCAGTGCAATCCCCACCATACTACCAATGGCATTTTTCACAGAACTAGAATAAAAAAGTTCACAATTTGTATGGATTTTCCTTCTGGGGAAAGTAATTAAGCATCAGGATAAGTTAGCAAAGAAAGCTGGCTACCATCATTTTCTTGAAGGCTTAACAACGGACACACAGTTATCTTGTATGGGTAGGTTGTGCATCGTTTTTTCCTGAAGTCATGAGCGTGGGCAATACAATCTTTCAAAGTTCTTTTTGGGTCTATTATGTTTATGGTCATAGAACAGTCTTCACGAATGGAAGAAGAAGGAACCTTATGCTTCAGGAATTTGATCCATGTAGCCCTCATTTGAGAGTTCAGCTCTCTGGACTAAGGGACAAGGACTATGCAACCAAGCAGGTCCCTAGTAACTGCTGGCTTGGGACCAGTAATCCATGTCACATGCCAGTTCTGCTTTTACACACCAGTGTCTCTTCCATGCTTTGAGTCCCAAGGTACTGAGTGATTTCAGACCCTGTTAGAGGCAGGGAGACCAAGCATGCTATCTTGACATGCTTTCTTTAACCTTATTTCACCTTCTAGTCACCTCCTGAAGATTAAGCGATAAAACTTTTTATTCACTTAAGAACACACTGCCCATCTAAAGACAGGAATCGTGGGCCATGAGATTCTAGATTTAAATGAAATCACCAGGGATAGTGGATAACACCAGAAACACTCATCACAGTTAAGAGCGGCGCAAAACTAATTTACAGATTATAGGGAGGTGGGAAAACTTAAAAGAATAGAAACAAAACTAGCAAGAAGGCTCTGCTTTCAGGATATATATAAAGTTCTTCCCCCTTTGAAAGTGGATCTCTTCAGCCAGAATTGGATGAGGTGCATAGTCGGTGATTAGTAATCACAAGCTAACCACCACTTACTAGCAACAGTTTCTGTAGCTGCCATTTAATTTAAAAAAAATCTTTATTTTTTATAGTTGTACCTTATTACCAAGACAGTGAGATTATGTTTACTTTGGATTTCAATGAAGGGATGATGAAAAAGCTACTCTTTAAAAAAGACAATGACCCTTGATAAAGATGACATTTTCTCCTCAAAGCATTAAGACACTGACATTCTTAAATTGTGAGTAATGGGAGAGAAGTTGGGTTGCATTGTTGTTGCTTTTACCTTTCCTTATGGGATTTCTACTTGAAGGAGCTCAGAGTCTATTGCACACAGAAAGTTAACTACCGGTTAGGTATTTTACCAAGTTCTACCTGACAAACGGAAAGTCATTTCCACCTGTGGGGCTCGGCCTCCCCGGCTAGAACACAGCTCTGCTGCTTGGAAACTGACCAGACTGCCCCCCAACCCCACCACCACGTGGCTCCCCAGCAATTTCCTGACATCCTTGTGGTCTTGCTATTTAACACAAAAAGAAATCTTTCAAAACCCCAAAGCATGGTAATCAACACTCTGTACAATGTTGATTGTATCAATATATCGACACTGAGTGAATAAAGAACCGGAAGCCACTTATCTTTAAGATGAAACAAAAGTGTTCACCTCCCCTCTCTTACTTCCCCAGAGTCCTCAATTATGAAGAAAGAAAAAGGAAAAAAAAAAAAAGCACAAACGGACACTTTGCCGAACTTACTTGGGGTGGGAAAAAAAGATAATTCCTCTAAGCCCATAGGGGCCAGGCTGATGAAAATCAGGGACTTCCTCACCTCTCTTAAAAAGCAAACCAGAACTCTGGGGTTTGCCCTGAAACCTTTCAGCTCTGGCTGCAGCTTTGAGGGGTGGCGGCCATGGCGCGGCCTTGCAGCCGTCTCTGCAGTCCACGCAAGCTGAGGCTGATGGAACCATGCGTCAGTGGTTCTGTTCCTGCTTTTCTGATGGGTCCCTGAGGGGCTTCTGAGTAGCTGTGCCCGGCCTTCCACAGCTCTGATGGGACGTCCCTCCCCTTCCCCTCTTCATGCCAAGGTTAAGACCTGAGCCCGGGGAGGGCGCCTCTTCAGGGTGGGTGGTTTGCAGCCCCCTGCCCTATCCTGGGCTCCTCTGAAGCACGTTTCCCTGAAGCCTGTCGTTCCATTGCGTTATGGGTGTGAACAGCGGCTCGACACAGACAAAATGATGTTTCTGATAAAAAGAAGGTGCTACCCGGGAGGCATAACCAGTATTTAATTTGCTGCCTGTGTTTGATAGACTGTGAGCTCCTCAAGGGCAGGGACCACATCTCATTTGTCTTTGTAGCCTTGGTGACTAACACACGTTCACTTGTTCATTCATTTACTCCACAACTATTTACTAGGAGCAAGAGGTACCAGACGAGAAAGGCACAGGCCTCCACAAAGAATTACATGTTTCTTTTGCCCCACAGGTTGGACCGCCATGGAACCCATATACTTTCTAATATGTTACAAGCGACAAAAACACACACTCCAAATAAATAATACAAGAGCAGAGCTGTCTTCCTCCTAGGCTCACAGAATGTCAAAGATGAATGGGACCTGCTTTTATAGATAAGGAAGGAGGAGCTGACCAATCCCTGATCTTACGCTCTTGTCACCTTGAGCAAGGTGGTCTGTGGAAGATAAAGCACTTCACGTAGACATTTCCATTGCTCCCTGCAGCCCTCCTGCCCTCAGAACCCAATTTTTCATATATATATATATATATATATATATATATATATATATATATATATATATATATATATATATATATATATATTTAGTTAGTTATTTTTAGTATTCTAATTTTCAAAAGTTCACATAATTCAAGGGTCTCCAGACAGGCTTAAATACGGACTGTGAACCCACATACCTACAGGAGTCAAAATGTAAAACAATTTGAGAAAGTAAAGCCAGGGGAAAGAATGGAGGTCAGAACAGAGCAAACTAGAAACACATGCTCTTGCTTCAGTTCTCTAGACCGAACTGATGGCTTAAAGCAAGGATTTTTCTTTTGCTTATGCTTTTGTTGGATGGGAATTCATGAAGAGCTCAGCTGGGTGGCCCATCTTTGACCCACGGGATGTCCCGTCATGGGGATGGAGGATGCATTTCCAAGATGGCTTCCTCAGTCATGTGTCTGGCACCCAGGTGCTCCTTGACCTTGTCTTTCTCCCCATGATGTCTCTTCTAGGGCGTCTTCTTGTGGCTTGGGCCTCTCACAGCATGGTGAGCTCAGGGCAGTTGCACTTGTTATATGGTGGTGCACCTCCTTGAACAAGTGTCTCAAGAGACAGGAAGTAGATGCTGCCAGTTTCTGCCACATTATACTGGTCAGAGCAGTCACTCAGCCTTCTAGGGGAGGATACCCAGACACCACCTCTCCATAGGAGGAATGTTAAAGAACTTACAAATGTCTTTAGTGTGCCTTAGTCTGTTTCAAAGACCAGCCACTGGATATCAGGTTGTTGCACTCGGGGACTGTGGTCCCATATGAAATATTTTTAAAAATTTAAGTAGAAGATGGAATAAATATTTTAAAATGTTGGCAATTAAGTCAAATTTTCTGAAAAACTCTGTGTGTCAAACACGCACATTTGCAGATTCTGGCCATGCCCACCAGTATGGCGGGCTTAATGCACTAAACAAAATTCTTAGAAAGGAGTTCTAGGAAAATACTGACATGTATTTTCTGCCTACAACTGCAAATGAAGATCTTAAGAGCGTTTTTCCATCTTTGACAACAGAATTTTACTGAAAACACACCAGTAGGTAAACGACGGATCTTTCTATATAACTCTATCATGACCCACAAGAGAAAACTGAATGTCTCCTATTCTGAGAATTCCCTTCTCCCATTTCTATCTTGGCCGAATCACAGTTTGATGAAATATATGGTGATTTCCATTTCCTGTTGAATTTGACTGAGAACTAGAAACACAAGATGGCGATACTGACTTCACGCCCCAAAGGAAAACAAAGAGAAGCCCAGAAACGAAATAAAAAGTCACTGACATAAACAGTCTCATCTCCACATTAGTACTTTTTAAACTTTAGTGACCGAATCACCTTCTGAGTCAGAAGAACTAGGGGATGTCCCGAGACTCAGCATTTTGAATCAAAACTCTAGATGATTCTGATGTAGGTGGCCCCTACACTACATTGCTGGTACTCCATAACAGGGGCAGGTTTTTGAGAGAGAGCAAAACTGGGCACAGCTAAAGTATGAATCATGCCTCCTTTCATGATTTGGTGGCCATGGTAGTAACGGAACTGGGCTCCATCTGCCGACTCAGTGAAGAAGATGTGCTGGGAGTAGCAGATCGGGTTTCTAAGCCTGGTTTTGCATTAGCTGGTTGACTGAGCTCAGGGAAGTCATCCCCCTTCCCATGGCCTCCATTTCCTGTCCTGTATGATGAGAAGGAGCGACCCGGGGAATAACAATGGCCAGCACAACTACCCACAGCCCAGGCCTGAGATGAAGCCCAATCACACGGGCCACCTTGCTCTCCGCTCTGCCCTGGCCTCCCATGTACTCAGCCACGTCCAACAGAATGGAGCTGACACCTGGGGTGAGACCAGTTCTGTCACCCTGGCAGAGGATCCCTGTGGCCTCCTGCTGCTTGGGAGGCACATTACAGTTTGGGAGGGAAAATCAGGTGAAAAAGAAACCGTGAAAGGTAGTTTTGGAGGAATGAGAAGAGTTTTAGGGGCAGGAATTGTCCAGAAATAGAAACGTGCAATCTGAGAAAGGTGGAGGTGGGCGTGGGGAGCAAAGAGCCTGCCAGCCAGTCTTAGGCCCATCCTGGCTCTCACCGCGATGGAGGTCTAGGGGTAGCTGCCTTTAGCAAATCCCAGCAGCTATACTGCAGGGCAGCTGGCTTCAGGAAGGGCAGGGCTGGGAAAAGGGTGAGCAAAATTGCGGGTCGACACATACACGAACCTGGGAGTGAGGGTCTCCCTTACATTTTGCACCAGGCTCCTCATTTGCCTCACCCTAGTCCCAGCCCTGAAGAGGCTGTATTAGGGCGCTGGAGTTACAAGCTTGCTGTGAAGTTGTCACCTCTACCACAGACCCCTGGGGCAGAGTGGGAGTGGGTCTTGTAGAAGGCGAAATGCAGACAGATCAGCCCAGACTCCGCCAGGACTTCCAAGGATTTGATTTACTGAAGGGCGTTTGGTGTTAAGGGGAAAGGCTTCGGGTCTGTGTTGGGTTAGCTGTGCAACTTTGGTCAAGTTACTTAACCTCTTTAAGTCTCAGTTTTAAAATCTTTCAAGGGGCTTCCCTGGTGGTGCAGTGGTTAAGAATCTGCCTGCCAATGCAGGCGACACGGGTTTGAGCCCTGGTCCAGGAAGATCCCACATGCTGCGGAGCAACTAAGCCAGTGTGCCACACCTACCAGGCCTGAGCTCTAGAGCCTGTGAGTCACAACTACTGAGCCCACGTGCCACAACTACTGAAGCCCGTGCGCCTAGAGCCCATGCTCCACAACAAGAGAAGCCGCCGCAATGAGAAGGCCCCGCTTGCTGCAACTGGAGAAAGCCCGTGCACAGCAACGAAGACCTAACACAGCCAAAAATAAATAAATAGATAAATTTATAAAAAAAAAAAAATAAAATCTTTCAAATGAGAGTAAGATCACCTTCTCGGCAGGGATGCTGTGAAAATGGAGACTGCATACATGGCACCTGGCACACTGTATTCCGTCATGATGTGGAAAGTCTTCCCTTTTTTCCAGCCTCCATTCCACATTGAGTGACTGTCAGGAAACACACAAACTAGGGACAGCAACCTTCATGCCAAAAATGGAGGTGGAAATGCACGTCCTCGGGCAGAGGAAGCCTGGCAGGTCTTGACACGCATTGTTGACTTTCTGAGTCTCTACTGCTTTCTCTTTTAACTCCTCCCATCTTGCTGAGGTTGGACCTGATGGAAGGTGGACGGTGCAATGCCAGGATCTTGCCCACCAGGAAAAATCTCCCAGTCCTGCTCTGAGGCCAAAGTTCCAGGAAAAACCACGACAAACTCTTGTGTCACAGGCCTGCTTAGTGAGAATTATAGCTAGTATGTACCTACAGGATTAGCATGTGCTTGGCCCTGTGCTAGGCTATGAACATTACCCACCTCAGCCCTTACAACTCGGTCGGACAGATATGACTATTCCCAGTTTACAGGTGAGGAAATAGAGATGAATACGGCTCTTGACTGTAGAAATGGGCTAGGAACTGAGCCTTTTCCTGAGTTCTTAACCACTATTTACTATTGAAGATTCATCACTCTGGAAATGCAGAAAACCCAAGAAGAGTTCATTATTCTCAGACTGTCAAGAGATGCAGAGAGGAATGAGCACTCGCATGTGAAAAATAGTGTAACACTGCGAAGCAGCTCAGACAGTGAGCTCCTTGGGGGCAGGGACTCCTCTTAGTAGGAGCTCAGCCACTGTGGGTTTGGATGTATAAGCAGATAAAATAATCACGTATGCTACAGACAGAGATACTGTTGGGAATTCAAGGTCCAGGGAGGTCCACAGTGGTGCAGTGGAGGAGGCCAGTTTCATGGAGGACAGAGTAAGACCTGAGCTGGGATTTGGAGAGGTCAAAAAGAGCAAAAAGGATACAAGCAACACATAAAGAAACACATAAACGGAGGCAGGATCCAGCATGAGCCCAGGGTATTGAGACCATGAGGATGACGAACTGTTTAGTCAACTTGGCAAGTAGCCAGCTAAACCAACTAATAACTGGCTGGTTCTTGGTATCAGACTGTATGTTATCTGGAAACAGGACAACCAAGGCTGTGAGAACAAGGTCAAAGGCAAACAATGCAGGCTGGTCCAGACATACAATGTAGGGAAGTGAGCTGGAGCAGTCTGGGCTGCAGGAAGTACACCCATGGCAGAGGATATGCAAATATAACTTAGAGCAGCTGTGAAAAACACGAGGAGGACAAGTCAGCCATGAAGAATGTGCAGGAGGAAGACCAGGGAAGGGGCTGGAAGGAACACACACTGGGGCTGACCGCCCTCTTCATCTGGTTCTTCATGCACCATAGCAGCCTACCTGCTCTCAGGAGACGCTGGTGCCTCTGTTTATTCTCTACAGTGAACTTAAGGAAGTCGTATTTAATGAGGGGTAAGCCACAGGCTCGGCCGTGAGGCTCCAAAGCCTTTTAGTAGAGCTGTCTAACTAGACATATGAACAATCTCCTATGCACATATATCATTTTATATAATACATCTTCATACAAATGCTAATATAATGTAATATAAATTTATATAAATAATTTTATCCTGGGCTAAAGAGCTAAGTCTAAAAAGATGGAAGAACATGAAAGATGGTTCTATCTTGAAGCTATTGGTTCCATCCTTACCCTTGCCCCCCAACCGTGCCAAAAGTGTGATGAAATAGTACCAGCCAGTTCTGCTCTGTCACTGTTTAATTAATCTGTGTATTCCCACCAGGAAGGAAATGATTACTTGGTAATGACCTCCACATGGGCCTCAGGAACCCTAACATTTTCCACCAAGAAGCCCAGAGTGGTGATGTTGGGTGATCTCTGCCTCTAACTTGTGGGACTGAAGCTCATCCTTGCCCACACTGTACGCTGTAGAACCCCAGTGAGCCACATGACATTAAAAGGCATCACGAAGAAGAGGGTTTTCTGGTTGTGACAGGGGTCCTAAAGAACATCCCAGGTTTGCTGATTCACTGGGGGGACCAGCAGGACTCAGCATATAGCTGTGCTCACAGCTAAGGTTTATCACATCACAGCAAAAGGATGCAGAGCAAGATCTGCAAAGAGAAAGGCCCCTGGGGTGGAGTCTGGAGGAAACCAGGCACTAGCTTCCGAGCATCCTCTCCCCTTGGAGTCACACAGGATGCTTTCAATTCCTCCAGCCATGAATTGTGAAACATGTGTGAAATGCTCTCTACCAGGGAAGCTCATTAGAGGCTCACCGCCTAAGGTTTTTTATCAGGGGCTGGTCGCACAGGCATCCTTGGCTCGGCAGGTACCAAATTTCTAGATTCCCGGAAAGAAAGCAAGTGTTGAACATAAACGATATCCTTTGGACAAACGGTTTAGGCCCGTGGGCCCTTCCGATCAGGGGGTGGTGGGAACTCTCCTGAAATCCAGTAGGGGCCAACCTCACAAGCAGGACCTTCTAAGATAGAGAAAAGCAGTCGCAGTCCTGTTATGCTAATTTTTCCCATACAACAGTCTATTAAGTCTAGAAAACTGTGTGCCATGGCCATCTTTGGGAGATTAATAATACACATTAGCACATCAAAGTGCTTTGAGAAGTACTATAGTGTAAAAGACTGTTTTAAAATTTTAACCAACATTTCCCAACCCTATTTGATCATTATCCCCCAAAAAAATACAGTACTTATCACATCCTTTTGGATACTAGCATTCTGCAGAATATGATTTGGGAAATCCTGGGCTAGGTGTGTGAACTTGCATTACTTCTCTGGCCTCAGCTTTCACCAGCTATTAAACACACTAATAACAACAGCCGGCACTTACACTGCTCTTACTGCGTGTAAAGAGTTTTTTATACAATAACTCAATCAAATAAGAGGTTGGACAAGGTAGCCTCTAAGCAGGGTAAAGCGGCACAGTTGGGGGAAACAGTGCAGACACTGAATTACTCAATGAGATCTTTCCTGGCTTTGCCAGTTACCAGCCGTATGACAAGTTCCTTAACCTTGGTGTGCCTTGGTTTCTTTGTCTGTGAAATGAGAAAGTGCTTAATACACAGGAAGTGCTACACATGGGCTTGTTGATATATATATTTGTTTAAGTAAATGAAGTTCTTTCCAGCTCCAGCAGTCTAGATCCTTTGCTCTATGCCACGAACCACGGATGGGCACAGACAACAGACTCTTGTGGCTTCAGAGACTAAGGGATGGGACAGTAGGATGAGGGTGGCCTGAGGAAACCAGAAGGGTCCCAGGTGGAGCTTGTTCCAGGTCCTAGGGAGCCGTGACACCCAAGGCCCGTCAAAGACAAGGCCCACGCCAGGGATTAGACACAGACCATCACCGGCCAAGAGGCACTATTTCCTTGGAGTCTAGGACTGAGGCCAACAACTGTAAATAGAGCAAGACTCTGAACAGCCTTCAATTAAACCTGGTGATTTTATCCATATGGTTGAAGACAGGCACCTTGCAAGAAAATCCCCGCTGAATCAAGACTCAGACAGATCTACGCGGTAGAAAAAAGAACAGGGAAGGATGCTAAATTGAAAACTGACAAACTGTCACCAAGAAAAAGCCAATTTTTCATATGCCTCAACACTTCTTCTTTCTCCCTTCTCAAGCTATCTTCAGTTGAGGAATGCTCTATAGAACTGAATAATCCTTCATTGAGATATATGGCGAGTTAGCTGTGTCACTCTGGAACGTGAAGGACAGTGATACATTTTGCAGTGAGTCGACAGACACAGGTGGGTATAGAGAGTGTGGGGGGAGAAGACCCCTCAGTGCACTTGGGTGTGCTCAAACTGGTGCCTAAATAAAGAACTGTGCAAGGCCTTGGTAAAGAAATCAGATTATTACCTCTCTGAGGCAATCCTAGGTCTGTCATACCCCTGACTGTTTTCACAGGTAATTCCTTGTGGCCCTTTTCCTAGGACTCATCTCTTTTTTGAAGTCAGAATCTAGAACATTCCATATACTTTCACTGTGCCATCCATGCCGCTCCACCCCTAACTAACACTGAGCTGAGTGCTTGCCTCACCACACAGGTTCAAGAAACATGTGTTGAATAAACGAAGCCATTCGTGCACAGATCCTTCTGTTTTAAATATCCAACGTCTGCCTCCTTACCTAGCAACACCTGATGTGTCAAAGCCTGTTTCTCTCTGTATCCTGCCTGCCTCATTCGGACAGGCAGTACCAATTCGGAGAGAACTAGCACTTTGTGGGTAATAATAAGAGTGACCACTGTAGGAGCCTTAACTTTGTTTCAGGTGCTACTCTAGCATTTTTATATATATCAACTCTTTATACAATCACCTATCAGGTAGGTCCTTTTACGCCCTTGCTTTTACAGGTGCAGGGCGATGAAGCCCAGAGGCGAAAGGAACGTGCCCACACTTCCAGAGCTAGGATGTGCAGATGCCTCTTCTCCAGCTGCCTCAGTCACAGCCTCACAGTATTGAGTATTTAGCATCCTGTTGTGGCTTATGGTCTAACCATTCACGGGTCCACACCAGTGCTAGCCTGGGAGCTAGCCTGGGATGCAGCAGGGGTGTTCCTCACATAATTCCTCAAACAATCCATAGAACAGGTTGGAAAAACTACAACAGTGCAACTCAAACACTGAAAAAATAAAGCCAAGGGTTTTGTGGCCAGACAGATCTGGGTTGAGTTCCAAATTCTAACCTTGTCACCTTGGCCATGTCATTTCTGTCTCTCAGAGTATCAGTTTTCTCTCCATAAAATGGGAATTGTGGAACCTATTTGATGGTGCTTGTGAGAATTAAATGAGTTAAAGAACGTGAAGTGTTTATTCGAGTGCCTAGCACAGAGCTTAATTAATACTGATACTCATCTAAAGGTTCATTTGATAACCATATAGCCTAAGATTTGCCAGAAGTCTAGTGGGTGTCCTGCATTATGTCTCAATTTGGGGATCCAATGCAATGGGACCCACACAGAAAGGCTAATTGTATTCTGTTTGCCTCAGAATGGATCTTCTTACTTCCAGGATGCAAGCTTTGTAAAATATGCATAAGTTGGTGTCTAGATTCGTAAACGTGGTACCAAAATAGGCACATTCGCTATGGGAAAGCCGCCAGCCTCTTAGGAGCTAGCCCTTCCGTGTTTTACTTTTCTTGCTGTCATTCCTAGTTCTGATATTTTAATCACATCCCATCATCTCCTTGACATCTCTCTGTGAAAATCTCTTATTTCAAGAACATAACCTGTTCTTTCCTGCCACATAGGAAAGAAGTCTTCAAAGCTCACTTTTTCCCCTCTGGCTTCATCTTCATGAGCTATATGCTTCTTCCTCTAAATATTAATACAAAAAAAAGATTTTAATTTGGTAACTTTATATCCCTGTCATTGATTAAGTACAATGAAGGCATCAACCACATAACAACTGTGGTCAACACCTTTTAGGGTGTCTGTATGCCTCACAATGGCCCCAAGGGATATCTCTGGACAGTGAGGGAGACACATTACAGCCCTGCTGCTGGCTGTTGTTCACTGGATCAAAGCTGGGCCAATCAGAGTTCCTGTCCAGAGAATAAGGAATTGGGTTGGGAAAGGGCAGAAAGTAATTGGGAGCAGAAAGGTGAGAAACTGAGAGCACTTGGGAGAGTTCTGAGGGCTCTGGCCACAGTCAGTGAACTCAAAAGGGGTCAGACAACACCTGCCATTCTGTGGCTTGAGTTGTAGAGATACTGTACAGAAAATGAAGTAGCTAGAAAAGGAGAAACGAGAGGTCCTGCTGTCTTTTTGCTCTGAAGCCCTGTCAAAGACTTCTTCCCTATGCGTATCAGGAACACCTCACCAAGCCCTGTTGTTTTGAAGAAGCCAACTTCAGCGTTTTTTTTTTTTTTTGGTTGTGCCGGGTCTCAGTTGCTGCAGGCGGGCTCCTTACTTGCGGCTCCAAGGCTCCTTAGTTGTGGCTCTCCAGCTCCTTAGTTGTGGCACATGGGAACCTTAGTTGTGGCATGCATGTGGGATCTAGTTCCCTGACCAGGGATCGAACCTGGGCCCCCTGCGTTGGGAGTGCAAAGTCTTATCCACTGCACCACCAAGAAGTCCCCAGCTTTCTGTTCTTTGAAACCACAAGAATCCTAAATCACCTAATGGCAAAAGTGACTACAATTTGGGTTATGAACAATAATCCTTACGTGCATTCAACACTGTGTGCACATTTACGAACTGCTTCTTATTATCAACATCTACTACAAGCAAGTACTAGAGCAAAGCTGCTGAAGCAGCCATCCGAAGAACCAATAATTGGGTAGCAGCTGGAGGTTAGAAAGCAAGCCAGGGAGAGGGAGTGGATTTCCTGAAATGATGACTAATATGAGAAGCCATCAGATCACCGGCGATGATTCCATTTACAGGAGTCCATCAAGGTCGGATGATTATAGATCAGGAGGACAGTAGTGGGGAGTGTTTTCTTATCAGGAAAGAATAAAACAATGAAACAGATGAATTGCTGTTTTCAAGACGAAGATTACAAGAGCACAAAATACTGGCTCTGCTCAGGTGGTTCCGAAAAAGAAATGGCTACTGTCTCCGTGGTTCCTAAGAAACATGCTTCACTCTTACAGATGCCAATAAAGCATTATGCAACTGTCAATTTAATAAGGAAGTACCACCGAAGATTCCTATTTAACAGAGGCCAAGTGTAATAGACAATGGGGAAAGGTGGGGACCTGCACTAACTAACCGTGTTTCAGGAAATAATTGAGGCAATAAAAAGATTAATAGGAAATCAGGCCATTCTCCAGGACCTAAGGGTTTCTCAGTGGCATGTTTTAAAAGAAGAGCATTTTCTTAACTCATCCCATTTTTAATACACTAAGAAATGTAACTGAGGTCCCTGTCATCACTGCAGAAATGGGTACTGTATATAGTGAGACTCAAGTTAACTGCAGAGCTAGTGAATGACTGATAAAAAAGACATGGTCACATACTGCTCTCTGCTCAGTGTAGCCCTGCAGATATCTCAAGAACAACAGAACATTGTTCCAGATCAGAAAAATGCAGTAATTAAGTTGCTTTAGAAAGTTTGGAAAACCGACGAGAGTGCAAAGAAGAAAATAAAAAGCACCCTCAAACCACCATCCAGAGATACCACTGCTAAAATATTGGTGTATTTCTTTCCAGTTTTCTTCTTTTTCCTGTAAGTATGAATAATACACATTTATATGTTTACTGAATATACACTAAAAATAACATTTTAAACTTCCTGTATATGCTATTTTCATATTCTTTGCTTAATGTCTAGTGAGAATTTTCTCTAGTCATTGCATATAATTTCAATGCTGTACCACATTCAACTGTATGGTTTTTTTCATAATTTAACCAACATATTATCTATATAGTTCCCACTTTACCATTTGCTATGGACTAAATATTTGTATTGTCCCCAAAGTCATATGCTGAAGCTCTAATCCCCAATGTGAAGGTATTAGGAAGTGGGGCCTTTGGGAGGAAATTAGGTCATGAGGGTGGAGCCCTCAGGAATGGGATTAGTTCCCTTATAACATGAAACATGAGAGAGCTTGCTTTCTCCTTCTTTCTCCCACCTATACTACTGCTACCCGCCACCCACCCCCCACCCCCCGCCAAATCATGCAAGGACACAGCAAGGAAGCAACTGTCTGCAAACCAGGAGGAGAGTTCTCACCAGGAACGGAATCAGCTAGCACCTTGGTCTTGGACTTCCCAGCCTCCAGAATTGTGAGAAATAAATTTCTGTTGTTTATGTCACCCAGCCTATGGTATTTTTGTTTTAGCAGCACTAACTAAGACACTACTTTTTTAAACGTTAAAAAAAAGAGAGTTGTTTATTTCTACCTCCTTTCCCTGCCCCTTCTCCATGATCCATTCTCGCCTTTTTCTGTCCAGCTCTGATGGGAGGCTGACTCCTGTGGACTGCGTTACCTGTGATCTCATGCCATCTTGCTTCTGGCTGCCTTTCTCTAGTGAAAGGCACCAGCAGGAGGCAGCAGGCAAGAGGTTTCACTATTCTCTCGTTCTCTCCCTGCTTGGACTGGATGGTTCCGCACAGCCTACACCTCTCTGCTACTGTGTCTCCAGGCAGCTAACCCCTCTCCCATGGCTCTGGCTCTCCACAGACTCCGTGGATACAGTCCCTCACTTTGCTCCCTCTGGCTTCTGCTGTTGTTAGCCTCTGGGTGACTAAACAACCCTTGTGGGTTCCTTTAACCTCTGCTATGTAATCGCTTCTTAATTACCTTTAGATTCTCATTGGATTTGTATTGAAAGTTTCGATGAACACCTGGTACACTGTATGGTATAACTCTATGGAATTCATTTATTCATAAAAAGCATAACAAAATCAATACTATGCAACCCTATTCCAAACATGGGAGGTTTAATGCAGGTAAAATACTCATACCAAACTTGTGAAATAGAGGAATGGTCTAGACTCTAGAAACTTCTTCCCTGACACTTTCAGAAAGTCTCACTCATCTAATTACCCTCAGTGCTCTTCCCTCTGTAATGTTCACAAAGTGCACACTTTCCCCTTCCTCAAAGCCTCTGTTCATGCTGTTACCCTAGGTGGAGTTGTCCTCCAGTTTCCTCCCTACTTCTAAGATCAGGCTGCAGTCCTATCTCCTTCCTGAGTTCTTGGAGCCCACAGCCATATCTCCTTAGAAATACTGGAGCTGCACCGTTCATTATGGTAGCCAGTAGCCACATATGGCTGATTAAATGTAAATCAAAATGAAATTAGAAACTCAGCCCCTGAGTCACACTAACCACATTTCAAGCGTTCAACAGCCACAGGTGGTTGGTGGCTACTGTACCGAGCAGTGCAGAGCTAGAATATTTCCATCATTTCAGAAAGTCCTACTGGACAGAGCTGTTCTAGAGCACCTAATTATGTACGATTCCAATGAGTATCAAATCATAAATACTCCTGTATTGTTCTCCAGTTGCAGAGTCAATGAAAAACAAGGATGAGTCTTCATTCTGAGTCCAAACGTGCTGGGCACACAGGAGATGCTTAGCAGATACACATGCTGACCTAGGTAATGACCATGACTATTTCTCAGTAGAACATGAAAACACAAAGAACATTAAAACACATTCCACTCCATCAATAATGGAAGCAAGGGTATAACAGTGGTAGAGAATGGACAATTTGCTGGTAGTTGTGGTAGGGATTCTTCTAGTCCCACAATAATAAAGTAAGTCCCCTACATATGAACGAGTTCCGTTCTGAGAGCACGTTCGTAAGTCCAATTTGTTCCTAAGTCCAACAAAGTTAGCCTAGGTACCCAACTAACACAATTGGCTATATAGTACCACACTGTAATAGCTTTATAATACTTTTCACACAAATAATACATAAAAACAAAAAAAATAAAGAAAACATTTTTAATCTTACAGTACAGTACCTTGAAAAGTACAGTAGTACCAGCTACATCACCACTGCTTGTACACTTGCTTCTGGACATCCTGGGCTTGAAATAAAGATACTGTACTACCATACTCTATATAGTACTGTACAGTAAAGTACACAAAAGCACAACCACTTGTAGAGGATGCAAGCACGTGACAATGTATGCCAGACACATGAACTAACTTACGTGACTGGACATGCGAACACACGTTCACATCTTTGAAAGTTCGCAACTTGAAGGTTCGTGTGTAGGGTACTTACTGTAAAGGCAAAAACTGTTTTATAAAATGTCCTCCTTATGTACTCATAAAGAACCTCGAAACATTAGGAATGATTCTTTAACAAGTTATATATCCTGATCAAGTGAAATCATCAAAAGGACCCAAACGCACAGCTATCTATAGAAGCTTCTATACCATCCTCCAGACTTGTTCACAGACAATGAAAACCTGTCTTTAGGTGTTGGTACACTAATGACTGTCATTCTGGTTGACAAAGAAACTGGCCTCTGTCAGAAGCAATTTAATGGCAGCGATAAAGCTATATATCTTATACAACGCCCTCTCGCTCATCTCGCTGGCTTGAGATGACTACAGAATTTTTAACAGAAATTCAGTGTTTGGCTGATTGGAATAGCCTTATAAAACACATACTTCATCCTTTTACTAATCTCTGGAAAGAATGTGCTCTTAGGTGTGGATCCGCTTCCTGTCTACCATTTATTCAGATCCATGACAAATCTTTGCAAAAATCTCTCTCTGCATCCCATAGCCACTCTGTGAGCTAGATACTTTTTTTCTCATTTGATAGCAGAGAAAACTTACTTTCAGAGAGGATGTGACATTTGCCTCATAGGTGGGGAGGGACAGAGCTGGGATCACAACCTAGGTTCTTTGACTCTGAGGCTCGTTCTTTGAGTCAGTTTGTGACAGTTTATCCTAATATCAACAAAAGTAATGCTGGGAGCGGGGAGCTGGCAGAGGACAGGGCGTGGTGTACAGCCTCACAATGTTGCTTTGTGATCTCTCTCCTCAGTACAGCCTCCTGTCCCTCTCAAAGCCTTTTCTGATCTTCATTTGAACAACCTTCATCAAAAGAGACCCAGGATGGGCTTCCCTGGTGGCGCAGTGGTTGAGAGTCCGCCTGCCGACGCAGGGGACACGGGTTTGTGCCCCAGTCCGGGAAGATCCCACATGCCGTGGAGCGGCTGGGCCCGTGAACCACAGCCGCTGAGCCTGCGCGTCCGGAGCCTGTGCTCCGCAACGGGAGAGGCCACAACAGTGAGAGGCCCACATACCACAAAAAAAAAAAAAAAAAAAAGAGACACGGGATGGGCGACCCAGTGAGGGAAGCACACCCAGGGCACTTGGAGCCTATCCCTGCAGCTCTCTCTCTTTTTTAAAAAAATAAATTTATTTATTTACTAATTTATTTTTGGCTGTATTGGGTCTTCATTGCTGCACGGGGGCTTGTTGTGGTGTGCAGGCTTCTTCTCATTGTGGTGGCTTCTCTTATTGCGGAGCACGGGCTCTAGGCGCGCGGGCTTCAGTAGCTGTGGCTTGCGGACTCTAGAGCAAAGGCTCCGTAGTTGTGGCCCATTGGCTTAGGTGCTCCGCGGCATGTGGGATCTTCCCGGACCAGGGCTCAGAACCCGTGTCCCCTGCATTGGCAGGCAGATTCTTAACCACTGCGCCACCAGGGAAGTCCCCTGCAGCTCTCTTATTTGACATAAGACAAGACTTACTGTAAGTAAAGGTCAGGACTGCTTCCTGGTCAGGCGACTGCACCGCACCGCGCCCCCCCCCCCCCAGCACCTTTGATACACATACTCTCATGATTCCTAAACCTGCACATTCTGTGCCGAGCCTTCACTGGAGCTCCATACTCAGACACCGGACCGCTTTCTTCCATGTTTCAAAGGCACCTCAAACTTAACGTGTTCCAAGCTGATCTCTTCACTTCCCAGTCCAGCCTCTGTCTCATACTCCCCCTTGCAGGCTCCTCCACCTGTGTTGCAGCTCAGGCCAGCAGCCTGGACTCACCCTGGATTTCCCCTTGGCCACACCCAATCCATCACCAAGGCCTGTTGATCCTACCTGCAAACAGAGCCACTCTGTTGTCCCTGTTCAGTGGCCACCACCCTAGTTGTAACCATCACCTGTTCTCACCAGGATTTCTGCAAGTCACTGACCTTCCCAGTTCCATCCCTGCCCTCGTCCAATCCATTTTCCACACAGCTGCCTGCATGATCTTTCAAAAATGTAAATGAGACCTCATCACTCCTCTGCTTAAAACCCTTTAATGGCTTCTCATTACACTTATTGAGACTCTATTCCAAATCCTGACTGTGGCTCTGAGTCCCTGCAAGATCTGGCCCTTGCTGTGTCCAGGCCACGTGACTTTCCCTTGGGGTCCAACCTGTGGCCTGTGTTCAGTTCCCAAGTATTGCTAACGTCTTGTGTGCTCCAGAGTTTAGCACACGCTTTTCCATCAGCCTGCTTGTTCTTCCCCTACTCCTTACCTAGCGACCCTGATTTCTCTTTCTTGTCACCACTTAAATGTCACTGTTACGCCCCAGTCTAACTTAGAGCCTCTCTTTGCATTTTCAATTTTTCCTTCATTACCCTTGACACAACTTTACAGTACACACACACACACACACACACACACACACACACCTCATTTCCTGTGGAAAGGACCCCAGAGAGGGATGTGCTAACTGAACAATGCTGCAGGGGGCAGTGCAGTACAGCTCCTTTGGAGATGCCTCTCTGGCACCGGACAACGGCAGCCACTCTTCCAAATCTAACGAAGTCTCACGTAACTTTTGCTGTAGATTGTTTCCAACAACCAGTGGCCAACTTTGTGATATTCCTACTGTCTTTCATTAGGTCCAGATAATTCCTAATTTCCTGCTAATCTTTATCCTTTGCTTCTTTGAAAGCAAATTTGAGTCCCTACAGAAAGCAAATCTGAAACCTTGAAAACAAATGTGCGTCTCTATAGAACTTGAAGTTTTACACCTGTGATGATGTACTTTTTTGTTTTTGTTTTTTTTGCTTCAGTTCCAACACTCTCCCTTGCATGCCTTTTCTTTCTGCCATTATAGTCAAAACTGGTCACCAGATGATAATATAAATGGCAAGAAGAGAGGCCAAAGCAGGATAACTATAACGAAGGGAGCACAATTACCTTAGAATATGAAGAAAGGTTACTGATTGGTTGAAAATATTCCAGAGCAGTAGTCCCATGTTAACGGGCTGTGTGTACACACTAAGGTGTGCTGTAGCAGCCCACTGGATGACAGAGTGGGGAAGTGCTCAGAGAAGGGATAAAATACAGGTTAGTAATACTATATGGATAGTTATAGGTCTAAACAATCTTTTTAAAGGAAACATTTAAGAAAGAAGTAGTTATAATGAATCAGTGCCTTAGGGGGTGGCATTAAATGAGATGTGACTATATTTATATGCAGGCTTCTTTCTTTCCTCACATTTACTTCCCCCCCCCAGGTTCTAAAAGTCACCTAGGGCAGGGACCATTTCTACTCTGTTCCCAACTGTAACTCTAGTACCTGGCATGGAACTTGGCACAAACGAATGACGAAATATATTCACAGGGTAGCCACAGTTATAGCTACACACGTAACATGGTGTCTAAGAGCAGGGCTTTGGAGAGAGACTGGGTTCAAACCCTCGCTCTGTCACTTCTTAAATTGTGTGACCTGGTTTAAGTCTCTTCAATTCTCTGTGCCTCAGCTATTTAATCTGCTGAACAGGGATAATAAGAGCTCCCATCTCATACAGTTGTTGGAAGGATATAATGACAGTGTAAATGGAGTGCTTAGAACAGAGCTGATACATAATAAACATAATGAATGATATATTTTGGAATATTCATTGGGCTGAAGGGTCCTTGAAGGCAGACACTGTCTTGGGCCTAGTACAGTACCTAGCATATACTAATGTGCTCAGTGAATGTATATCCAATCGAATACTCTATGAGCTGCCCTTATAAAGTCTGGGATGGAGTTCCTAAGCTGAAGCTATTCTCCTACCTTTGGAGACACCCAATCACCTTTTCCTCTCTAGCTGGGCAGTGGGATTTCCACCACGGTAAACACTTACCACACCTGTATCAAGGGGCAAAGAAGTAAACTCTTTCCCAGGCTTTTCTTTCTAAGCCCAGGGCTTGAATAGGATATAGGCTCCCCAGAGTCTAAGTAATAATTATTTCAATTATCTTTACTGTCACGGCACTTTCTATCTACCAGGAACTATTTTAAGGATGAGGGAACTCAAGCTGGCTGTTCTTAACCCCAGTGCTGGGTTAACTCAAGGGACCAGTTGGGTCCCACTGCAACTGTCTCTCACAGTAAAAACTGCCATGCCGTCATAATTTCAGCTCTTATTATGCTGCAGAGAAGAAAACAAAAGGATGACTTAAAGATTAAAATTGTGCCTGTTCCATTATGGAGTAACTCGTTAAGCTGTTGGAAACTCAACGTTCAAGCCCTTTAAACCCAGTTTTGTCTCCAGACCATTTAAGATAAAAAGCAAAACCCCCAAAACCCCAGGTGGAGTCAAAGCCTGTTTGTACTACAGAAGTGCAAAAGGCAACGTGTGTTACGAGGGAACGGTGTTTTAGCACAGAGCATTTTGCCACAAAGGACGGGTGATTAAGGAGTTCATATCTGTGGTTGTGAGATCACCAGAAAGTCTAAATAGAAGTCTACGGAGGTCAGGTGGGCATCACCGTCTTTTTCTCTCCTCTCAGTGAGGTGGAGAACTGCTTTAACTGCACTTGTTTCTTCCTGGAAGAATTCAAGGTGGCATTTACCCCTTTCAGGTGTTCTAGAAAAGCGGCTTAGAACCCCTAAGAACCCGTGCGTCAGCCTTCTGGAAAGGGAACATGATTCGCTCATGCCAAAAAGACTCTGGTGAGTCTTCTGCAGCTGCCCTACTTGTCCAGTTCCAAGGATTGCGCTGTTTATCACTGAGTCCTAACACCTAGCCTGACACGTAGTAGGTACTCAACAAAAGTTGTTGAATGAGTGAATGAATAAGTACGTTCATTCCATTTTCATACCCTAGAGCGCCTATTATAATGTTAGACACAGTCTATACTCAGTAGGTAATCTGTCCAAAAATCTGATGGGAAAGACTGGGTAGCATTTACACCTTGCACCGTCCATTAGCATTTTGAGAAGGCGAGTAAAGACACACAGGTGGTTAAAACATTACCTCCGGCACTTTCTGAAGGTCTGAAGGGACTGTGGTGATGGGTATTCCTCCCTTTCCTGCCCTAGCACACACAGACACATGTGTGTGCAAAGACGTACTCAAATATGGATCCCTCGATGACCTCGACAAGCGAAAACAACTATCTGCACATTTGCTAATCCTGGCTTTGCTTATACAAATTCTACGGGGAGGAGTAATTATTCGCGAGCCTTTTAAACAGACATAAGAGACATTTTTCAGTTCATTCTGTGAGCAAATGTGATGAGCCCAAGACCCTGCTAAGAAATTCCAGCCTGAAGAACGAGATAAATAAATATAAATGAATTCATCTGACTGAGTGACATGTTCATTTAATTAAACCAGAAAATCACCTCTAAAAATGATCGTCCCTGACAAACGAGCAGAAACTGGTCTTTAATTAATAAATTTCTAACAGTTCTTCTGTGGGCAGAGAGGAGTCTCCAGTGAAAAAGTAAGTGGGTAGTGGGGAGAAGTTGGGGAGAAAAAAAGAGGGAAAGGGAGAGAGGAAGCAGAAAAGCTAATGCACATCTAAAATTTCAGAACTAGAAAGAAAATTACAGGCCATTTATTTACGCCTAAATATATGTCAAATCCTGCTAGATCAAAATTATTAGAGTAAAACTCTTTGTGTAACAAAACAAATATCCAAGCCTCAGGAGAGGATCAATTAATTTAAAAAAATACAAAATAATTTTAAGTCAATGAAATTTATTCTACTATTATTTCATCTCTTCCTCCCTTCCATGGTGTGGTCTGAATTTTAGAGACACAAATAACAAAAGTCAAATTTCCCAATACTTACAGGAATAAACATCTACATATGTAGTTTATAGTAAACACGATTCATGACAACCAACCAACGTGATAGGAAAGGGATGAACTGAAAAGTATAGTCAAATGCTTCTCATATGTTTTCAGACTCTCCGTTTACTACCCTCATCAATGTTTAATGGTTTTCAGTGCTAAACATCTGTTTCACTTCTCTGGCGTATCTTGGAAAGAGTGAGCCTTCAGATGTGTAAATCAAAGCCCCATCACGTCTTACATAGCAGACACTTGAAACCTTTGAGGTCACTGTTAATAATTTTCTGTGCACTCATTTATGCCAAATCAATTTCAATTAGATCAATTAAAATGGCAACTAGCGAAATTTCACGTCATTGATCTAACAAGATTAAGATTACTCAGGATATTTGGGGGCATCAGGAAATGCTGGGCTGGCATCTCTGCTTCATTATGATGTCAAGTTGGGAGATAAACAAATTTGATTTCTTAGTGCCCCCAAATCTCAGGTACTCAGGAGGCGGCCCAGTGGAACCACACACCTCCCATTCCTAGCAGCCCCAACTAATGGAAAATGCGGGATGGGCAGTGATAACCATGTGCCATGAGCAAGCTATTAAGAGAAATCTTTTATTTGAACAGGCTCAAGTGTTAACATTTAAAAATGCATCGGCATCAGGAGTTTTTTATACAAGAAAAAATTGCATCTTTGAAAGAAGAGATACTGCACAGCAGGCAGGTAGGCTGGAAAGAAAGCGCATTGGTTTTGAAGACAACTAGTTATCTTACCCACTGTGGTGATTAATTTTATGTGTCAACCTGACTGAGCCATGGGGTGCTCAGATATTTGGCAAATGTTATTTTCAGTGTGTCTCTGAGGGTGTTTCTTGGACGAGATTAACATTTGAATAGGTAGACGAGTAAAGCAGACTGCCCTCCCCAGTGTGGGTGGGCCTCAACCAGTCAAAGGCTTGCACAGAACAAAAAGGCTGATCCTCCCTCAAGGAAAAGGGAACCTCTCCTGCCTGACTGCCTTGAGCTGGGACATTGGGTTTTTTCCCTGCTTTTGGACTTGAACAGAAACACTTGTTCTTGGGTGTTCAGCCTGCCAGTTTCTAGATTGGAACTGTATCATTGGCTCTCCTGGGTCTCCGGCTTGTTGGCTGCAAATCTTGGGACTTCTTAGCCCCCGTAATCACGTGAGCCAATTCCTTATATTCAGTCAGTCAGTCAATCAATCAATCGTCAATCCATCTCTCTCTCCCTCCCCCGCCCCTGCTTATATATATACCTCCTATACAATATTATATATCTATCTCCTATTGGTTATGCTTCTCTGAAGAACCCTGTGCACCCACTTTTTAATTGTGTGGCACTGCAGCTCTCTGGGCCTCAGTTTCTTTATCTGTAGAATGGGGTTCATGAGCTTTACCTTGCAAAATTACTGTATGGACTAAATATGGAATTTAAAATGCCAAATGTGCAAATAGGTACACAATCAATATTAGCTCCAAGGTTCCCCTTTGTGATACCTGTGCCTCTGTACAGAAATAAAAACAGCATCTAACACTAATATTAGGTATTAATGATTTTGAAGATGGCTGCCAAACGATGAACCCTCCATGATTTCCAATATGAACACCTAAACTGTTCTTGGTGGAGCTGAAGCAAGTACTCTTCTGTCTCTCCTCCCCTCTTCTAGCTTTACTGGAGGTCCTGCCGTGACAGCTCTGCCCTGATACCTGCTACGTGCAGGAAATAGTGGAGGCTCTGTGTAAAGTACCTTCTTTGTGGCCCTGTGGGATTGACTGCCCAGGAGAACTTGTTTCATTTCACCTGGGGAATTGTAGATGCGGGATTTCAGTGGTGTTGTCTCCTGAGAACTGCAGATAAAGGGCCACGTGGGCTCCATTCCATTTTGGGCTTTAAGATGAGATACCCTTATGCACTCCAAGGGCTGAAGCCTCCGTCTGAGTTCACATGGTTACGACAAGCAAACTCATTAAGCCCAAAGGGAGTTTTACTCTGATGCTACAAGAGGGATGAGTACCTGGTGTACTGTGTGTGCTGAATCTACACAGTGCTGGGCCATGGCCCTCAAGCTTTCATAAGCGTAAGAGATGAAGCTGTTTAAAATACTGACGCCTGGGCTCGAGAGCCTAACTTGACAGTTCCAAGGTAAGGTCCAGAAATCTACATTTTGAAGAAGCATGCCCCGAAAATTCTGCTGCAGGGGGGGTCATGGATTTGAGGGGGCAGACTGTGGTGCAGAGGAGGGAAGGGTGCTAGTTTACAACCCTCTCATTCACTGGGTCTCGATCTACCATCCCAGGTCGCCTGGGCTCTTGAGTTGACTTCTCTCCATCCCCAACTGCCACCACCCTCACTCAGGTTGTCATCATCTTCTGCACAGATTAATGCAGCAACTTCCTGACTGGAGGTCTGGCCCCATTTTTCCTTCCCCAGTGCATCTTCTCTTCTTTTGATACAAAAATCTGATCAGGATAGTGTCTGGTCCCCAATTCTTCAGTATCTCCCCACTGTCTCTAAAGCCCTTAAGGAGAGCAAACAAACAAGGCATTCATATCACCACTGGGTCCCCTTCCAGCCTCACTTCCTGCTGGCTTGCTTCCCTTCTTACTCACTCCCCACCCTCTAATCATACCAGCCATCCTCGTGTTCCTGGAACGCACCAAGCTTCCTTCTCAACCTTGACCTGAGAACAGGTTGTTCCCTCCCACCGGGACATCTTCCCAAGCCCCACTTGCCCTAGTTAATGCCTCTTCCTCTTTTAGATCTCAGCTTCCTGAGGGAGGTTTTCCTGATCCCTCAGAATCAGGGAATTCCCTCTGCTTACTCACGCCCCAAAGTGTAATTAGCATCCCCTTTCACATCACTCATCATGTTACTATGATTCTTTCTTTGATGAGTGCCTTCCCCACTAAAACACAAAATCCATGTACGTGAGAACCAGGTCTGTCTTGCTTACTGAATTTCACAAACATCCGGTAAAGGTGGACACATGGCAGGCACTCAGTAGTAAATCTATGATTTGTTAGTAAATATACTTTAATGGCATGGCATACCTCTCCAAATCTTTTATCATCTTGGCGATTTTATATTTGCTCTATGATTAAAGAGAAAATAAACACACCCTGCTAACTATAGCACCTAGCCTAGTTCAGAGGTCACTTACTCTTGGAAACTTTCCTGATACATTCCTTCGTTTTTTTTTTTTAAACATCTTTTTTGGAGTATCGTTGCTTTACAATGTTGCGTTAGTTTCTGCTGTCTAACAAAGTGAATCAGCTATACATGAAAGGATGCTCAACATCACTAATCATTAGAGAAATGCAAATCAAAACTACAATGACGTATCACCTCACACCAGTCAGAATGGCCAGCAACAAAAAATCTACAAATAATAAATGCTGGAGAGGGTGTGGAGAAAAGGGAACCCTCTTGCACTGTTGGTGGGAATGTAAATTGATACCGCCACTATGGAGAACAGTATGGAGGTCCCTTAAAAAAACATTCCTTCTAAATCAGGTGACCTCCCTACATGATTCTAGAATTCTACATTTACCTCTGTTACTCCTCATGTCTCTTTCACTTGACTTCAAAGTCAAGGAATGTCACATTCATCCCCGTATCCCTAACACGCAGCATATACTGCTGGGCACCTGGTAAAATCTCAGTAAACATTTTTTAGATGAGTTACTGAATGATTATTGCTACTATAGAGGGATAAAGGAACAAAAAAGGGATATGAAGAATGGAGGGGTTATTTCCGAGATGAACTGAAGATTTTAATTCTTGGCTGGGCCATTCATAGTACAGGGCCTTCTAGAATTGGCACGTAGAAACCTGGATGCAAGGAGGACCTTGAACATCTACACTATGTAGAACTTTACTCCAGGCACCGAGAATTAGTGGCTCCAAAGAAAAAAGCCACATAGAAAGTAGACCATGTACGATCTTAAGGACAGAAATTCTAAAGCACACAGATGGCACATTTCTCTATTTCTTCTTAGAAAAGCCGAAACAGCTCACTGCATCCTTGAAAATGGCTTTGATTTTCTCTCATCAGGTCCACATGCCATTGCCTTACTACAACAGCCTTTTGAAAGGCCCATAGGAGATTTGAATACCACAGAGCCAAGATTTCAGGGTCTAAACATACCCCAAAGAAATGAACCAATGTCAGTTGTGGAAAACCCATATATCATCTTTCTTCAGTGCAATATCAGTCATTGAAGATTCTCCAAATCCACGGTCAAGCCACAAGGTGACATAACAATGCAATTTCATGGCCATCTTGAATTGTCCAAACAAGAAACATCAAATATATACATATTTTTTGGCTGTGCCACATGGCTTGTGGGATCTTTGTTCCTCAACCAGGGATTGAACCTAGGCCCTCGGCAGTGAAATTGTGGAGTCCTAACCACTGGACAGCCAGGGAATTCCCTCAAATATATTTTTAATTTCATTTACTACATTTAATGAAAACGCAACAATGGTAAAGAATTTCAAGGTGGGTGATTTCTGCAGAGGCTGACGTGAAGCATTTGGAGTCTTTGTGGTGCCCTTACAGGAACTCTTCACCATGTAAAAGATGCCATAAAACATTGAGTTGTGAAGAAGTAATGACAAGGCTAATTCCTGATAGAGCATGTCCAAATTAGAAAGATGCGTGAACACTTCTACCATACGCTAGTTAGAGGGACCATCGCGGTACTCGGAATAAGCAGACTATTTCTCAGCCATGAAGACTGCAACAGATTAAAGGCAAGGGTTCACGTCAAGCCTCATTTCAAACAAAACACCTTCTTGAATGAACTGGCCACAATGGACTCGAGAATGAAAATGAAATAGGAAAGGATGCTAGCTAGGGTGTACCTGTCACAATGCTAACTCCTACTAATGAACTGATGTGTGAGCTTAATACTCCCCCAAAGAAGTCTGTGTTTACGAGCTTTATCTTTAAAGACCTAAGTCTTTACATATAAAGCTCATACCAAGGAGAATTCTTCTGAAGGCTCAAAGACCTGATAAAATTAGAAATATTCCTAGCCGCAAAATCTGTGTAACAGGGTGTGAAGACTTGGAAATGTATTGTGGGTAAAGCCCAAGAAGGTAGCAGGTTGAAGAAATGCTGTCTTGGAGGCAACTGGGAAAGGACATAATCAAATAACGCTGAGTGAAAAAGTGTCAATGAAAGACCCCAGTGACAGAAGAATAATTTGCACACAATCCTATAAAATTATGAATCCAACGTCCTCACCCATCATGAACCCCTGGGCCATTAACTGGGTTTTAGGAGAAAAGGTTCATTCTACAGTCACTTGACAGTGTCACTCAGGAGAACACAGAAGACTTCAAAATATTAGGCCAAACAACTCAAGGTAGGTGGGGTGGCTTATATATTTAAGAGCCCTTGCCAAAGGTTTACACATTTAAGAGCCACTGCCGTTGTTTTTACTAGTCAATACAAAAAGATCACAAAGGAATAAAAGATACTTTTGGCAATTCTGCTCATGGATAACGCAAAATGGCTTTGTAGTCTCTCTCGTACATTACAAATCCATTTAAAATTTATACTGCATGCACTGTTTTGAGAAGATGATGTTGAAAATGAAATAGAGCTGGTAAATAAGAGAAAAGGGCAACCATTACACTGAAATCAGCAAAATACATTTAAACAGAGGATCCACTCTCTGTGCGACACTGTACTAGGAGGTAGGAGAGCACAGCAAAATCAGAAGACAACTGTGGTTGCCCATGATCTGCAGGGGAGACAAAGAGACTGCATGCCCCCATGCTCTTGGACAAGCTTCTCCTCCTGCCTCATGCCAGCTCATGTCCATCTGTCAAAACTTTTATCCCTCAAGATCTAGTTCATGAGCTACACCGTTGGCAAGTTTTCCTTCCCAGTCTCCCCCAATTCCCAGATGAGGTTAAGTTCCAGTTCTGTGCCACCACTCTACACCTACGCATCTCTACCACGGCATTGATATCCTATCCCTACTGCTAGACTGGGTGTTCCTTTTTATCCCTAGTACCTACCACAGAGCCTGTTGCTCACTGGATGGAAGAACAAATAGATACTCAACAGACACTGTGTAATGAATAGACTATTAGTGTGAACAAAGTGCTTAGTGATGAACAAGAGGGAATGATTGGTTCTGCCTGAGAGATAAGGTAAGGCTTCTCAGAAGAGGTTGTATCTCACCAAAGCTTGGTCCTTTCATGAGTTTTATTATACCGTACTCATAACAGCTCCGTGAAATAGATCCTATCCCCATTTTTACAACTAAGGAAACTTAATCTCCGACAAGTAACTTGCCCAAAGTGAATACATCTATGAAATGCCTTAAAATGGATTTCTATGGAATGCTAAAGCATTTGGATTGTATTCCGTAGGCAACTGGGAGCCATCAAAGCTTTTAGGAGGGAAATAACGTTGTCAGAAATATATTTAAATTAACTCTGGCGATAGAAGTGGGAAGTTAATTAAAGGAGAGTGAATGGGGCAGGGCAGAGACTGGAGATCCAATAATAACTAGTAGAGATCAAATAGTAACTGGAGATCAAATAATAACTAGTAGGTTATTCTAATGGCCTGGGAAGGAGCCAAAGAGGGATGATTTAACACAGTGGCAAGGATGGGGATGAGATGGGGAATGACTGGAAAGTCCTTTTACGAGCAGAATTCAGAGGGTTTGGTCACTGATTACACATGAGTAGGTGGGGAAAGGGGTGACTCTAAGCCCTCTTCATTTAGGTGATGGTGTGAGGAAGGCATTAATAACCTTGAGAAGTAACACAGGGAGAAGAATTGGCTGGGGAGATGGTGAGAAAGACGATGGGGTTGACTTTGGATATTTTAAATTTGAGATGTCAGTGGAATATTGAGGTTCACATCTTTTAAGCTTCATAGAGGGCTAAGATGTATTTGAAAGTAACTTTGAAGTAGGGGATGGTTAAAGCGATGGGAGTGGGTGAGACTCTTCAGAGAGCATGCAAAATGAGAAGAGCTGAGAAGACTCATCCCCAGGGGGCATCAACATGTGGGGAGTCGTAGAGGAAGGCGGCAAGCCACCTGCCCAAGGAGGAGCCACTAGAAACAGAAGGGGAGAACCAAGAGAGTCATGACCACGCTCATGGAAGAGATGAACACCAAGGAGGAAAAGCTTAAGGCTATCCAACGATGAAGCAGAAAAGCCAAGTATGAAGAGAACTGATATGTGAGCATCAGATTTGTAACACCAGTGGCACAGCTGAATAAAAGATGAGGAGAAGCCTGGAAATTAAATAGTGTAATTTGAGAGATACTAGAAAGGGCCATCAGACATACCTAATGAACGCGTAAGAGGGAATCTGACTGGCTCATGTTTTCTCTCCCAGGAGCTGCAAATATTATTAGATTTTCTTCCTCAGAAAAGAGACAAAGGAAGCATTTCTCATTGACAATTGGGGAAAACCATATCCTACTGCCTGTACACTGATGCCAGAATTTTTAAATTGAATTAATGAGTGAACTGTAAACACACTTGACCTAAACTTACCTTGAGACAACTTATTAGAAACTCCCAGGAAAGCAGGGCCCTCTTAAAATAATGGTGGCTCTAAGAAGTGCTAGGTAGGACAGCTGCAAAGATGCAGTGATTTTCAGAAAGTCTCCATAATGCTGTTCTTCTATTTTTATCATCCTAAGAATACTGGCCTGGCAGTTTCTTATGAAGTTTAATGTATACTTATGATTCATCCCAGCAATCCCACTTCTAGGTACTTAGCTAATGAATGAAAACTGATGTTTATACAAAACCTGTATGTGAATGCTTCTAGTAGTGTTATTAGTAGTTGCCAAAATTGGAAACAACCCAGATGTCCTTCAACTGGGGAACGGATAAAGTGTGGTATATCAAACCAATTCAATACTAAACAGTGAGCATGAATGAACAAGTGACACACTCAGCTTTGGTAAGTCTCAATGCATCATAGCAAGTGAAAGCAGCCAGACTTCATGATTCCCTTTATATGACATTCTGGAAAAGGCAAAACTAAAGGAACAGAAAATATATCGGTGGCTTCCAGAGGCTGGAGGTAATGAGGGGGGTTGACAACAAAGGGTACCAGGGAGAGTATTTTTTGGAGTTATGGAACTGTTATATCTTGACCGTGGTGGTGGTTATACAACTGTAGGCATTTGTTAAAACTTGCAGAACTGTACACTAAAAATAATGAATTTTACTGTATGTAAATTATACCTTAATAAAAACAATGAGAAAAAAGAATACCAGCCTGGGAATTAAGAGACTGGGATCTAGCTTCAGTTATGCCACTGACTAGCTGTGTAACCACAGACTATCCTCTAACCTTCTTTGGGTCTTGGTGCCCAAAACTGTAAAGTGAGATTGGAAACTTTCTCAAAGAGTCTATTGCTGTGTTCTACAAAGACTTCCTTCTTTAAGCAAGGTGGTGGACCAGATGGCCTATTTCAATTCAGATGGCCTACTTCAGTTGCTGAAGTATCATTGTGAGGGTGACTGGACTAAAATACTCAATCTGTACACATGGTTCTGAAAAGCCTTCTTGGATTAGAAAATAGTGTTTCTAATTTGTGTCGTGGAGCTTTGGAAAAGTCCATCTGGTCATGTAATTCTCAACTAAAATTTGACACATATATTTGGACAATGTGGAAACAGCCCTTCGGGAAACACTAATGTTTAATGAGCTATAACTGGCCTTGGTAAACAATCATACTCTTCTTTTTTTCAGTTTGCAGGCACGAATTTAAAAAGGCCGGGCTTCCCTGGTGGCGCAGTGGTTGAGAGTCTGCCTGCCGATGCAGGGGACACGGGTTCGTGCCCCGGTCCGGGAAGATCCCACGTGCCACGGAGCGGCTGGGCCCGTGAGCCATGGTCGCTGAGCCTGCGCGTCCGGTGCCTGCGCTCCGCAATGGGAGAGGCCACAACAGTGAGAGGCCCGCGTACCACAAAAAAAAAAAAAAAAAAAAAAAAGGCCTTTGAAGATGGCAGCCTTTACTATCTTTGTTTGCCTTACCCTCCAGTTGGAACATTGTTTTCTATTGCTTACCTTTACCCAACCCTCAGAGTTACTATTACATTTTTACACTATCCATGCATTTGTAGCCAAGAAAGACACTGAAAACGACGCCCCAGGAGTGGTTCCATACTATAGTGTCCCTGGGGTTGAGGGAAAAGTATACAGCTCAAAAGGGAAGATACTAAGAATAAAACAATAATCTTGACGATGATGACAAAAAGTTTACATTTCTGACCCTGTGAAGCAAGCGTCCACAAACTATGGACTAGAAATTGTGTTTGTAAATAAAGTTTTATTGGTACACTACTATGCCAATTCATTTAAGATTGTCTGTGGTTGTTCTCCCATGATGTGGTGGTTACAACAGACACTCTACGGCCTACAAAGACTGAAATACTTACTATCTAGCTTTTTATAGAATAAGTCTGCCAACCCACTTCCACAGAGTATGCCATGAACTATGCTATATAGTTTCCACATAAAATCTCGTGTAATCATCACATCGTTGCTATGAAATAGGAATTACTCAGTTGACAGAGCAGAGGTGATGAAGTGTAATGGATAAAAGTTTGCTGTGAAGTCAGACAGACCTGTACTATGCTTTTTGACTAGTTGTCTGATATTGGGTCTGTTAATTAAATTCTCCATCCTCAGTTTCCCCATATGTAAATTGAGGCTAACAACAGTACTGATTATGGTAGGGTAAATGTCAGGAGTTGATGTGACAATTAGTGCACTGCTTTGCATACAGTAAACATTTTATTATACTCATTAGCTATGAGAAATAGCTTTCAGTATCCCTGGGTGTTTTTCTTCCTAGAAATATCCAGTATTAAAGAGGTAAGGATGCCCCGCATATGCTTGATTATGGATTAATTTGACAGACGCCAAAATAATTTGCACCACTTCTGTGTGTTACATAAGGCACCTTTCCCCCCTGTCTCTCATGGACTGAGCAGAAGGAAAGTATAATAATGACGTTTCCAGCTCTGTACTGCATTTCCCAAAAGACAGCTGAGTTTCCTGCAGGAATGTGCAAGCAAGTAAGACCACCAGATGGACACCCCGGCCACTCCACAGACAGGACACAGAAGACCAAAAGGCTGAATGAAGGAAGAACTGCCTCAAAGGCACCAAAGGGAACGACAGTAAAGCAGGGCTAAACACTGATTATGTTGCTTGCAAATGTCAGGTAGTTACAGGGCCACTGTGAATAAAGGCAGGGAAATCAGAGGCCAGCATTTTAGCTGAAGGAGAGTTCTGGCTTTAGATAATGAGCTGTTTCAGGAATTTTTGTCATGATTCATTGACAGTGCCTATAAACGGATGCATTTACTATGAATCCACCATATACATTTTTTTAAACACCTTATAGTTTTTGCCTTTGGTCGGTATCCAGAAGGAGGAGAGCAAGAAAAAGGAGGGCAGAGACTTCACCTTCCCTGTGTTCAGATAACCCATAGGGGCTGGCTAGAGCTCTCCTAGCCCATTTGTGACTACCTTGGCCGTATTACTGTCATTGGGCTCCTGGCAACTGAGTGACAATGACTGGTGTAGAATGAAAAGTTTAAGACAAGTTTTAAAACATCAATTAAAAGTTGGAAAATTACCCTTAATTATCTATTAGCTTATTTCTTCTAGAAACACAGTAGAATGAGCTTTCAGATGGGTGTAACTAATTTGGAGGTCTGGTTACAAACTGAGGTAACTGATTTGATGTGTGTATCATTTCTACAACCAAAAGAATGTTGTTTCCTTGAGAGGAGATCTTCAGAGTTCATTTGTTTCATTTTGGAGTTGATTTCCAAGTTTGTGGTAGGTTCTTCTGAACACCTCTAGTGGGGATAAATAAGACTTCATCCTTTGAGGATGGGGTTCCTCTTTGGAAATGGCAGCCTGATATTTAGCTTTAGATCTTATAAATAAAGTGGGTAATCAAGCACAGAGAAACACGGTGGGTCCAAGATAAAGATTGGAAAAAACGAATAACCCAATTAAAAAATGAGTAAAGGATCTGAACAGATGTTTACCCACAGAAGATACACAATGGTCAATAAGCACTTGAAAAGGTGTTAAACATCATTAGCCATCAGGGAAATGAAAATCAAAATCACAGCGACATACCACTTTACACATATTAGAATGGTTATAATAAAAAAGACAGACAATAACAAGTGTTGGCAAGGATGTGGAGAAATTGAGACCCTCAAACACTGCTTGTGGGAATATAAAATGGTACAGCTGCCATGTAAAACTGTCTGGCAGCTCCTGTAACTTACACTGGGAGTTACCATATGACTCAGTAATTCCACGCCCAGGTATATAACCAAGAGAAATGAAAACAGGTCCACAGAAAAACGTACATTCAAAATAGCATTATGAATAATAACCAAGATCCAGAAACAATACAAATGTCCAACTGATGAATGGATAAGTAAAATGTGGTACATTCATATGATGAAATACAATTTGGCAATAAAAAGAAATGAAATACTGACACATGCTTACAACACGAGTAAACCTTAGAACCATTATTCTAAGTGAAAGTAGCCAATTGCAAAATACCACATATTGAATGATTCCATTCATAGGAAATGTCTAGAATAGGTGAACAGACAGAAAGTAGATTAGTGGTTTCTAAGGGCTGGTAGTTGGGGGGGCCTTGGGAGGAAATGGGGAATGACTGTTAATGGGTACCGGGTTTCTTTTTGGGGGTGATGAAAATGTTTTAAAATTAATTGTGGTGATGGTTGCACGACTCTGTGACAATACTAAAAATCATTGAATTTATACTTTGAGGAAACTGTATATTCTGTGAATTACTGCTCAATAAATGATATTATAAAAATAAAGTTTTCATATAAATTAATGAGGTTGATTTAATTTTGTGGCTTCTATTACTGATAGCTAACTATGTTCTGTACTTACTGTCACACTGCACTGAGTGATGTATATATTTGAGCTCGTTTAACTCTTACAGCATCCCTATGAGGGGAGTAGATTTGCTGATCTCACTTTTCAGAGAACAGGAAACTGGAACACAGACAGATTAAGTGACTTCCCTGAAATAACACAGCAGTAAGGGTTGGGGCCGAGATTTAAAATTCAGGCCTATCTGATGCTAAAATTCATTCTTTCTCCTTATTTCTTTTAAAACATTTTACTCTTTTAAATAGTTAATGCACACTATTTCAAGACACAAAGTGACTTAAAAAGCAGATGTCCTCTATCCATCTTTTTCTCAGTCCCATAGGTAGAGTTTGCATTAGCTTCTTATGCATCAGCATTTTCTTATGTAAACAAAGAACATGCAGATATACATTACTATTTCTCCCTCTCTCATTTGCAAATGCAGTATACTCTCTACCTTGTTCTGCACCTTGTTTTTTCCACTTCACCTGGCATCTCAGAGATCCTTCCACATTACTATTCTTCATTCTTGCGTTTATAACTTCCAAGTATACTCCAGTGCCTGGATGTACCATAACTCATTTAGCTGGTCTCCTAACGATGGACACTTAGGTTCTTCCTAAACTTTTGCGATTCAGTTAAAGCTCTGAAATTGCCTCCAAAAGTAAGAAGGAAACACATAAGAAATACAATCATCTGTGAAATAAGTCCCTTTCCTCAAAAACTGGCTACTTTGAAGGCAACAACCCTCATTTAAATGTATTAGTTGGAAAACATTTCTTAAAAACAAAAAAAAATTTAATTGCATTACACCAGAGTCACAGTCCTACGTGAGCTGGGAAAGAAAATGTATCTCTAGAGACTGGAGAGGTGAGTTACACTCTTTAAGGGGAAAGCTCATGGATTTCTGAAAACTAAGTAACATTCTAAGACACTTGTTTACACTTATTTAGCATATTATTTCCACTGATTAATATTTTCTGAATTGAGGAATCAAATATTCAATACCAAATCACATATCACCCCCCTGGTACATTTCCATATGATATGTATGTTAAGCCATTCAGTTCACTTGGGTGGAATGGAGCTACAATTCTTATAATAGCAAACCTAGACCCCAAATATTTTAAGGCCACTCCAGCTGTCTTCAGAACTTCTATTATCAGTCACAACAACGACTCGTCAATTTTTGTTTCATTTTTTTTAAAAAGAAACCATCACTTCAATAAGGCAATAGATTTTCAAAAGCTGTCTGACATGAAATGAGTTTGAACATTAACATGGAAAGGACAAGCGATAAAAAAGGGTAGTATTAGTGCAGACAAAATATCCAAGAGCTAGAGAATGTGATCTCTTCTAAAGGGAATGGAATGAAAGAGTTCTAAAGCCACAGCTTTTCAAAGCTAAAGAAAATGACAACAACTGAATTGAAAAGGCTGAACTTAGCATTATCTTCCCAAAACACAAACATGTATTTAGCTTAATAGAGTTGAGTAGTATTGCAGGAAAAATCTTATATATTATGAATCTAGGGCAATGAAAGTTGTAGAAAATGATTTTGCAAAGCAAACACACTGCAGGCTGACAGTAGCAGAGGGAAAAAAAAAAAGTCCAAGGTGCACGGGATGAGTTCAGGTCTCATTCTACATATCACCACGGGAGGAAAACAAAAGAGCTGAGGAAACCCCAGACGTTAAATAGAACAGGGCAGAACGACGCTTGTGACTGAAGCTTACAAAATGTGAATGCATTTTCTGATTATAACCGTAATATGGATTTATAGTAGAAGATTTGGAAAATTTAGAAAAATATAAAGAAAACAGTTAAAATCACCCACAATCTCACCACCCAAAGAGAACCATTATCAAAATACTGGCAAAACCATTTGCATCCCCTTTTCTGTGTGCATATAAAAATATGTTCTTTTTACAAAATTGGGCTCATATTATAAATAACATTTTATACATGGCCTTTTCCCCCCTACTTCCTATTACTTCTTGAGTACTTTCCCATGTTGTCATATATTCCTCGAAGATATAATTCCAATGACTATATTATATTGTATCTTCTGAATTCAAATAGAATTATCTGATTCTCTCCATATTGCTGAACATCTACGTTGTTTCTAATTTTTCAGTTTTATAAATAGCACCGCAATGGACATTCCTGTGATAAACCTTTGAATCTCTGTTTACTTCTTAAAAGAACTTAAAAGTGTATCAGTACGTCAGATTCACGTTTAAGTCACTCAGTGTACCTGTATCTGTAAATTTACCATTGGAAGTCTCTGGAGACCAATGCAAACAACGTATATCAAGTAAACAATATATTTTCATATCACTCGAAGTCTATATTTATCCTTCTAGAACAGTCATCTTTCAGGCAGTACATTACTTCCCCCAGGCAAATAGACTATTAATTGGTTAATCTAAATGCAATAACATGAAATCTGGCTGATCCAGATTTCTCCAATATCAGTATGCATGCAATTAACAATAGTCTGCAGATTGAAAAATAACCAAGGCTCTCAAAAATATATATTTTATCATCCTTTCATTTAAAATGGTGTACAATGGACATTAAAATAAAACAAATAAAGGGTTATAGTTAATGGAGGTTGACAGCAACCAAATCTTACCTAGACATATAATTTATAGTGTAACTTAAGGTTTTCTTCAAGATCCAGCTTTATTCTGTCACTTCCAGTTATAGGGCTTTTAAGTGATTTCAACATATTGAAATTATTAATGATTCTTGTTTAGAACTATATGGTTGTAATACTGCAGTTTTAAATTCCCTATAGTCTATTTAAAAAACTATTCTATTTTTAAGATGATAAATAGGGTTCTCAAAATTTCTAGAGAGTGTGTGTAAACATATATATGTATTTATATATACATACATATATATATATATACACACACACACACAGACAGACACACACCTCTAAAATGTTTTTCTCTCAGTGAAAAGCGAAGTAAAGCAAAACGCAACAAAAAAATCCCACTTATACCATGGCCATATGAACTATGGAATCACTCAAATTCCAAGGCCCCCTCAAAACTGGTAGTCAGACTAAAATAGCTGGGGCTGCACTGTACAGTTGTGCAGGCTGCACACTGTACAACTCTAGGTGGTGCAATCGTATACTGATCTATGTAACTGGTACTCTGGGGGTTGTGCAGTGCACAACCTATATAGCTGTATGTGATGACCTTGAACTTAGCTCAGATAATTCTGTTTGCTTATCCATTACTTATCTGTACATCCTTCCCTCTAGTGAGCTAAGAAGAAGAGAAGTTTTAGTAGGGAAGTGGCCTTTAAATCTGTATACTTTTTTTTTAATGAAAGAAAATTCTGCAAACAAAACAAAACAAAACAAGCCAGTTTTTCCCTGGCTCCCTTCTGTCACGACGGTAAGTGTTTCTTTCCTCCCATCTCCCCTTCCATCCACCCACTAGGCAGCAACAGGATACCTTGTGTGAGTAACTGTAGGTTTCTGACTTCTTCTCGCACCTTCAGCTGGAGCACCTGTTGTAAGATGTGCTGCCGGAGGTTCTCCTGGGCAATCCCCATTCGCTCAAGCTTTTTGTCTGTAAGTCTCAGCAGGGCTCGCCCTGCAGGGTTTCAAGAAATAAGAGGAAAAGCAAATGAACAATGGCTGGAAAAGGATTTCCATCTTCCTCTGGGCTGATCCTGCCATAACAGAAGTTTCCATCTAAACACAGACACTTTAGAATACAGGGTCCTCCATTATGCCTGCTGACGGAATGGATAGGCAGGATGGAAAAAAATCCACAACTTTAAAAAAAGAACTTCAATTTTTATCTAATATTGGCAATCCCCAATTGACCCACACATTGAGTTAAATAAATCAGCAACATTTTAACCTGGGTATTTGGGTCACAGATTGCATGTTTCCATAGAAACAATGCTCTCTGTTGGGTGATGGGCTCTGAGGCTCACCCATAAAAGCCCATGTCACTGATAAGCCAGCTGAAGACTTAGATGCTCTAACTGTGCTTATAGATAAACTCCGGCACTGTTTAACCAGGTTATGATAATGTTTCTGTGAAACATGCATTTGAAGGTCCAGTTTTATCGGCAGGCACCCACCTCCCCTGCTGCACCCCTGGTTGGTGGGAGCTACGCTGAACCCAATCACTGGCCTAAGGAAAAAATTCCAGCAGGGCTGAGCATGGGCAAAAACAAGGAGCCTCCGGTGTGAGTACCCTCAGAACAGACACCCTGGGCCCTGGGCAGCCTGGCATAGTTTCCTTTCAACCTCTTTCTTTTCCTGAGTGGTGGCGGGGGGTGGGGCAGTCTGCATGCTTCCCTTGCTACTGTGGTTTCCATCAAATTCCCCAATTCTCTCTACTCTGTGCTTGACCTGCACAAGAAATAAAGAGAATAGCACGGCCCTGTACTCTCCCTCCAACACCCCCAGTCACCAGACCTGCAGGTCTTTTTTCATTTTAATTGATGACGAAAAGACAGAGTCCACCAGTGATCAATGGTAAGTCTCAGGGTATACTACGATATATGCTTCAGGAACTAAATTCTCTACCTCCTCAAAAAATAAACTCAACAGCCAGAAGGTGAGGTTCATGGGCATTTAATCTGAGGAACAGGGAAGCCTATGTGGCCTCTGAGTAGAGACAGGTGAACAGGGAGAACTAGTTAAGAGCAACCCATGCTGTGCATACTTCTCTTTTACCTCCCTTTCAGCTTTGCTAAATGCATCAGTCAGGATAAGTTAGGGTCCACGCTGCAGTAACAAGCAAGCCCAAAATATCAGTGGCTACGACAAAGTTTATTTCCTGCTTATTTTACATGTCGACTGCAAGTCCATCCATTTTGAACATTGTTGATCACTGTACCAGAGGGAAAAGAGAGGTGTTGGAAGGTCTCATAGTATCAATGAAATGCTCAGCCTGGAATCATTTATAAATTTTTGGCCAGAACTAATCACATGAACTTTCCCACCCGCCAAGGGTCCACACTTGAACTGTGCTTCTATCACGTGCCAGGAAGGTGGTAGGGGGGAAGAGATATATTTGATGGGCAGCACTGATGAGAACCGCACCAATATCGACTTGGCTCTGGACCAGTGCCTGGCAAGGAAGTGAGTGCAGGGAGTTGTGGAGGTGGGTGGTAGTCTGAAGCTTCAGTAAAATTTGCATGTGGAAGAGGAAAAAGGGGTGGGGGAAGGGGAACCTGAGGTAGCTTGGCAACAGTGGGCAGATCATCATGGCCATGAGAAAGGAAGCATAGGACACACACAGACTCAAGTAGTTCTGACTGTCTTCTGCGATAGGCAGAATGATGCTCTTTCTGCCAAAGACGTCCACATCATCTCAGGAACCTGTGAGTCTCTTACCTTATATGACAAAAGGGACACTGCTAATGTGATTTCGTTAAGGATCGTGAGATGGGAGAGTACTGGCGTTACTCAGGTGGGTCCAATCTAATCACACGGGTCCTTATAGGTGAAAGAGCAACACAGGAGAGCCAAAGAGGGGAGAGATGTGTCCATGGAAGCAGACACTGGAGAGATGCAACCACAACCAAGGAAGGCAGGCTTCTACAAGGTGGAAAAGACAAGGAATTGGATTCTCTCCCACACCCTCCAGAAGGAATGCAGCTCTACCTTGATTTTTGCCCCATAGGACCCACTTTGGACTTCTCATCCCTACAACTGTAAGATAATAAATTTGTGCTGTTTTAAGCCACTAAGTTTGTGGTAATTCGTTACAGCAGCAATTGGCCTTGCAGCTGGAACTTAACATGTTTTTAAGAAGTCAACTGAGGGACTTCCCTGGTGATCCAGTGGTTAAGAATCCATCTTCCAATGCAGGGGATGTGGGTTCAATCCCTGGTCGGGGAACTGAGATCCCATATGCCGTGGGGCAACTAAGCCTGTGTGCTGCAACTACTGAGCCCACGTACCACAACTAGAGAGAAGCCCACGTGCAGCAATGAATGATGCCCCATCCGCAACAAAGATCCTGTGTGCTGCAACTAAGACCTGACGCAGCCAAACAAACAAACAAACAAACAAACAAACAAACAAAATATATATATAAAGTCAACTGATGGCTTCAGATTTCCTTTGCTATCCCTTTCCTAATTTCTGGGCACTGGCATACTCAAAGGGGCAGAGCTAAGGAGTGTTGAGTCTGAGTCCCAGGCTTCCGGGACAGCCCCGCCTTCAAGTATTCTGCTGTCAGACCTTGATCCTGAAGTGATGTTCAGAAAACACTGAGTGGGACTTGGGTATCATTTACGTGGATAATTGGTCTCCAAATAGCAGATATTTAGCTCTTTATATAGGCCCTCAACTCAACAATAAATACTGCAAAAACCCATGAAATTCAGATGATCTAATTCTCTTCCTCCTCCCTTTTCTGGTCCTCACTATTTGGGCTGTGGTTTTACAAACTGGGACATTCAGCAGCCAGAGTTGCTGAGGTGTTGGTAAGATACTTGGGAGCTTTGGTCCCGAGAGGTTGGCTGGTCCATCATTAGTGCTCAAAGGGAGGTTTTATTCCAGTGTGCATGGTTCAGTTTCTTTGCAGACAAAGAAACAAAGATGTCGCCTTCCCCCAAGAACCTCCAGCTTCAACTGTTCCATGAATGCATCTGACTGATCAAAATGTGGATACATGAGCCCTATCAGAATTTTATCTCCTACTTGGGTTAAAAGCATCAGCTCTGAATGTACAAGTAACAAAACTCTACCAGTTAAAAAAGTTCGTGCATTTCACATTGTGTGGTACAAACAACTGTACCTATCAACAATTCACCTCTTATAGGCTTGACTGTTCAAGTTGTTTCAGCCCTGAGACTAAAGATGTTCTTGCTGTTATTTTCATTATTTCCATTGATAGGAAAATTGAGAAAAGTTAAAGAATACTGAAAACATGAGAGCTTTTTCTAATTCTTACTACTTCACCTTTAGGTGTGCTCTATCTTCAGCAGTAAGAAAATAGAGTCTTAGGAGAAAGATTAAGGGAAATTATATGAAAGAGTTTCCTGATAAAACAACTTCTAGAAAAGATCATCATCTGTACACCGAGGAATTTATGAACAAAATTTGCTGCCTTTCTTGGATGGTTTCTACAGAGCCATTTAAGTCTGTGGTTCTGAAAACTCTTCAGAAACATTAGATCATTTACAGGAGGAACCGTCCTAGCAATCTCCTGACCGCCCCCACCCCCCCCCCCCCCCGCCGCTGACCACAAAATAAAGAGTGTCCAAACAAGTGTGGGTCAGGGTGGTGACAAGCAGTCAATCATCAATTGCATCTTTTATTTTTCAATTTATATTGTAACTTTTTGTTGCTTATCATAAAAATCCAATTGTTAATTCAACAAACACTTTTTGAGCACTGTGTCTTGTCACTTTGTTATTCATGCTTGGATAATGAGGAACAAGACAGGGTCACTCCTGGAGCTTTCAGACTGATGAGAAAGGCAGCTAACGATCAATGTTTACAGGTATGTGACGGGTCAATCCTAAGAAAGAGCAAATACGGGAGCCCAGAACTGGGTGAGCTAAACTAGTCTGGGTATCAAGGAGCTGTCAGGGAGTAAAGGATATTTAACCTGGGACTTAGGGAGTAAGTAACAGTTAGACCAAGACTATGGGATAAAGCCAAGATTTTTTTTAGAGTCCAGTAACCATGTAGATGGAGGAGGCTGCTATGGTAGGCAGAAAATAGAGGAGTGCTATTATGGCGTTTACATTCCTATGTTTTCTCACACAAGTGTCTTGAATGACCACCTGCCTCTGCGGTCAGCTGCCTACACAGGGAGGGATCAAGGAGAGAAAAGTCAACCCAATCTCAAAAAAGAAGCACTGGGACTGGTGATCCAGTGGTTAAGACTCTGTGCTTCCACTGCAGAGGGCGCCGGTTCGGTCCCTGGTCAGGGAAGATCCCACATGCCTCGGGGTGCAGCCAAAAAAAGAAAAAAAAAAAAATCAAAAAAAAAAAGAAGCAACAACTAAATTTCCTGATACTCCAAACTGGTTCTAAATGGCATTTCGGTGACCAGGCTGCTGGGCCCTTCACAGACTCATAGATTGTTGGAGTTGGAAGAGGCTTAAAGTCCTCCATATTGATCATAGCCGGGCCTTCTACTCCTTTCCTTTATTAAGTATTTACTGAGCACCATCATATGCCTGACCCTACTCTGGGTATTGCAGCGATAGAGATGAGTAGTATCTTCTGACTTTGTGGAGCTTACCATTTGCGTGAGAGGCAGACAGCAAACAAATAAACCAATATATAGGGGTAGACAGGGACCCCTACTGGAAGGACGGTGCTGTTGTAGTTCGGGTGGTGAGAAAAGGCCTCTCTGAAGAGGTGACCCTGGAACACACAGAAGTGTCAAGGCAATGAGAGGAATGGCAGGAAGGCTAGTGTTGACTAGGGCAAAGTAGGCAAGATAAGTATGTAGGAAATGCGGCCCAAGAGAAGGCAGGGGCCACATCATACAGGGCCTCCTAGGCCTCGGTGAAGACTTTGGATTTTATTCTAAATGGGGAAAGTTTTGAACAAGGGATGACTTGGGCATAATCTCACGTATGAAAAGAATCCCTCTGGTCAGTATGTGGGGAACGAACTGGGGGTGGAGAGTAAGTGTAGCAGTGATGGGAAGAGTCAGAACACTGCCAGGGCAGTCAAAACAAGAAGCCAGGGTGCCCTGCACTAGGGTGGAGGTGAAGACATAGTGAGAAGTAGTAGAATTCTGAATTACAACACCTAGAAGTGGGGCATGAGAGAATGGCAGACATCAGAGATGACTCAGGCTTTCAACCTGGGCCACCAATGGCTGGGGGCACCCTTTCAGGGCAGGAAGTTGAGTCACTGCTCCAAGAGAGGGTGTACCAGAGGAAGGAAATCATGGTAGTAATAGTGCTATTATTTTTTTTCTTTTGAGGGCGCCTGGGATGCAGAGAAGTAATGAAAAGTATGGAATTAAACAAAGGAGGACAGTTACGACAGTCTTCTTTCCTCCCCACAGTGTTTTCATTCGTTCAATCCTCTCCTCAGATCCCAAAGCTCTGAGCTGACTGGGCTAAGGTGAGCACAGGCATGCCGCGATGGAATTTAGAGAAATCAGAGGGACCTCTTATGACCTAAGGTCTGTATTGCTTAACCCCAACAGTTGTCTTGGGTGCTAAAACTGTTTCCCAGGACTCCCTGTAGAAATCCAAGACAGGGAATATTCCAAAAGGAGCTTCACCCAGCAGAAACATGGATCTGACGCTCTGCTAGCAATCTTGGAAATAAGAATTTTGCTGCAATTGAAGCATGAGTATATACACAAAAGCTTTATTGCATGTGGCCTAATACAATGCCAGCTCCATAGGAATAAGTACCTTTCCTGTCAGGTTCTCCACTGTCACAGGTTCCCTACTGCTGCCCACGTGCTGGTGCACAAGAAATATTTATTGAACGGATATACTTAGAACCACTAAATGAATGTTGTTTTCTTTACTCACTACTGATGATCTCAAGGTCGTTAAATTAGTGGCTTTTCTGCTTCAAGAGACTTGACTGGACACCGACTCTCAGACAGGAAAATACCGACAATGAGAAATTGAATGTAACGGGAAGGAGGTAGCGTTTTGTTGGTGTCGAACATAGGAACAACTGCCAAGTTGAACGGAATAGAGAACTTGAGACTAAATGACCACTTCACTTTCCTACAGGCTTAAAGAAAGACGAGCGTCTTGTTCTGCTTTGGAACAAGCACCAAGTGAGACTATAAGCTTTGCTGAGCAGATGGGCAGCGAGAACAGGTAACTGACAACAGACTTAGAGAGCAGTGTATTAGTTTCCCACAGATGCCTTAACACGTTACAAATACAGGGGTTCCGAACAACAGAAATTTACCCCTCATAGTTCTAGAAGCCAGAGTTTAACATTGGTGTCACTGGGCTGAAATCAAGATGTCAGCAGGACCACGCCCCCTCTGGAGGCTGTAGGAGAGAATTCGTTCCTTGATACTTCTAGCTTCTGCTGGCTGCCAGCATTCCTTTGCTTGTGGCCACATCACTCTAATTTCTGCCTCTATCTTCACATCACCTTCTCCTCTTCTGTGTAGGAAATTTCATCCTGCCTCTCTCTTATAAGGACACGTGATGTGATTTAGGGCCCACTTAAATAATCCTGGAAAATCTCCTCCTGCGAAGATCTTTAATCACATCTACGAAGACCTTTTTCTTTATAAGGTAACATTTACAGGTTCCAGGGATTAGGACCTGTATCTCTGAATGGCCACTATTCAGTCTGTTACAAGTTGGAAGGAACCTGAGATTTCTGAGTATGGCTCAGGGTTCATTGTGTTCCACGGAGAAGTGAGGCTCAGAGAAAGTATAAAACCACACAGGAGATGGAAGGAAGACTTGGGTCTAGGCAGGTGCCTCTGACTTTCAGGCCCAATCTGGTTTGTGGTCTGTAGTTCAGATGACCTCCATAGTCTGTTCAGAGAATTGTAAGAGAAGCCCTGTCACAGCTTTCCAAGATGAATGACCACATGTCATAAGGCCCAACAGGAAATTTCAGGGTAAACTGGAGCGGGGGGCAAAGGATGTGACTTCAGCTCCTACCCTACTGGAAAGTCTTGGTGTCACTGCAAGTGCTTGGGGAATGCCACTTTCCCCAAAGAGTGCGAGTTACAGGGCCTCTTCTCTTCTGGAAATAGAGGTCACTGTACAGTTCCCGAAACAAACAGCCATTTGTGCACAGGGTTAGCTCCAAATCTGATCCCAGGTAAAGGTCTGTGTCACACACCAGGTAGATGCCCCTGGCTCTACCCCAGTCCTGGCTGGGCCAGAGCAACAGAGTGAACAGAGTGACAGGTGCTGGGCATACCATCAGGGTACCACAGCCTGAACCCATGTTTCTTCAATCTCACCGTGACTCCAAAATCAGAATTTGTGGAACAGAGATATAAGGAGAGACGCATAATCACAAAAGCATGGGATCATGAGATAAATGCCCAGGAAATCACACCTGAGTCTTAATCTCCTCAGGTCTACAATGGGAATGACAATGACACTGTTTCATAGGGTGACTGTGAGAATCAAATGACATAATACAAACACACACCCTTTGCAGACTGGAACCACCATGATGATGCAGTCAGGGCACTACGATTCTTGGCTGGCTGAGGCTGCTTCGTCCTCCTTCCTTCTACTCCCCTTCTTCCTCGTCATCACAATAATAATAGCAAACATTGATCGGGCCATTACTAAGTGTTAAACACTGTTCTAAGAGCTTTACACGGATTACCTCATTTTCAACAATTCTGTGAAGACACTTTTATTATCTCTAATGGATTAATAGCTACTAAACATAGCTAAAGGTCACATACCTAGTAAGCTGCAGATCTAGGAGACAAATATACGTAGAAGTCATGCTCTTTAACCACCTCTCTAAACTGCTGCCCAGGAACCCTTCCCATAGCCTGACGTGCCCCCCAGGCAGGCTTCTGCTGTTCTCGTGTAGGGAGCATGAGAGCCAGAAAAGGTCACCGTCTCCGAGGACTTAAAGGCAAGCAGTGCAAACACGGGCATAACTTCACGATGCACAAGGCTGTGATGGCCACCACCCTCCAGTCTTCCCACAGTGAAGAGTGACAGGGGACTGGGGGGTCTTTGAGAGGAGCTGTGGAACAGATTCATCCTTCCTTCATCACACAAGGTCTAGGTCTGTACCAGGGACTGAACACATTTCACGATGAAGAACCAGGAGGAGAAAGGTAACTTCCCCGCCAGTGGGACAAGTACAGATTCTTCCAGAGCCCACAGGAGGGGCACCTAACTTAGCTGAGGTCCTTGAATTAAATAAAACACAAGTCAGGAGAGTGAGTAGGAGGGGGAAGGGCCCTGGAGGCACAGGAAACAGCTTCGGCAGAGACGGAAATGACAACCCAATGGTCCACTTTGGGAACTCTGAGAAGCTTGACATGGCTGGGCATGGAGCACACCATGTGAGTCTCACATGCCATTTTGGGATGCCTACCTTATAGGGTAGCCAGTTTTAGTCTTTTTTTCCTTTTTCCGCCCAACCTGAAGCAGCACATCTGACACACAAGATGATGTTCACCGTCATAGAACACTCATTTGTAGATTATGAACGCCTCGTTTTTTGCCTACATTGCATCCCTGCCTATTTCTGGTAAAAGGAGCCATGCTTTGCCTTTGGCAGGGAGGGCTGCCCTTCCCCAACTGGTGGGGCTTTTCCTACAGGACTTTTCATTTCTAAAGGACTACATAATTTTCTTATTATGTTTACCTTTTATTTTCGGATTCCCTCCCACCTCCTCCCACGATGTAAGGATGTTTCCAACCACCTAGCTAGAGCCTGACTCAGTGGAGGCACGGAACAAATTTCTTAATGCTGGGTGTGTGACCCAGACAGGGCAAATAAAATTTAGTAGAATTGCTATGGTTTCTAAGAGGGAAGGTCTCTTTCTTTCTTACTTAGAGCATGTCCAAGGGGCAATATAAGCTTAGACTGGCTGTCAGTGGCTGTCTCTGCCACCATATGGAGAGAATTTGCTAGAGCATTAAGCCAACAGAGAAAGCAGAGCTGAGAAAGAGAAAGGGGGGCGGTGAGAGGAGGGAGGTGGGGGGGGGGAGGGAGAGAGGAAGGTAAATATTATTTGATTTCCTAAAAACAGCCTTGCCTGAAGTCAGATACCCCTGGGTTTCTCATTTATATAAGTCAATATTGGGGGGGGAGGGGCGGGGAGCGAGTTGAGCTCATTTGTACCACGTGTACTCAAGACAATCTTGACTTACAGAGCGAAGCTTATGTGGAATTCTCAGTTGAGCTGCTGTACTGTCCTGCTTATCATCATGTCAAGAAAGCCCATCAGGGTGTAGGCAAGTAAGAATAATGAGAACCCACGGTAACTTACTTTCAAAAAGTGAATCATTGGCAAATTTTGGTATTTTAATTATTAGACAATGTGGAATACACCTTAAGTGCAACTGCATACTTCTGTATGTCCTGATGCACCTGGGCCACCTCCTTATCCAATTACACCTGAGGTTACAAACTCAAATGTTGCCAGGATAACATAACTGCGTGAAGAGGACCAATCTAAGGGACAACTGAGACTTGGTGGATGACAGTGGATAGGATATTTTGCTGTTGGTTTTTTCCTAAAATGTGCAATTCCAACCCATTTTTGCTATGCTAGAATACAGGCTGAGTGTTGCCACTGCTCCTATTTTTAAGTTAAGAATGGAAAATCTAGAAGTTTCACAAAACCTCCTAGTTTAAAATTTGCCCTTTTCCCCCATATTATGAGAGCTAAACAAAGCATAGACATGGGTCGTATCTGACTCACAAGTTGCCACTTTCAACATCTGACTTTTACCCTTTCCTCCCCCATGTCCCTCCCACTTGCAATGGAAAGGGATTCAGGCAACCTTGCCTTCAGGGTTTCAACTCACTTTTGGAATGGACCTCAGGTTCTGAGATTCCACCCTGTGCGGCCTGTTCCAGATTAACAGCAAACGAGACCAAGGGTGGTTGATGACTAGTCTGAACAGGCCTTCCGTTTTTTATAACCTAACGTGCAGAGCAAACCTATCTTCTTAGGTAACCCCCAACCCAGTGCCTGATTTCCTAAGGGTGACTGCAGATCACCAGTACCAGAGTGAACAGGACTCTGAGGTCAGCCAACCCATTGCTTTATTTGCTGGAGAGAATGTGTACAAAACCTTCCAGGACCAATGAGTCTCCTCTCACTTCTACCTGAGAAGGCAGCCCACTGCCAAGCCTGGTCACTTCCTTGGCTACATTCAGAATGTCAGCAGTAAATTAAAGGCCCCTTCCCTGTGCTGAGGAAGAGAAGGGTTAACGGACATTTGCACTGCGATCACTGTAAGTAATTTACCATACTGATGGGAACTGTATATTGATTTTTTTAAACCAGTCTTGGGTAAAAAGACTTTTTAAATTTTTTAAATTTATTTTTTTTTACTGAAGTATAGTTGATTTACAATGTTGTGTTCATTTCTGCTGTCGAGCAAGGTGACTCCGTTATACACATACATACATTCTTTTTTATATTCTTTTCCATATGGTTTATCCCAGGATAAAAAGACTGTTTTAGACAATCTAGGGTTTTGGTTGAATATATTCAGGTGCCAATGATGTTAATAGGAGGAAACTAAAATAATGCTAATTCTCACACGAAATATAAAGTCAGAAAGAAATTTTACAGTGGTTTTCAAACAGAGGGGAAATATGGCTGTGCACTATTTTTCAGCTCTCCAAGAAGGAATACACAGCTTCCAGGCAGTAAATTAAAGGCTAAATCCTTGATGTTGTTGGTAGCACACAGAGTTACCAAATCCCCTCCAAAAATTAAAGAAAACCTTAAAACATTTTGTTTGGGGATTCTGTTTTAGTCCCTGGGAAGACTCAGTGATTACTTCCCTTGTACCTCAGAGCAGATTTTCCAAGCGAAGAAGTACAGTATCAACATATCAGAGACTACAGCCGAAGATTTATGATATCATAAACCACCTTCAAGGTCTTTTCTGGTTTTGATAGGCAAACCAGACCTCTTGGTACATTTGCTTTTATTTGTCAGAATTTGTATGCATTGTCTTGGGGATTCTCTGTTAACTGAATGTCACTAGGTGAGCAGCCCACCGTGCATCAGGCATCTTTTAAAATTAATTACCAGGAAGCACGTGAGATGTCTGCTGACAGCCTCCCCCTCCCCGTCGATATTGCACCCATGGCCATCACAGCCCGACATGTACAGTGCTCATCTGCTGAAGAGGCAGGCACTACTGGGCTTGCTGGCCTCTCCGCACGAATTCATCTGAGCCAGTGACCCAATGCCAAAGGGATGTTTAAAAAAGTTTCAAAGCTACTTCGACTTTCTCTTCCTGATACCTATAGATTAGTTTTTTTTCTTAAGCTTTTCAATGTTGGACTTTATTAATACCAGGGATTTCTTTGGTAGAAAGATTAACACGTGAGTACTAGCCCAGAAACATTCAGCAGAAGAGATGGAAACAGTGCTCCTGTCTTTGGGGAGCTGAAGAGTTAACTGCAGATGTAAGATCAGACGGTATTAAACATCCTAAAAGCAATTATGTGATAAAACCTATAACAATGACCATGAGGACCATACGATCTATTAGGAAAGCTTTGGTGAAAAAGAAAGAGGTCTTGGGTTTGGAGTTGAAAGTCAGGGCTGGATTGACCATTGATTTGCTCCACGGTTACTGCTGCGATGATTCGCCTTTCTAGGCTTCAGTTTTTTCACTTGTAAACTGGGGATGAAATGATACCCTCGCCCCCATGTTGTGCTGATTAAGTACTCAATGAAGGCAGTAGAACAGAGAGTGTCATTGCCATTTTTAGGAAGCAGACCTGAAGAAAGCTGAGGGTCCCACCCAAAATGCTATAGGGAGTGCTGTAGTTCACTCCAAAACTATGATGGAAGCACCTGAAAGGATGGCATCCTGATGACGACAGTGGGTATCATTTCTCAGGAGGTAGTGGTCAAAAGGAGAAGAAAATTTGATTTAGTACATCCCAAATTTCAAAAGTCATCAATATGACATGCGAGTAGAGTAGGTCTTACCTGCTTGACCTTGTCTATTTGGGCGCTACTGACATCTGGGGCTGGGTAATTCCTTGTCGTGGGGAGCAGTCCTGGGCACTGTAGGATGTGTTGCAGCATCCCTGGCCTCTACCAACTAGATTCCAGTAGCACCTACTCCCAGCTGTGACAGTCAAAAATGTCTTCAGGGACTTCCCAGGCGGTCCAGTGGTTAAGATTCCACACTTCCACTGTAGGGGGCAAGGGTTCAGTCCCTCGTCAGGGAGCTAAGATCCCACATGCCACGTGTGTGGCCAAAAAAAAAAAAATGTCTTCAGATTTTTTCCAAATGTCTGCTGGAGGGCAAATTCACCCTTGGTTGAGAACAAATGACGTAGATGTTTGCTTTCAACTAACTGATTCTCAAAATGCTAATCCAAGAGACATTCATGGGACTCAGGTAGATAAGGAGGCAAACAAACACAAAACGTACTTTTGAGAAAAGCACCTACTATGCATTAGGCCAGTTCCCATCCATTACTCCATTTAATCCACAAATCAGCCTGGGAAGCATTCTTTTCTCCATTTTAAGGATGAGGAAACACATTCATGGAGATAAAGTTCCAAAGCGTACAAGACGAACAAGGATCCCAATTCAGTTCTACAAGTAAACATTTCCATGCATTTGATCTTGAAATGCCTCAAAGCCCATAACCACAACACTTCCAATGAGGTTCAACTGAAGAGTCCTCATGAATTAAAGAGTAATGGTAGTGAAATAAGGTTCCCCTGTTTGATGTGACAAAATTTTGAGGAAACCAAGACGATAAAAATTGACACTGTCTGGCATTGCTTCAATGCTGAAGAGACAATAAAGGATGCACATCTACATAATGTTCCCTTTTGTCCTCCAAGAGGGAGTAAAAATAAGCTCACCGACAGGAATAAAGACGCAGACATAGAGAATGGACTTGAGGACACAGGGAGGGGGAAGGGTAAGATGGGACAAAGTGAGAGCTTGGTATGGACATGTATACACTACCAAATGTAAAATAGATAGCTAGTGGGAAGCAGCCACATAGCACAGGGAGATCAGCTCGGTGCTCTGTGACTACCTAGAGGGGTGGGATAGGGAGGGTGGGAGGGAGACGCAAGAGGGAAGAGATATGGGGATATATGTATAGCTGATTCACGTTGTTATAGAGGGGAAACTCACACACCATTGTAAAGCAATTATATGCCAATAAAGATATTAAAAAAAATAAGCTAATCGAACTTAAAGTCCAAGATTTGATGTCAACAGGTTACATCACTAAAAGTTATGCTGGAATAAGGTAAGCAGCATGATCAGACTCTCTCTGGTGTTTCCTTTATTCGTGTCTCCCTACATGTTCTGCCTTTTCATGTCTTCCCTCCCCACTTCTTGTCTGATGCGCTTCAAGGGTTGGCTCGGATCTTCCTTTCTCCCTGGCTTCCCTCGGAACCTACAGGTAAAGTATAAGGTGCTGTTACAGGTGTCTCTTCCCCTATTTAAAGGTCCTTAAAGCGAGGGTGTATCTTTTCACTTTTCTATTGCCAACATTCAGAATACTGCTTAATAACCCAGTGAAATAAGATTTGGACAGTGTCAAAATGAACTTTGTCAAGGGAAACTCGAGTTAGAGGGTGTGGTAGACTCTGAAGGGAACAGTCCCATGTTGCAACTGCAGGTACGTGTGATGCCATGTCTGTAGTGCCAGTACCTTGACTTTGCAAAAAGACTTTCAGGGTTGCAACAGCCCCCTGGTAGCCCAGGTGAGTGATGGTGCTAAGGACTGTGGAACTAGAGACACGCATGGATGACAGCTTTCTTCTCTCCCTTCTCTCATTCCAGGGATCACGATGCTGGAGCAGGAGGAAGGTGGCAAGAACAGAGTGAAAGGGGAAGGGAGAGAACTCTTGCTGTGATGAATTACATCACCCCTGAAGACTGGCAGCACAGGGGAAGGGGGAACTGGATGACCCTGACAGCACAGACCAATGGCTTTATGATGGTCAAGGGCACACCTGTGGAGTCAGATGCTTGGGCGCAAAGCACGGCTCCACCAATTACAGGTCATGCTACCTTACACAAGTTACTTAACCTGATGTAAGTCTTCATTTACTCACCTTACTAATGAGTATGATAACACTATCTCTGTCCTAGGCATATTTATGAAGATTAAATGAGATGATACACAGAAAGCACAGTGCCTGGCCCATAAGCTTTCAACAGAAGTTATCAATGGATGATGATGACCAGTCCTAAGACTGAGGATTTGCTACAGGTGAGTTTCTGATGAGTCATGGGTCCCTCTGTTCCCACAGGTGAAATGTACTATACATCCGCCTTACACAGTACAGCCAGTTTATAATTATACTGGTAGTATATACATATACTACATTGTACACTGCTTCCCTCACTGTTACTCTCAGCCACTGCTTGAGGGCTCAGGTCACTTAGCTGTCCTTACTTCCTTTTTTATTTTATAATTCCATTATTATAGGATGTATATCTCATATGTTTAATCTCTAATTGAGCCCTCTCTAAAGAACTGTAAGGTGCAATAAGACATTTCAAGAATTATTTGGAAAGAAAACAAAGCAATACCCACTTGGGTTTTCTCCAGTAACCACACACTAGGGTCAGTATTTGGGGACCAGAATGTCACATACAAGGGTTCTCTAACCTCAAAAAGTTTCAAATCATCGTTGTAGGAAACACTTTGTTTACTGTGGGTACAAATAAAGACACACTCTGGCTAATAATAGACTCTTTCTATAATCAAGCATAAGTGATAATAAAAATGGACCCAGGGAAAGCTAGGAAAAAAGTGGAAGTGGAAGGAAAAGTGAGATTCTTTGGTACAACTTTCTCTTCTGACTTAGATTTGGCTATAAAATACTTCAGTTCAACATTAGTTAACTCATTCTTCTAGCAATAATATAATCACAACTTAGTTTAATTTTGTTTATTTGTTTGATTTTGGGAAAGCAACGTGAACTTGGAGTAGAAAGCTTGGGTTAGTGCTGTGAGCTGAAGCAGCTTACTTAAGGCCACTGAGTCACAGTTTCCTCATCTGTAAAATGAGAATACGATTTTCAACGCTTTGAGCTTTCTATGTGAAAGTAAAATTAGGTAGGAAATTTGAAAGTGCCTAGCATAGTACCTGACTCAATACATTTCTTTCAAATTAAAGCAGAGATTTCATAAAGGTGTGCCTTGTTTCTAGCATTACATTTACTATATTATAATATAATCATGAATTTGTTCACATGACTCCCTTCCCTTCCAAATTCTAGGCTCTTTATAAAAGAGAATGTGGGTTTCATTTAACTGAGTAGCTCCAGTGCTCGGCATGTGGTAGATATTTGTTGAAGTTTTGCTGAATGAATGGCCCTGTGAGAAAGGGAGAAGAGGTGGTATCATCCCCATTATGAAAGTAAAAAAATGGCCCAGAAAAGTGAAAGGACCTGCCCAAAGTCACATGCCTAGTAATTACCAGAGCAGAGACTAGAACCAAGACACCTGATTCAAATTCACGCTGTGTCTAGAAAGGCTATGCCTGCTTTCGTTCAGCCTTCATTTAATAAACAATGATCTTGGGGCTTCCCTGGTGGCACAGAGGTTAAGAATCTGCCTGTCAATGCAGGGGACACAGGTTTGAAGCCCTGGTCTGGGAAGATCCCACGTGCCGTGGAGCAACTAAGCCCGTGCACCACAACTATTGAGCCTGTGCTCTAGAGCCCATGAGCCACAACACCTGAAGCCCGCGAGCCACAACTACTGAAGCGCACTCACTTAGAGCTCATGCTCCACAGCAAGAGAAGCTACCGCAATGAGAAGCCTGCGCACCTAAACGAAGAGTAGCCCCCACTTGCTGCAACTAGAGAAAGCCCGCACACAGCAACGAAGACCCAACACAACCAAAAAAAACCCCAACAAAACAAACAAACAAACAATGGTCTTCTAATGCAGCCATTAGGCTAGGTGCTGGGTATAGCAGTGAATACAGTCCATATGGTCTCTGTACTCACAGAGTCGTAGTTTAGTGAGGGAAGTACACTACTATCTGAAGGATGAGAAAGACTGGTGAAGAGGAAAGTGAAAGAGGGTGGAGGCAGAAGAAAAAAAAATGCAAATGTTCTGTGTAGACTACTACTTCTAGTGAAGGCAAGAAGGCCAGCAAGGTGAGGTAGGGTTGTGGGACGGGTGGAGGCCAATGGCTTGAGATGAGGATAGAAGAGGTCAATGGCTTGAGATGAGGATAGAAGAGGCCAATGGCTTGAGATGAGGATAGAAGAGGCCAATGGCTTGAGACGAGGATAGAAGAGGTCAATGGCTTGAGATGAGGATAGAAGGGCAGGCAAGTGTAAGATCATTCTTGGTCTTGGAGGCAAGATCAAGGATCCCATTACTTATTCCAACTGTGATGTGAAGTCAAAATACAGTTTTAAGCAGGGCAGTGACAGGATACAATTTATATTTAAAAACTCTCTCTGGCTATAAAAACAATGTCCCAGTTGAGGGTCTATGTGACATTTGGAAGGAGGGAAACTAGCTGGGAAACTGGACCTGTTGTTGAGCCCACAGATGACGGTGGCTTCTACTAGAAGGTGGTAATAAAGATGTGAAGAGAGGACATATTTTGAATGTAGAATGAAAGCGTTTGGTGGTAGATTAGGTATTGAGTCAAGAAAGAAATGGAGAGCAAGAATCATCCCTGTGTTTCTCACTTGGTCAATAAAATAAAAGAAAGGGCCACTGCTGACATGGAGAACACTGAGTGAACAAGTCAGAAGGAAAAGATCAATACTTCTGGTCAGGACATGGAATATATAAATCTGAACTGCCCATGCCTATGAGATATTCAACAGAAATGCAAAATGGGCGTGGAGTACAAGCCTGGAGCTTCAAAGAGAAGTCAGGTCTGGAGTTTAGCTTGGGAACCACCATCATAGAGTTGACATAGAAACCCACTGTCAAAGAGAAGGGGGAATGGACAGAGGAGAGGCCCTAAGGCTGATCCTTTGAGGACCTCTCGCACTGAGTGGGTACATCAGTGAGACAGGCCAACTGGGACACACTGCTAATGAATGACTGGAGACAGGGAAAATATCAGGGAGGATGAGGTGTCAGCAGGAGCGTAGTTCAAGAAAGAGAAGAGACCATTTGCGCTGAACGCTGAGGAGTCCAGCCAGGAGTAGTCATTAGAGCATACCTTGCAATGGAAGGCCTTGAGGCACAGAATCCCTAGTGCACAGAGTATGTGAAGGGTAGAGTCTAACACACCAGGTCATTCAATCCCTGAGCTTTTCTCCTAGGTGAGGTATCTTTTGTTTTACTCAGCAAAGGTAAAGGAGTTACATGGAAATGGATTCATAAACCTTTGACATCATTATTATCAATAATAAAAACATCAATAATTTATTGGACAATTATGATGGGCTGGGGATAAATGTGAATAATTTCTCATTCTTTCATTTATTCTTTGGGACAGTCCTCTGGATAGGTTTAACTGTTATCCCTATTTTAAAAATGAGGAAAATGTGGCTTGAGAATTTTGGTGACACAATCACATAGATGGTAAGAGACAGGAGAAGTTTGAATTACTATTTTTCCAACTCCATAGTTCATCGCTTCTGCCCATTTTGCTGCCTGGCTTGTCTCTGCATGTGAATAGAAGCTTTGGAAAGGGAAGAGAATCTCTTTTTAAAAATATTTTAATTTCTAGACCTCACTAGAGTGCCCGCGCTGCATAGCAGGCCAACGATAAGTGATTGATGGAAGGGTGGGCGAGAAGGAAAAAATCGAGGGAGAAAGACAAGAGAAAAGTAGAGACCGGATAACTTAGGCCAAATCAATTTCTGACAATAATCGGTTCTGCTGAATGGGAGACTCTGTGCCATGTCACTTAGATCCCCCGTAAGGCCTAAAGAACTCCCCAGCTGCTGGGAGTGACAGTTGCCTGCTGACCGCTCTCAGCTGTCGGCCCTTCTGGGCAATGCCCTGGGCTGAAAAGAGCCACTTTGCCCGAGGTCACGACCCTCTTCCTGAAAGCAGCCAGGATCCAATGACTGGTGGGGTGGCTGGGAGGAAGAAGGTGTAGAAGTCCAGCTCCCAGCTAGCCCAGCCCCCAGTGAACTCCAAAGGTCAACCCCAGCTCCAGAACTGGGGCTGGCTGAGATCCTGTCATGACTGAATCACAGCCTGAATTCTGCCTCTTTCACTTTCCCAGCAGGTGGTGAACAGGAGGACACCACCCAACAAACTCCTAACACCCAGATCTCCTTCTCTGAGCCTGCTTTCTGGGGAACCCAAACTCTGACAGGGATTTACTGGGGAAAGGGATGCCCGGTTGAGTCTCTGACATGAACACGACATGCTGCCTGTGATGATTTTAAAACAGCCCAGGTGGATTCACTGGCCCATCCAGTACGCCTCTAGGTCACCCACCTCCATAGCAAGTAAGTGTGTGTGCGGGGAATGAAAGTGAATAGTGGTCTCTGCAATACATAATTACTAAGATAAATCTGCTGCTAAAAATTGTATGTGTACATCATCTATTGATTTTATACGTGTGTCTCATTTTCCATTCAACACTGTGAGCGCGATGTAATGATAGCGCACTCTATGTAAATCATAAATACATATGTATATATGCAGATACACATATATTTTCATACACACATAAGTATCTATAAGCTTGACATGAATTATCGCATCAGATTCTTATATACAAGCACAATTACTTGTCTGATGTTTTCAGATGAGAAAATTAAGCCCAGAGAGGTTAAAGATCCTGACAAAAACCCCCAGCAAGCAGAATGGATGCTTTGGGTCAGATCTGGCACTCCCAGACTTCAAGCCCTGTACCACACTGAATATTAATTTGGCACTATTGTAAAAAAGTTATTGTCAAAGTTATTGTCAAAAGCTGTGGCTTAACAAGAGAATAAGAAGGACAAATACAGACTCATGGATCCCTCATTTTACAAATTTAGGTTTTGTATACTGGGTCTCCTTAAATCGGGAGACACCTGGATACACAAGTAAGTCAAATTCACAAACAACAAAGCCACAGGGAAATGTAGCATTGTCCTCTACCCCTCGCAGAAGCTACATCTTCTCAGTAACTCAAGTGAGCTTGCTTTTTACATTCTAAATGTTTTCCTTTGCATGCAGAGTAATGGAGCATAGCAGAATACATGCCTTCAGCTACAAAAATCTGTAAATCAACACACACACTCCATCACGTTGTGACCGTGAGAACATACACCCTCACAAGCCAGGAGACAGTCTCTGTCAAAGGAAGAGCTGAATACTGATCAGTCCATAAAAACAGAACTGAGATTGAAAAAACATAACTGCTAAACGCATTGCTATCATAACATCAACAGCTTGGAGTCAACAAAAACTATATTGGTTAAATTAAGTCTTCTACATAAAGATGTCAAATGTTACAACTTCACTATTACAGTAAAGAATAGCTTCAAAATGTGCCTAAACTGAAGAATAAGATGATACCATCCTTAGAAATGACTCTATAGAACTGTCGATTCTAAAATCATCAATCTCTACTCAAGCCTCAAATTTCTATTGGTTTGGGCTGCATCTTCCAGGGCCATGTCATCCCAATCCTAGCCATCTGAACCATTTTCATATCTTGCTTCTAACATAAGGAACACAAGTGTCTGTAGTGACTATTCCTAGATTTCTCCCTTAATCATAGAGTGCTACGAAATCTGGACACAGTTGAAATTTGAATCTATAACAGTTCTTTCAGATTTTCTTTGACAGTAAAGCAGTAGCCTTCCAGGCTTCTTTTTGCCTCGAGTCCTGTATATTTTCTGGATTGGATTATCACAGCTCTAGGTTTTTTTTTAAAATACTGAGACGTTAAAAGCTCATGAGGACACAGAAGTTAGCCCCGATGAGAATTCACCTTTTAAATGAGCTAAGTCATGAGATTCATCGCTGGGAACACACACACGCGCGTGCGCGCGCGCGCACGCGCACACGCACACACACACACACACACACACACACACACACACACACACAAACTTTTGAGGACATTGGGATTGCTCAAATATCCACTAAATGTGCCTCTACATTTAACCTTGACATTTTACTTTCAGAATGTCTTTTCATCACTTAGAAATGTAGCCACATGATTTTTCAATCCAACTTGTAAGATGAAAGTAAGCCTTTCTTGAGCATGATTTACATTTCCTGTATTCCTTATAAATTATATTTAAGCCGAATATTCTGATTTATGAAGCTCCATTTCCTTGTTTTTCCATAAGAAAAAAGGCACATGTGTCCAAGATTAGATTCTAAACAATCCACTGCCTTTAGTTATGAAAAACCTATGTAACACAGGGAAGTTTGAGGAGGAGAAGAAAATCATATGCCTACCAAAAGAAATAATTCAGTATAGCTAAATCGGTGTTGAAATTAGAAATGGAAGAGGCTTGTCAAATCAAAGCTTGCATTTGACACCCAGATTTAGCATGCCAGAGATGTGGGGTCACCAGAGGTGCCTCCAATCTTTTGATAAAGTGGAGAAACTGCAACAGAACATTTAAGGAGCAAGGCCCTTAATCAAAGGCAAGTCCTCATAGATCAGAATATCAGACAGAAATATGTAAGATACAGGAGAGGCAAATGGAGAAGTAACACTGAAACATCAAGGAGATAAAACTTTATTTGAAAGTTTTCTTGACAGAGATGAAAGTCCTGTATGGTATCTACGCTGACAGTGTCCAGGGATTAGGGTTTATAAGGGAACTGTTACAGCCAGAAGAGCCAGAGGGGTCAAAGGCTGAATGATATTATTGTGTGTAAAACCACAACCTTTCATCTATGGAATGTAACCTAATCCTTAGAAATCTCCTTCCCCGTTTCCCTCCTAGTAAAGAGCAATGGCTTGTAGTAAACATTCTGCTGAGTGTGTGCGTGAGTTGGGGAGGGAGGAGATGTCGAAGTAGGGGCACTGGACTGATACAGCAGAAACAATAAGAAGCAGATGCTGGCATTTACCCAAATACTCAGAGCAGAATTATCTAAAAATTATCTAAAAATTTTAAGCATCTTTAGATTTCACAATCTGACCTTTGATTAGACAAGTCTTTTGTAAGGCCTGGTCTTGTTTGTCTTTTATTGTTGTCCTTTGTTAAAAAAAAAAAAATCTGATACTAGTAACTAGTTGCTACGAGCCATTTAAAAAGGAGAAGCCTACCAGAAAACAGTGAAATGGGGTAAAAGGAACTTGCTGGTAAGCAATCTCTAAAATTTATCAGAATCCCTTTCGAGAGTCTGCCCACACACCCTGCATTCTGAATTGCGTACACGGCCTCTTTCCTGATTTATTGCATCTCTCCACACATTGGAGAGATGAGGCTAGCATCTGCCAGTGTAGGAAATACTGTATCTTCATGTCAGCCTGCCAGTTCCTTCAATGCAACTCCAAGAGTTAAAGAGGATTTGTTCATTTCAACCAGGGTGCTGTTGCAACAGGGTTAATGAAAACAAAGGTAAAGAGATACAATGGGCTCTAACCTGCTGAGCAAGTTGGGCTCTCTCAGTGGAAATGGGGAATAAAGTCTGCTACACATTTATGTTACACATAATATATGATCTTATGTGTGTGGGGGGGAGTGTGGTTTCTTTTTTTAAATGAAGATGCGTACAGCAGAATGGTTAGGAGTAGAAGTTTTTTTTTCCCTCTCAATACATATCGATATCAAGACGTCAAGTCAAACACCTTAAATATACATAATTTTTATTTGCCAATTATACCTTAATAAAGATGGAAAGAAAACGAGTAGGAGTTCTGGAGTCAGATTGCCTGGGTTTAAATTCTAGCTGTTTCACGTATTTGCTTGGGCAATTTGAACAATATTTTAAGTTCCTTTACCCTCAGTTTCTACACGTGTTTTGTTTGTTTGACTGATTGATTTTCGGTATTTGTCCTGTTTTGTGTTCTCTGAGCTCCTAGGATCTATGGTTTTGTGTCTGCACTAACTTTGGAAAATTCTCAGCCTCCTGAAGAAAATTCAGGTATTTCCTTGGCCTCATTCTCTTTTCCCTGCAGAATTCCAATTACCCATATGTGAGATCTGTGGACATCAAGGGTGACTGAGATTTCCTGAGGCTGTCTTGATTTCAGAGTACCTCAATTGTTAGCCTCAAAATACAGTCAACATAGATTTAACCCAGTTTCTACATTGCCATTTGAGATCTCTGTCATTCAAATATGTATGTAGTGGTGTACATACCATACAATCTTTAATGTCTATAAGGGTTACTAAGGGAGTTTGGTACACATGTAGAATTTGAGGACAGGAATTCTGACTCAGTGGATCAGGGTTATGTATATAACCAGGAGTATGTATAATTTACCAAGCATCCTGAATGAGGCTGAGGCAGGTGATCTGGGGGTTATATTTAAATAAACATCAACTCAACAAATCTACTATTTTCTAATTGTGGCACTCCAATAAGCTCTGTAAGATTAATGGCCCTCTGCTTGAACCTATACTTTGACTCATTCATCTTAAAATTGTCTTGGTTTTAATTCAAGAATAAACTTTTCTTACAACTCTCCTAGGATGGCTAAAATTGAAAGCACTGACAATACCAAGTGTTGACAAGGATGTGGGAAAACTTGAATTATCATGAACTGCTGGTCAAAGCGTAAACTAGAATAATCACTTTTGGAAACTTTGGAGTATCTATTCAGGCTAAAAGACCCAGGAACTCCATTCCTTGGTATGGAAGTGAGTGCTTCTTTCTATCAAAAGATACGTACAAGAATATTCTTAGTACCTTTAATCAAAAGAGCCCCAAACTGGAAATTATCTGATGTCCCTCAGCAGTGGAATAGAGAAACTAGGAGATATTCATACAATTAAATATTATTCAACAATGAAAAACCACAGGTTACAGTTATACTCAACAATGTGGAGAAACTGCACAGAGAAAATATTGAGTGAAAAAAGCCAGACATAAAAGAATTTAAAAAATATGTAGAACTAATCTATGATAGCAGAGGTAAGAACAATGGTTCACTCTGAAGACAGTCAGCTGGGAGGAGGCAGAAGGGACCCTGTTGGAATGATAGAAGGATTCTATGTTATGAGCTGAGTAAGGTTTACATGAGTGTATGCACATATGTAAAAATTTATTGAACTGTACATTTAAGATCTGGGTGCTTTACTGTATGGAAGGAAGGAAGGGAGGAAGGGAGGAGGGGAGGAAAGGAAGGAAAGGGAGGAAAGGAAGGAAAGGAAAGGAGAGAGAAAGAAAGAAAAAGAAAGAAAGAGAAAGAGAGAGAAAGAAAGAGAGGAAGAAGGGAAGAAAGGAAGGAAGAAAGAAAGAAGTGAGAGAAGGAGGGAGGGAGGGAGAGAGGAAGAAAGAAAAGATAAACCACTTTGTCCTAGAATTTGAAAATTTGGAAAACAATTCTGAAAGCCCTTTGGTCCTTGCCACTAAAAGCCCTTTGGTCCTTGCCACTTCACAGATTTTATTAGGTTCTTTCTCAGCCATCATGTTCCAGACTATAAAGAAAGCTAGATGGAGTAAGTATTTCCTGTTAATAAATATTAACAATCGATGGAAATCGTTATGTGCAAAGAGATAACAAGTCTTACTGACATTTTTTTTTGTTTTGTCTCTATGGTTGGTCACGGAAAGTATTTTCCATGGATAAATACTACAAGGTTCAATGACTTCAGCAGGCTGGGGAATGTTGATTTAACTAGGTTACATAAGCTGGATTAAACCAGATTTAAGTATTTCCCTCTGACCAGAAAAGAGTCTTAAGGAAGTAAAATATACAAAGCCTTCCCTGAAATGCCTGGCTCCAATATTTCCTATGAGGCAATTAGGTTAAAATAAACACTATGCATTCCTAAAGGAAAATAAATCATAAAATGATAAAATAAACTCAGGGAAAAACTCTGAAGGGAGAAAAGGGAGGTCAGCCCTGTATTTCTGCATTCATTAAACCAGGAAGGACAATGCATGGACAAAAACCTCAACTTTATTTTAAAATTTTTATTATTTTCTAAATAACCAACTAGGAATCCCTCCTTGCCTCACTGACAAATGTCACCAGAGGGCCAGACAGGCGATCTGGGTGATTGCTGACAAGAGCTTCCTATGGCTACTTCCAGATTATTACTCTATTCTCATAAAAGAGATCCTTTTCCTTTGGTGTTTATGCCACCCTCCAATTTCATCCTTATCTCTCTTATCTTTATCCACCTTCTCAATCACACACATCCCTTGAGGAATATGACACCTGGATTTCAGACTCAATTTTACATCAAATCCTACTCTCTACTGTATAAATGAATCTACTATCCTACTATTACCCTACTTCAGCCACTCACCCTGAGAGCCACACTCTGGACTTTATCACTGTGAATTATTCATGTTCTTCAAGTTCAAGCTTCATCACCAACCTCCTCTCTGCCCAGTTGTTCTCTAACTCTGGCTATTCTGTCCTTCAACCTTATGCACACTCAAGTGTCTTCTACTTCCCCTTTCCCCACATCTATAAATTACCATGTGAGTTCACTTTCTTACCCCAATCCTATACTCAACTGCATACAGACTCCCTTGACAATATCCTCAAATTCAGCATCCCTTGTACTTATGCTTCAAAAGACCAGCTAAACGCCAATCAAAGATCATACCGACCATCTGCCTTATCAACCTACACATTACTGGAGAGAAGTTGCACCAATGTGGACCACAGCCACTACAATCCAAGTCATAGTCTCCATCTTCACTTGGACCCTCAGACCTGCTCAACAGTTCTGTGAATCTGCACCACTGCTATTCCAAATTCTCCAGTATCCTAACGTTCCCTATCCAACCACTACCTACCATCACTGTTAGAAGTGTTCTGCTTTGCAGAGAAACCTGGGGGTTGATAGAAGAGAACTCCTTCAACTTTCTACTCTAACACCAACCAACAGACAGAGCAATCAAATATTCACCTTCCACCTTTCTAAAAAGGATTTGGAAGAACCATTGTTGTCTGCTGTCTTGTTTTTTCCAACTTAATAGGCTGTTTTGTAGCAACTCTATTCCATAAAATAGTAGTATTGAATTTTCTAGGCTAACTGCTTTTAGTTTTGAAAGTTCTATTATTTGCTTATTTAAAAGCAAGTCCACTTATTTAATCATCAAGAATTCTTTTATTTCAAGCAAAGATCAAATGGCCATAGTGGCTAAAGGAACACAGGTAAAGCCTGTAAGAAGTTTAAAAATTTAATCCCAGCATGGTTACCGATGCTCTAGGTGGACTTGAGCAAGAAATTTCAACTCAATATGCCTTAGTTCTTTCATTAAAAAGAACAAAGAAGATATTAATATTACGAACTCAACTCAGCTAATTGTTGAAGGGAATTAAATGATTTATGAGGCTGCTATGAAACATAAAACCCAAGACATCAAGAAGAAATTACAAATGGGAAGGGTGTAGAAAGGAGGAAAAGTTGTTAATCTCCACTGATACAGAAAGTTAATTTTTTAAATCAGCCTCCAGTGGGAATGCACTTTATAGGAAAATAAGTTTCAATCTTCCACAATGTTTTGACTCCATCATTGAGGAGATGAGTTGTTGAGAACAACTGAGATTTCTGCAATTTAGTTTTTGTTGCTGATACAGCAATGTCCTTTTCATTCAACAAATACTGAGTCCCTACTTTGTGACAGACTCTTTCTCTTGTTTATGCAACAAATACTTATTTAATGTCCTCTATGTCAATTGCTTTCATTATGGTGTGTTTGTACCCTAGGGTGTGGTAAGAAAAAGACTCCATATTCATAATTTTTTTTTTCTTACCTAAAAAATAAGACTTCATTATTTGGAAGCTTATGGTGTATTTAAAGTATCCCCAAGAGAAAAGTGAGAATTCCATAGGCTTGGGGGGTAGCAGTGTTGCCCACATCCCTGGATCCTGATCAGTGTACTAGGACATACCCTACGTGCATGTGCCAGGTAAATGGCTTTGTAGCTTATAACATTTAGTTTTAACTAAATTGACTTAACACAAAATAGACAAGAAAGTTAAATGGCTCTTGAAATCCAAGAAAATGGTGAAACTGGTACTTTTTATTCCAATGAAAATTTTCTTGGTAAAAGTAACAGTAATATACTATTCTGATAAGAATAGATGGGGGTTTCAGCTGCACCTGATTTAGATAAGAAGCTGGACCTTGTGCCTAAGCTTGATACCATGATGGGATGGGTCTTTGGATGGGTGGGTCTTACGAGGGGTTGAGTATAATTCACACACAGGGAAAATGTAAATAATTTGTTGTTTGTGGAATGACCATTGTGGTTTCAAAACACATCTGCAAATTCTTTTATACTCCTCCCATAAAGTCTGTGTCCCCATTTCTGGAATCTGGGAGGGCTTGTGTCTGCTCTGACCTTTGAGCAGAGCAGAGCTTACTGCATGGTCAGAAAAGGCCATGTGGTTTCTGCCTCGTTCTTTTGGGAGGCTGGCCCTGGGAAAAGCCTGTGCCACGTAAGGATTCTGAGTCTCCCTAAGACCTCATTAAGCTGGAATGAAGTACGGTCAAAAGTCCAGCTGAGCCCAGACTTCTAGCCAAGATATCAGACATATGACTGAAGCTGCCTTGGATCATCCAGAACATTCTATTTACCAGATGAGTACCACTAAGGTCATGAGGATCAGAAGACTAGGTCAGCCAAGCCCTTCCTGAATTCTTAACCCACAGAACCTGCGAGGTATAATAAGTGGTGTTTTAAGTGACTAAGTTTTGGAATATTTCGTTAAGCAAAAATAGATAACTGGCACAGTTCACTGTGTATATCTAGGACACACTCCATGGTGAGGTGGTCCTGTGAACCCCGCTATGTGACTTGCTTTGGTCAACGGAATGTTAGCAAATGTGACTCAAGCAGAAGATTGGATAGCACTTGTAAGACTGGGGTTCTCTTCTCTTGCACCTCCACCACTGCCATGAGAAGATAGCTGGGCCAGCCTGCTGGCAGGTGAGAGACATGGCAGCAGGACAGAGGTCCCATTCATCCCTGTCATCCCAGTCAAGTCTGTTCCACACAAGCGAACAGCCACCTGGCTCACAGACAAGTGGATGAACCCAGCTAAAACCAGAAGGACTGCTCATCAAATCTAGCCTAAATCACTAGGCTGTGAACTTGTGAGCTAAATAAATATTTGTTTTAAGCCACTCTTTTGGAGGGTATGCATGTGCTATGTAATACCTTCAGTAACAACAGATAATCAGTACAACAAGAATTTTTATTTCAAGCAGTTTCCTAATAAAAACCACAGCTTCTAATCACATAGTTTTGTGTACTGTCTCTAAAACACTTGGGATATTCAAACCACTATTCGTTCTGGTGATGCCCTTTCATCCTCTTTCTGCCTTTCCTAATCCTACATATTCTTAACAGTCTAGCTTAAATTCTGTAACCCCAGAATCAATTTTGACCACTCCATCCCACGATAGCTTCACCTCCGGATTCCTGGAGAATTCACCTTTTGAACCATCTTCCTGACAATTAACTGTATGTGTATTGCTTTGCGATGCTACTTAACTCACAGGTGGGGAGAATGAAACACAAAAGTACTTTAGGAGCTCAGAAGGGTGGAAGGGTGGTATCTTATGCCATACTGCTTCTCACCCTTCTTCCCAGCCCTTACAGCACATAATCTAATATCGTGCACGTGACAGGTGTTAAATGAATATAGAAAGAAAGCAAAGAATGTGCCATAGCTTTTGAAAGGGTCTCAGACAGGTAGAGACAACATAATACACATTTTATAACATTGCTTACAGTCGTTTTTTATTGCTTCAAATTTGAAAGAATAATAGAATTTTTTTATGGAAGATAATTGAGCAGTTTGGTGCAGGGTCGGGGGGGTGGGAGGGAAATCTTCTGAAATCTTGAATGTTTTCAGTGATTCAGAGGCTTTATGGGTAAAAAGGTATTAAACAATTGCCGTCAGGCTTAACTATATGCCAAATGACGGATCATAATGGCAGAGCTGTATTTCCCAACTTGGAGGTTTTGCAAGTCATTAATAAACTGTGCAACACTTACCAGGTGTTTGGTTAAAGCATGGTTACATAAAGGGTTTGCAAATATTTATATGCCACAGAAATCCTCCCACTGTATTCAGAGTTAAAATAGAAGAACCATTTCCCTCAAATGGCTGTATTTCTTATGAAAGGGCATTATATTTCCAAGAATCATAAAGAGAAGTGCTACTCTGCATCTTTTCTTTGTCTCAACTTTCTCCCCCGGGAAATTACCTTGGAAGAAAAGGGGGAGGCTGAATTAGAGCAAATAATCACCCGTCAAATATCACTGTTTAGTGACGATGTATCATATCTGATTTTTTTTCTTTAAAAAAAGGGAGCAATAGGAAACAACCTTTCAGCATCTGTTTGGAAGAAAATAAAGTCTTCTACATACCCCCATCTATTTCAATTTCAACTCCAAGTAGAGGTTAATCAAAGTTATTAATTTATCCTTCCTCTTATTTTTGAAAAAGGAGTCTGAGTAGGACTTACCCAGTCCTTATATCCAGACATTAAAAATGAGAATAAAATATGTAATCCACACTGAAATAGATTTGTGTTGAAGGGACATGGTTTGGAGGTGGGGTGAGCAATACCTCCTGAGATCTATTAAAGGATGAGAGTAATCCCTTTCATATTAACCATAAAAAAATGGCACGCTTACATGGCAGTATGAAATGGTAGGTTTGAATAACCCTACAGAGAATTTTCTAATTAAAAGTACATGTCTAAGGCCCAGTTGTCATTGCTTTCTTGACCCTGTGCAGGACACTGCCCAAACGGACCACATCTGTAATGTATATGTGTCCTACATATAGTAGGACACCTAGCAGTGAAGCTGATTAATTCACAACTAAAACAATTAATTTACAATTTGACAGAATTTTTAAAAAGATTATCATTGGCTGTCAGTGGCTGTCTGTCACTTCCCTCATGTCAATTAAAACAGTAAAACTTGCATATGGAGACTTCTACCAGGACTAAATGGATGGACAAGGAGGTACCCACCAAAAGCCCAAGTGGAACCTCAGAGGTGAGTTTATTACTACAGTTAGCTTGTGTGAAAGCTCCCCCTTGAGGAGCTCAAAACAACTGCACAATTCAACTGAAAAATTACATGGCCAACTGCAAAGTTCAACTGAAAAATTCCATCACCAGCTCTTGTCCTTCAGAAGAAAAGACTAAGCACTCTTTTAGAAAAAAAGAAAAAAATCCTTTACAAACATTTCTGAAAAAGACTATTTTACAAAAGGTTTTATTTTTTTTTGGCCTCCATCTAAGATACTTTATTATTTAACTGGTATCTTTCATGTGAAATAAGACATATATAAAAAAACTGTACCTCCACGTGTGCCCTGTCACCAGCCAAGACCCATCTCCTTCAACAAACCCGAGGAAAAACCACTATAAAAATGAAGATATCCCTGTTCTAAGCTAGTACTTTTTTGTGTGTAGGTAGTTACCATTAATTAGTTGCTTTGTGTCCTGAGAATGACGTGAGGGAGAAAATACACTTCTTGATAAAAGGTTGCAAGTAACTGGAAAACATTTTTTGTGCCTGAATGAGAATTTGGAGAGTGCGCTTTTTGTTCAATATGAGCACACCATAAATTTGACTCTTGTGAGGTTCTGAAAGAATTAGAAGGAATGAGGAGATTTTGTTGTAGCCTAGCATCTTCAGTACCCATTCTCCTCTAGGACTGACAGCCTCCTTTCCCACGTATGCGTTAAGAACGCACTAACCAATCTGCCCACGTAAGTCAAATAAGCAAACCTCTAGGGCACAATGCACACTCAGAAGTGGCAACTCACACGTCAGGATCTGCCCGTTTTGTGCTAGAACTGGAGAGGGTCTCATCAGACTAACAGTGCCTGAGGCCTCAGATGACTCAAAGGGATCTTCCATTAACACTATCTCAATATTCTCATTTATCCAGTGTGGCTTTCCCCTCTTCCCTTTAAAGTTTTTGGAGACATGAAAAAATGCAGCACAATGAAGAAAAGACATCAATGCTCCGTGTTATGAAAGGAGAATAGGGTTTTCTTTCTATTAGATCAGGGAAGTGCCAATCATAGTTTAATAGTTCCTCTTAAAGTGCAATCAGGGAGGCCGTTTGCAATATGCACTGTCCGTCTAAGTCACAGTAGGATGGCATTGAATGTGGAATGTAGGGAAAGACAGAGAGAAAATGTTGTATGAAGTGATGAGCTTCATAATTATATTATTATTAACAGCATCAACTATTCTTATTAACCATAATTGTAATAAGCTAATCAGATCTGGGAAAGAGTTTAGGCCAAGAGGCATTAATATTTTATTCAGGGCATGTTACTCAAATTCTGGCAAAGGATAATCAATGATGCTACACTTTTACTTAGGCTATCCCTAACATGCCCTAGGGAGTCAGCTGGAATCAAGGAGATCTTTAAACTCTGGCAGAATCAAATAACAAAAACTTGGTTTCATCTAAAATAACATTTACGCCGTTGAATTGAATGTTGCAGCTGCCAAAATTCCAGGTTGAAGAAACTGTCCTATGTGAAAAATCGAACCATCTCGTGGTTTACAGTTTCATTCATCTGGGCTTGATTAGCCACACAAGGGAATCATGGGATAATCCTTCAACCTCATTTAACCCCATGAACTTTTCCATGTTTGTTTTTCCCTTCAATATCTCCGTCCATCTCTTTCCTTTCATCCCTCAAACACAGTTAACTCCTATTTACTTGAAGAGTAATATATGTAAATCATCTGTGATTATATAGTACACAAATCTAACTTTGACGATTCCATCAACTTCATTTTGATTTTTCAGTCTTACGGATTATCAAAGGTGTTTTCCTTTGCCCAATCTTAGAAACAACTGTAGATGAAAGTTTCTAAATATCATACTTCTGGGGACTTTTTTAAACAGAGTTAAATGGAATTAGGTTAATGAAGAGATGTGAACATACACGGTTGCACTAAAGAAGATCCAGTTTCCCAGGAGCGACAGAGAATTCCTTCTTTAAAGGAACCCAACCTCCTTCCCACACGGGCTTGCATCTCCATTCTGCTAGAGCTGGCCATCTAGTAATTGCTCAGCAAATGTTTATTGAGTAAATTAATGAGCACTAATTTAAAGATAATTAAACAATTAGCAGGTAATGAATGAGTTGTAAATTAGCAATTTATAATAAATTACAAACAATTTAGTTAATCAGTAAATAATTAAACTTCAATAGAGATAATAAAATATTCAGTAAGTAAACAAACTGCTAGAATAAAAAAAGGAAGATTTCCCCTAAGGATTAAAGGTCCAAACTAGAGAATATGTGCAACAGAAATATTATTTTCAAACACTGTAAGATATAAATGGAAACTGAAACAAAATTAGATAAATTAGTGAGCAGTGCAATTCACCATGCCATCTTGCATAATAACCTGTTATTAACAAAGATTTAATATTCAACTGCTAAACACCCGATTTAGAATCTTATGGTTGAAACACACTTGAGAGGTTTTCTATTCAAACTCCATTGTTTTGCAGATGCGGAACTGGAGCTCCATTTCCATGTATGATCTACCCAAGTTTACTTGGCTAGCACATAGCTGGCCTTCTTTCTAGTCAGCTTTTCCTTTTCTTCTATCTTTTCTGCCTGCCATTAACTCAATCCCTGTTTCTTCAATCCCTACCATGTGTCATTTTGATGCGCTAGACCAGTTCTTGTGAATTAAGAGGTAGTGGGTCCCAAATAAATGAGGGTATAATTGTAACAGCTATCCTTTTAAGCTATGAAGTTTCAAAGATAGGAGCTATAGTATCCATTACCTTCTGAACCGGACCTGGTTTTACCCTTAGTGGTGCATACAACAATCATTTCTATTGATACTGCTTCCAAGCAGCAGAGTAGACCTGTTCATTTCCTAGCCTTTTTTTTTTTTTTAACATCTTTATTGGGGTATAATTGCTTTACAATGCCGTGTTAGTTTCTGCTGTATGACAAAGTGAATCAGCCATACGTATACGCATATTCCCATATCTCCTCCTTCTTGAGTTTCCCTCCCACCCTCCCTATCCCACCCCTCTAGGTGGTCACAAAGCACCGAGCTGATCTCCCTGTGCTATGCAGCTGCTTCCCACTAGCTGTCTATTTTACATTTGGTAGTATATATATGTCCATGCCACTCTCTCACTTCATCCCAGCTTACCCTTCCCCCTCCCCATGTCCTCAAGTCCATTCTCTAGTAGGTTTGCGTCTTTATTCCCATCTTGCCCCTGGGTTCTTCATGACCATTTTTTTTTTTTTTTAGATTCCATATATACGTGTTAGCATATGTATTTGTTTTTCTCTTTCTGACTTACTTCACTCTGTATGTCAGACTCCAGGTCCATCCACCTCACTACAAATAACTCAATTTCGTTTCTTTTTATGGCTGAGTAATATTCCATTGTATATATGTGCCACATCTTCTTTATCTATTCATCTGTCGATAGACACTTAGGTTGCTTCCCTGTCTTGGCTATTGTAAATAGAGCTGCAATGAACATTGTGGTACATGACTCTTTTTGAATTAGGTTTTCTCAGGGTATATGCCCAGTAGTGGGATTGCTGGGTCATATGGTATTTTAGTCTTTTATGGAACCTCCATACTGTTCTCCATAGTTAGCCTTTCTTTTTTAATGTGCTAAGAAAATCTAACTTAAATGTGCACAGACAGAAGTGACAAAGAGGGAAGGACAGGGGGACTTTCCTGGCAGTCCAGTGGTTAAGATTCTGTGCTTCCCATGTGGGGAGGTGGGGGAGGGTGGGTTCGATCCCTGGTCGGGGAACTAAGATCCCACATGCCTCACGGTGTGGCCAAAATTAAAAATAAATAAATAAATAAATAAATAAGAGGGAAGGGCACAGACTACAAAAACTTCCAAAAGCAAGCCAGCCAATCTCTTCAATAAAAAGCAGAAAAAAATGACAAGTACAGTTTTCCAATCAGGAGACAAGTTTTCCCACTGTAGCATCCAAAACATGATCAGTAAAACATATGTTTTTCCATAGTTTGAAGTCCATCTGTCCCTGACATTTTACTAATTATCTCAAAAGAGTTTCATTGTTAAATTTTCCTTCCTCTACTAGTTCTAGTTAAAGGTAACAATATCTTTTGGTGAATATATTGTAGCTTCAGTATTAAGTGATCTTGAACAGCCATGCTTGGGCTATAGAGATTATTCTAGAGTTCTCAATCTGCTAAAACAATCTTCTCCTTGGCTTCAAAAATTTTTCCCTATAGTTTGCATGTTCTGTAGCACAGAATAGCACAGAATGTTCTATAATAGACAAATATGACTGTGCCTAGCATTTAATTAACAAGGGCAGAATGAGGGCAGTAAGGAAGGTGGAATTGCCTTGCACTGGAGCAAAAAATGGAGTCTTAGGTGTCAGAGGAGCTGAGTACTGCCATCTACTGGCTATGTGGTCTGGGTCATTTTTCTTTTCTGAGTTTTACATTCCTCATCTGAAAAGAGATTCACACTAATATTATATCAACAGGGTTCCGAGGTTAGATAATATGTGTGAAATATCACTTTATAAATTTCAAGTGTGATATGAATATCAGTGGGAAATTTCTTATGAGTAACAAAATCTATAAGATTCTGGGGACATTCTCAGAATAGTTAACTGAACACATTCAAGTCACTGTTTAGAGAAACAAAGTGGTCTTCCTTTTATATTCTACAGGGGCACTTTTTGTCTGTACTCAGCTATAACCGCGTCTTTCACTCTGTAGCCTTCTACGCTTGCTGGGAGAGAGACTAATCTTTGACCTGAACTTAGTAGGAGCATATTTTGCAAAACCAGAAGTAACTATATCTTGTCCCCATTTTTCTGTGTGCTCATCTGATCATCACTGTGAACTTGCTACCCAATGGCAGGTTTGGAGTTAAGATCCTTCCCGAATGACTACAGCTGTCCCAATGAGCTCCTTCTAGAAATGTCTCGGCATCCCTTGAAAGACTGAAGGGCACTGTGGCAACATGGCGACCTTTTGAAACTCTCATGGTATATCCTTTCCCTGGAAGGAATTCTAAGGCCCTCCTGTCTTGTGTTACCTGCTGCGTACCGACCACTGGGGGAGGACACTGAAAATTTAATGAATTTAAGAAAAGCTGTGCAAGCTTCCCTTCTGGAGCAGCCTTGGGAAAGACTATTTTTCTGGTGCCCATTTACCTCCGGGGCTGATTTCACTACTGTGCTGGCCCCAAGCGGGGCAACGGTGAAGGAATCTGATCAACATCAGAGGTACCAACGCTAGAGACAGAAAATTGTGACTCTCACAACTGCACAACTGAGGGCTACTGACATGGAGAGTAAGGCCTTGGAAGTGCAGTGTTTTGCACGTGCCTCTGTGTGTGTTAGAGTACGAGGAAGAATTCAGCACAGAACTAAGAATATAGGACAGGCGGAGGATGGGGTGTTGAAAGAGAAGCATATGGGAGCAGATAAACAATTTATCTGGAAAGTGGAAACATACACAACATCCAGAGAATAACCATTAACAGACAAATAAAATATCTTGCATTCAGCAACTGACATAGAAATGCATTTGCCGTATATTTTTAAGTGGAAAAGAGAAGGCTATTCCACTATGGTAAAATGCCATTTCTTATAAATGTGTGTGCAGAGACAACAAACTGAAAGGACGCACATCAAAATGTTTGTACCAGTGATTATTTCTGGATGTTGGAGTTAAAAGGGAATTTTACATATTTTTCCTTTGTGTGTGTATTTTCTAATTTTTCTATATTGAATATACAAAAAGGAAAAAAGTAATACATGTTTTTGAAAACTATGGCTTCTACATTTCTTTTATAACCATCACTGAGAAAACATATTTGGGCAGAGGAAGGAAGGAAGAGGTTGGAAATAGGGGTCTGCAGGCTATAGCCTGTGGGTCAGATCCGACCTGCTGCCTGTTTTTGTAAATAAAGTTTTATTGGAACACAGCCACCTCATTCATTTACATGCTACACAGGCAGTGTTCAGTACTTGTGAGAAGACCATATGGCCTGTAAAACCAAATGGCCCTGGGTTTCCCTGGTGGAGCAGTGGTTGAGAGTCTGCCTGCCGATGCAGGGTACACGGGTTCGTGCCCCGGTCCGGGAGGATCCCACATGCCGCGGAGCGGCTGGGCCCATGAGCCATGGCCGCTGAGCCCGTGCGTCCGGAGCCTGTGCTCCGCAACGGGAGAGGCCACGACAGTGAGAGGCTCGCGTACCGAAAAAAAAAACAAAACAAAACCAAACGGCCCTATCTGGCCCTTTACAGAAAAAAGTTTGCCAACCCCCTGGGTCAGAAGAATCCTTCCCTTGATATTGGATTATCCATTGCACATTATTAGCCGTGTGAGCTTGAGGGAGTCAGAACCTCCCTGTCCACTTTCCCCATATATAAAGAGAAGGATAACTCTGCTTAGAGTCATTAATGCATAAGAAGCGTTTAACACTGTTCCTTGTATGTTAGGAAACTCTCAAAAATATTACTCTACCTATTATTAACTACTTCTTTTATAGAAGATACCTCATTCCACCATTATCTAACGCAACTGCCAATGTTGTTAGTCAAAATTGCTCCATATGAGCAACTTTAGTCACTCACTGTTCTCATTTCTCCTGTGTCAGTTATAATCTCTGAGATAGTACCAATGTCATTAAGGTAGTTTGGGGTTTGCTAATTTGCCATGAAGGGCTGGGATTCCATCTAGCACTGTTGCATCCAAGTCCAGACATTTGAACGACTGAAATCATAATGCTATATTTGCATTACGCTTTGTACTTGTGAAACACAGGCAAACTAGCACAAAATGTAGCTATGGTGTGACATTCTGTACTCCTGCCCTGCTACCCTAAACATAAGCTTCTCAGATAAAGAATATTCTTTCCACCCTACAAAATAACACCTGTCTGTTGAATTTCAGTGGGTCCAGCAAGCTTCCACGACATGGTGACAATCACTCTTGGCACTGAGCGGAGATCCAGACACAGCCTGCCAAAACATCTTTGGGAAGACCTGTCTGAAGGAAACATGGGACTCTGGATCCTGCAAAATTTTGAGAGTCTGTCATTCAAATACATTTAAAGATGGCATTTGGGGGCTTGGTACAAATTCAAAATTGGAATTTTTTTAAAAAGAGGGGGCTTCTCCAAGAATGAGACAAGAAGAGAGACTTGATTATCAATGGAATGTAATTAGTTGCAGATAGGAAAGGATAGGATGCAGATAGGAAAGGATAGGATGCAGATAGGAAAGGATAGGATGAGTTTCATGAAAAGCAGGCAAATCAGGAAACTGAAGGACTAATCAAAGTATACTTATCAATGGAAATGAAGAACGGCTTTAAATTCAGGGCTAAGTCTATCAAAGGAAGAACAAACTCAGTTTAATCCAATCAACACAATGTCTATTTTATGCCAGGCACTGGGTTAACACAGCTATAGGTGGTAAGATATATCAGATGCTCTTTCTACCCTAGAGGAGTTTCTGGGCTGGTGGATGGGAGATGAATGTGTAACCAAATGATGTCTTATAATATTAACAATAATAGCTGTCATTTGTTGTAAAAAAAAAAAAATGTAAAGAAAATTCAGAATGAGAAAAATGAATTCTGCTTGGAAAGGTCCAAGGAATGCAGGAAAGAGAGGAATAATTTGAGTTAGGCCTTGAAAATTACTAAAAGTTCACTAGGTGAATATTGGGACAAGAACGAGAGTGGTCTGCTGCAGTTTTGGAATAGGATGGATACAAGGAATGGCTAAAATGAAGATGAGGAATGATTATGCCAAGCTTAAGAATCTGGGCTTCATCCAGTAGGTTTTACTTATATACATATATACGTGTACACATACATACATCTACATATACACACATATATACATACACACATATTTCATTTTTTTTTAAATGCAGGAAGTGACCCGGTTGAGTCTGGTTTAAAATGACAGAAGAATGATTTCCTAGAGAGCCATAAAGTTGGATCATGGGAGATTGTGTAGCAGAAAGATGGAAAACCTAGACCACAGAGATGCGAGTAAGAATCTTGAGGAGGGGATGTAGACAGAATACAGCATGTTTTCAAACTGAAATGCAAAAGTGGAGGCAAAAAGTCTAAACCCAGAAGAAAGGGAAAAACAAATGAATAAAATTCTGGTGTGGGAGGAGGAAGGGTAGGTGAGCAGGGAGAAGAGTATGGCTAGGGCACTGGATTTGGCACACAGATTTTTTTTCTCTCAGAGACATAAAGGAAACAGTGAAGGAAGGGTAAGAACACAGATAATATTGCAGGGAGGGATGTTGAGAAAATTCATCACTACTGACCTCTACTCTTAGAGTAATGAGAGGGATGGGGGCTTTTTGGAAAGGGAGTTAGGCATGGAACCACCTTTGGTGGCTGGGAAAGGGAAAACGCTTCAGAATCCACCTGGGCCAACAACTCATACATTGGCGATGTCTCATCCGCACATTTGATTTTTTTCCAAGACTGCTTTGAGCTTATCATTTCACTCATCTAGAAAAATGCTTTATCACTGATGGGTGTTGAATGACACTCAAGAGAGGAAAATCTGATTTCCTCAACCTGACACTCAGGCCTTCTCCAATGGAACTCTCGATCTACCCCTCTGATCTATCTCCACCTCCTTCACTGTTCCCTCCTCTGGACTCAGAAACCCAAATGCTTTCAGGCTCAGGCAGGTCTAACACAGCGTAAAAAGAGGCATGGTCTGAGGCAACAGGGAGTGGTGAGGTTCGTGGCTCGGAAGCTGTTATATTTTCTTTTAAAATTCTATCAGGGACTTACCTGGTGGCTCAGTGGTTAAGAATCCACCTGCCAATGCAGGGGACACGGGTTCGAGCCCTGGTCCAGGAAGATCCCACATGCTGCGGAGCAACTACTACGCCTACGCACTACACCGTGCGCCACAACTACTGATGCTGAGTGCCACAACTATTGAAGCCCACGCGTCACAACTACTGAAGCCCGCGTGCCTAGAGCCTGTGCTCCGCAACAAAAGAAGCCACCGCAATGAGAAGCCTGCACACTGCAATGAACAGTAGCCCTGGCTCGCCACAACTAGAGAAAGCTCACGCGCAGCAATGAAGACCCAACGCAGCCAAAAATAATAAATAAATAAATAATTTAAAAAATTCTATCAGGATCAAACAAAATATGTAAATACAATTTGATATTTCAGGGACTTTCTCTTCTAAAATTGTACACGAATTCAGTCTCCTCCAAGCAGACTTCCTAATAAACCAGACTCATAGATAAGAGTTCCTTCTCAAGTCCCCTTTGGTATTTACCCCAACCTTCCTTTGTGTATCACTCACCTGTACTTGTATGATGCTATCTTTCATAGCACAGAGGTCAGAACATGAGCTTTGGATTCAGATGGCCCTGGAAAAATCCTTGACTTTGCCACTTTTAGCCTGATATGACATAAGACAAGATACCTAAGTTTTCTGAGTCTCGTATTTCTCATTTGTGAAATAGGAATAATATTACCTTATGGGGTTATTGTGAAGATAAAAATATATGCAAAATACTTACTGGAGTGCCTGGCATGAAAACACCGAAATATTTTTAATAATATATGGTTTTCCCTAACATCATGATAATTGTCTTAATGATCAAGAATCAAATCTTCTGAATTCTTTACACTCTGAGTTACTAGAGAAATGTCTTGGGAGTATTTGCTGCTAAGTACCTGTTTGGGAGATAAGTTGATATTTATTTGCAATAATTAGACTACTCAAAAAGGCATGGGGCAAAGCAAAATTTTGGTGGGCTGGGGAAACTGAAGTTGATAGTTTTTAGGGCCCTAATTAGAGAACTGAGATACCCTTAAACAGTGAAACAAGAACTACACATACACATGTACATACATGCATACACACACACACATATATACATTTGTATCATTCTTTACCATTTGCAAAGTAATTTCTATACTCTGCTTCTTACAAACCTTTGTATGGAGTCCATACATTATAGATCACCACCAACAACAGTAACTGATACCAACTTTGTAAGGTATATTATCATAATTTTATTTTAGAGAAAGGGAAACTGAGGCTCAGAGAGGTTAGACTTGGCCAAGGGGACTCATCAGTGACTCATCAGCGGAGGGGACTCCATCACAGGTCTCCACATCCCTGCTTTCTCTAATCTTTCATAACTTTCCAAGATATGAAACTTGTCAGGAGCAATTAAACACTTAACAGCCACATCACCCTAACATAAATCTGGGAGCTGGAAAACATATCTAGTGGAACTCTGAATGAGGAACATGAGAGTCCACACACAAATGGCCTAGAATGACACTGGCCAAGACCTCTTGAGGACAATAGTATTTCATGCACACAGTGCCACAGGCTCTTAACTAGAATCAATCTCGTGTGTGGGCTTCAGTTCCCTCTGTTGACGCACAGCATCACGCTCACCACCATAAACAGTGCTGTCTGAAGGAGGAGAGTCATCGGTCCACTTAGCAGGTGGCCTCTAAAAGGGCTCATTGCCAAACCCCCAAAAGCACGCAGCAACAGAGGCTCTGCGCACACAGCCTGGGCTCTGTGCGGATGGATGGGAGATCTGACTCGCCGCGTAGGGAGTACACAGTACAGTAATTTTCAAACAGGGATTGGGAGCGAAACCAAGGGGAGGGGATCTCCCAATTTTGCAATCTGACTTCAGCATGTTCTAAAAACACGGCAAAGTAAAAAGCAAAACAAAACAGAGTAATTAACAAAACCGTCAGGAGAAAAGGAATCAAATTGATACAGAAGCTGAAAAGCAAACAGGGACTTCTCAGGACAGGTTGTGCTTCATTGACTTAATTCCTCTGACAGGGTCAAAAGCTCAGGAGCAAAGGAAGCTAGACCTTCGGTCATATTTGATTTATTATAATGTGACATTCTCATAGGGAACCGGAAAGGTGGCATAAAGAGGGGGAAGACAAGGAAAAGCTGGATCTGGTTGAAAGTAAGGAAGTATGAGATCGAATTGGTGGCTATAAAACCTCCACTCTGCTCCTGGAATTGGGAGTGGAAAAACACGCTCACTAAGAGGGAGTCTTGTCTGTTTTGGGCCCCTACTCTGATTACTTCTAAGCCAAGCGACCTGATGGACTGTCCCTAAGAATGGGTCTCCTGTTGTCCCATAACAATGTGACTTAGCTTTTAACAGTTCCTGGTAATCCAAGAACTTGTGTGCCCTTTGCACAGCTCAGTTTAGCTCCAGGCCTCTGTTTCCTCATGGGAATAACAGGAGACAGGAGGAGGTGCCTTCTAGTCCGACACCATGGAACCAGTGGTGTCTTGCTTTTCTATCTCCCTGCGGTGAGCACGGTGCAGAGCGCATGGTGGTCCTCATTGAATGCTTCTCACTTACTAAACACAGACCACTAATGAGGATGACAGATAACATTTATTGAGCCCCTACAATGGACCTGGCACTGTTCTAAGTATGTTTTAACTCCTTTCACCTCCCAACAAGCCTGTGTGGTAGGTCCTGTTGACGTTAAGCGCTCAGCTTGAGTCTCCCACTGAAGTCTGGGCCTCGCTTCCTCACCTGTAACAGCTTGCAAGATTGAGAGCTACAATTTGCTAACACTGAATGGTTCCAGACAGTTCTAGGTACTCGACAGTGGACAGTTCTCAGCGGAGCCTCTTGCACATAGAAAACCTCCAAGAAACAACTGGCATGATTCAAGATGTCAGGGGTTTTCTAAAGCAGGACTGCTCCAGGGTTACAACTTTGGTAAGGCGATTCCTTCTGGCTGGCACTGGCATTTCTCGGGTCTCAGAAGCCTTTGGTGTGGGTCTGCTATCTGGTGCTGGCCGGGAAAAGGGTATCTTGTAAGTGAGAGAGGCACTGGGATAAGGGTTTAGAAAGCTAGCTCCTGACCCCAGCTCCCCATTTCCAGGCCGTGGGACCTAGGCAAGCCTTTTCCTTTAGTCTGTTTCCCACACTATAAAACCTATAGAGGTGATGACAGGAGGGGAGGGTCATCCAAGAGAAAACTGGTAACCATAGCAACCCCCCCCCACCTGTGAGAGGAGCCTTGATTATAATAATTCTACAGAGAGCAGCCAGTAGGTGATACAAGAGCAGTGTATGAGGTGTATTTAAGTCTATGCTGCTGGTTAAGAAAAGTATATTCCTTCTGTTCTTGTTCTGATCTGTGAAACAACACATAGTTCATTTGGTGACAACTTCCATTCTTATCCTGCCACATACCATCTCTAATATTAAATAAATTATGTACTTAGAATATCAATAAACGTCCCCAAGAGCAGTAGTTTCCTTAACTAACTTAACAAAGCCGCGCTGATCTGTGATGAAAATGGGAGAAATAAAAACAATGTATGTTTTTCTTAAAGTGAAATGTACTCCATTTTTAAGCCATGAGGGTCTTTTTTTTTTGTTAAAATTCCTTTGGTTTATAAAATGGTGGTGAGAGTAGTTTTTAATTGAAAAAGCTATTAATGAGTAAAATATAAAAGGGCCAACTGTGTGCTATGGCAACGAATATTTTCTGAAATTTAACTCATCTGTGAAATACAAGTATCTTGGATGCACAGGTGTAGGCTCAGACAAGCAGAATCTCAATAAGACAAGAGAACTGTTCTCCTTTCGTCAGCAGTACATCTTCCAGCAACTGGCAGACTATACCTTTCTTTATAAGAATGTTCTGGTATCTGATTATTCTTCCAGTGAAAAATGCATAAAGTGGATTTTCAATCTCATTATCCATAACTATATATTATAGACAAATGAATAGAAAACTCTATCTATTCACCTAACTACCTTTAACCTAAATGATCCTACAGCTAGTATGGAAAGACGCAGGATGGCATTTTCATTTTTTCCTTTTAAAAACAGTATGTCCATTTTAGAAAATCTGGAAAGCACACAAGCTTGTAAAAACCAGCTTTGAGATATAACTTGTTTACAATAAATTTCACAGATTTGAGGTGCCAAATAGATAACTGTGACAAAGATACGAAGCATTTTCATCAGCACAGACAGTTCCGTTGCTCCTCTTCATATCAATCTCCCTTCTAGTACCCCGCCACACACACCCCCGGAAGTAACCACCGATCTCACCGCCATCACTGTAAGTTAATTTTGTTGTTTTAGAATTTCATATGATTGGAATCATGCTGTGTGTGTTCTTTTCTTTCTAACTTCTTTCTCTGAGTACACCGTGACATTCATTCCTGTTGTCATATGCATCAGTAGTTGGTTCCTTTGTATTGTTCTGCATTGTTTCTGGTGTGAATACAGCACACTTTGTTTTACCCATTCTACTCTTGATGGACCTAAGGGTTGTTTAAAATTTTTGTCTGAGTAAAGCTCTTTTGGATATGAGTGGACTGGAATTTTTATGAACATATGTTTCCGATTCTCTTTAGTAAATATCTGAGAGCAGAACGGCAGACCATCTAATAAGTGTGTGATTAACTGTGTAAGAGTTTTTTTTTTTTTTTTTTTTTTTCTGCATCTGGTGGCACCATATTTACTCACAACAACAGTGTACAAGAGATCCAGTTGCTCTACATCTTCAGCAACACTTGGTATTGCCAATCCTTTGAACTTCAGCCATTCTACTGGGTGTAAAGTGATATCTCACTGGGTTGTATCTGCATTTTCCTGATGACTTAATATTGCTGGGCATATTTTCATGTGCTTATTGGCCATGCTTTTACCTTCTTTGTGAAGTGTCCAAATATTTTGTCCATTATTATTGGTCTGTCTCTGTTCCAGCTAAGCAGGTCTTTGGGGTTCTGTATCTCCTGCATGTGCCCTTCTCTCCAGATTTCAGGGGGGTGATTTGCATTATGACATCAGCTCTCTGACCCACTGTTTTTCAGTTTATCCAGCTTTTTTTTTTTTTTTTTGCTGCATCGCGCAGCTTGTGGTATCTTAGTTCCCCAATCAGGGATTGAACCCCTCGGCAGCAAAAGTGTGGAGCCCTAACCACCAGACTACCAGTAAACTCACTGTGTCCAGCTTTGTCTTGTGGTAAGGATTAGAGTGATGACATCCAAGCTCTTTACATATCAGAGCTGAAATCAGAAGCCTTCTGCATCTAATGAGATGATCATATGACTTTCTTCATTTACTCTTAACATGACGAATCACATCGGTTTTCGAAAATGGAATCAACTTTACATTCCTATGCACGCATGACCATGATGTAATATCCTTTTTGTCTATTGTGAGATTCAACCCTTGTATTCTGTCAAGGTTTGTAGGTTTATGTTCATGAAGGATATTGGTCCGTACCATATCATTCTTGTAACATCTTTGTCAGCTTTTGGTATCAGGGTTAGTCTGGTCTCATAAAATGAGTTTGGAAGTGCTCCCCTTTTCTCTATTTTTGAAAGAATTTGTGAAAATTTGGTTGCTAATTCTCGACTGTTTTAATTTATTGGAAAAAGCCTTCTGTGCTTGAAACTTCCTTTATGGGAAGTTCTGATTAAAAGTTTAACTGATTAAGAGATCCATGGCTATTTAAATTTTCTAGCTTTCTTGAGTCAGATATTGTTAAGTTATCGTTTTTAAGGAATTAGTCCATTTCATCTCAGTTGTTAAGTATGTGGGCATAAACCTGTTCATAATATTTTCTGCTCTTTTAATGAATGTAGAAAACTTAGTGATATCCCCAACTTCTCACTTGATGCTGTCTTTTTTTCCCTCATTCAGGCTATCTAGACATTTATCAATTTTTGTTGATCTTTTCAAGGAATCAGGTTTACCTTTGTTAATTTTCTTTATTGCCTGTATGTTTTGTGTCTTACTGATTTCAGCTCTTTGAGATTAGTATTCTTCCTTCTCTAACTTCTTAAGGTAAAATTTTAATTAATCAAGTTCAACTCTTTCTTCTTTCTTTTCTAATACAGGCATTTCAGGCTATAATTTTCCTCTAAGTTCTGTAGCTGTACCACACAAACGTTTGAAATATTAATGTTTCTACTATCATTCAGTTCAAAATATGTTTTAGTTTCTCTTGCGATTTTTTCCCCCTCTCCCATCTGGTTACATGGATGTGCATTAAGTTTCTAAATATTTGGGATCTTCTTGATTATCTTGGTAGTGATTTCTAATTTAATTCTGTTTCGGTCAGAGAATGCACCCTGTGCCACTTCAGGTTTTTCAAATTTACTGACACTGATTTGTGCCCTGGTGTATAGTACATCATGGTGAATAAGTCCCCTGAACTGGAAAGTACATACATTCTGAAGCTGTTGGGTACAGTGTTCTGCCTGGCATGTGGTAGTGGTCACATAAATTCTATAAAACAAATGAATTAATTATGATTTAACAAATAAATGAAATGAATAGGAAGGGATTGGTCAAGGGGCTAAAACGAAGCTACAGTTGACCCGCGAACAACGAGGGGGTTAATCCGCCTGCAGTACTGTCAGCCCTCCGTATCCATGGCTCCCCTGCATCCGCGGATTCAATGAACCATGCAGTCCTATTGCATTTTCCATTGAAAAATATCTGCGTATAAGTGGACCTGGGTATATGAAACCCACTTCGTTCAGGGGTCAACTGTATTTAGAGAGAAAGGAGGTAGCCAGTGTAGCTAGACTGAAGATGACAGGATGACTCTAACTGAGGAAGCAAATATCCAGAGGATATAGGGGACGTCTGGTTAAAGCAGAGGCAGAAAAGGTTGTTTGTAGAAGGGAATAAGAGCATGCCTTCTGAAACAAGAGGCAGGAGAAGACAGATGGGTAGAGGGTAAAAAGTTTTAGGGAAATCCCATCAAACAGCGTGTAAGTTTTCAGCGTAGCAGAAACCAGACCTTTACTAGCGATGAAGAAAGGAATTGGGAGAAAGCATGTTGGGAGAGCCACTTAACAGGCCACTGGGATGAAGAAAAGGCTGAGGGAAGGCATCATGGCTCCATGGAGGCCTGGCACGTGAATCTGTACTGGGGGGCAGTCATGAAGGGCTTTCTTCAGCAAAGGTTTCTATAACCCAGGAACCTAAACAGGATCTAGGGGTGGGTTTCAGTAAAACCTCAGCAGAACTGTCTAATCATTTATCAACTTCATGGGACAAGTTCTATCACAGGGCTTTTATCCTGGGAGCTACAGGATGGGTTACTTAATCCAGAAGAGGAGGAGTAAGAAAGGCTTTTGTAGGAGGTGGTATCTGAACTAAAGCCCGAAAGGAAGTTGGAATTATCCAGGTAAAAAGGTGGGTTTGAGGAGGGTAGAAGAAAGCATGGCATTTGAGAGCCCTGTAGCTCAGAGTGGGAGGGAGTAAGGAAAACCAAGCACTGTAACTGCCACCGTCATCCAAAATCTTGAACCAAAACAAACAAACAAAAAACAACAGTTTGCTTTTAAAAATTATGAAATGCTCATCCCTGCAGGTGTCTGAGCAAAGGCTGTCTGGCCATCTAGCAGGGATGTTGGAAAGGACATGTGGGGAGACATCTGATTGAAGTGGTAGGGGGACACTCGCTCCCCACCCTATTCCTTCATGGAAGAACTTCCCTAACACTCCTGGCCTCTCTCTCCTCCCCTCTGTTTGGTGCCCTTGGAAGCAGGAAACGGGTTTGCCCAGCCCAGCCTCATGTTCTGTCCTGTCTTGTGACCTGTGTGCCTGATGGCAGTCTGCTTTCTCCCAGGCGGTTAGAGGGGCACTTCCCAACTGTGCCAGTGACCAGAATACCTCATTTGGAGGGAAAATATTCTTAGCAAATCAATTCATCTGAAGACTTAAAGGATATTCTCCAAAAAAGCTTTATCAGGAATGAAGCTGATATTCTGATCTCCATTCATATTTCTCATTGCAAGGCGTAGTTTTAAACTGACCCCATAAAACCTCAGATGACATCTGAAGTCACTTCCAACATTCAGAAATCTATCATCCTGAATCATCAAGACAACCAAATTCAGCATCCTAGGTTTAAGAATGCGGAGGAGTATAGAGGTGATGTTAGTAAGCTTTCTATCAAAGGGCGTTAAAAATGAAGAATAAATGCTGTTATTGGAAAATTAATATGTGGAAACTCATGCCCCGATGATGTCCAAACTCTATTATGCAGATATAAAATGCTGCTCGAGATTCAATAAAAAACGTAGAGCAGTTCATACAAAAGAGAAATGTAACAAAACACGAAGATATACAAAAGTAGAACACACTATGCAGAGGGCAACCCAACAAAGACAAGAAAATGTGCAGACGAAGCACTGGGGTAGCTCAACAAGCCCACATTTCATTGGGCTACACTGGGTTCCACAAAGTAGTGTTCTCACAGGTATAGCACATAAAATAATTACTCTACTTCTTTGGACACTTGTTTACTACACACCCCACCGACCTCCATGGGTAATTCTAACCGTGATAAAAGACTAGGAAGGGGCTTCCCTGGTGGCGCAGTGGTTGGGAGTCCGCCTGCCGATGCAGGGGACACGGGTTTGTGCCCCGGTCCGGGGAAGATCCCACAGGCCGCGGAGCGGCTGGGCCCGTGAGCCATGGCCGCTGAGCCTGCGCGTCCGGAGCCTGTGCTCCGCAACGGGAGAGGTCACGACAGTGAGAGGCCCGCGTACCGCAAAAAAAAAAAAAAAAAAAAAAAAAAAAGGACTAGGAAGACAATAGCAGAAGGGTAAATGTTAGCAAATGCACAGAGCCCACAATCCAAAGGTTTCAAAAAGATAAAGAGGTTTCCCCTTTATTCAACAGCATAAGCGGAACGGCCAAATTTCAGGGTGCTACATCCCAGAGGAATACTTTGAAAAGCGGAAAGAGGTACAAATGGGCAGTGTCTGAAGCACAGAAAGAACCCGAAGTATTCACTGATTTTGTAGGAGACCATTGAGAAATATGACAAGTCAATACTGACCACCTGCAGGGGACATTCACAGGGTAAGTATTTATTCCTGCAGACATCTAAAGGATTCCCACCCGTGTTCCACGAAGCAGGCCACGTGGAAACCTTTTACACATTCAAAATAGCTTCTAAAAATGCACTTTGTATTCTGGGGAGCTCTGAGCGCCTCACCCACGAAGATAAGTCTTTAAAGTTGGGGGGGGAAGAACCCTTTACAGAGGAAAGGCTTGATGCGGAAGGAAATGAGTTGATTTTAGCAGCCACCGCAGGAAGAATACCAGGCACAGCCAGGGGCTGAAACCGCCTCAAACCTGAAAAGATTCTTAACTGTGCATAAAAAAGAATCCGAACGTTGCCTGTGAGCTTACACCTGGCCCCAGCAGAGCTTCCTCATCAGCATTCCAAGCCCGGCCTCAGAAAGCTGGGGAAAGAATCTTGCAAGCACAGGAAAATAGTCAAATTTCTTTCCTTCAAGCCTAATCTGATGATTTAAATATATCTCTCCTAACGCCTCTCAGGTGTTCTAACCATCTCATGCCTGTTAAGAGCACTTCTGCAGGGAGTTACCACTAGTAGCGTCTCTTCTGATTTAACTCATCTGCCATAAAATAGTAGGCGCCTTCTGGACATAATGAAATTCTCAGAGATTCTAAGAGGAAATCTGCACAGTGTTTTGAATACTGGTGTGTTAAAACATACCTTAAGTTTCCTTAGACTTTGGAGAAACTGGATGGCGGAGGGGGGGGAGTTTGTTTATAGTTTAATGTATTTTAAACAAAGGCATCAGAAAGATGTTAATGTAGTGGAATCGTTGGTGGAAACCAATAAAAAAAAAAGAAACAACTACCAAGGTTAAAGGGTCATTTTCAAAAAAGTTAAAATCCTGACTGTCATCATATACAAAAATAAACACATGTTTAAGATTTTGTGGAAACTGATAAGATGTTGCAACCAACTCAAAGGAGAAACCAAAGAGCAGACACATGTTCAGATCAGGAGGAATGAAATGAATGTGTAAATGGGAGACAAAACTCACCTTTTTCACAGTGGATTGGGAAGTCAACTGAACCTCTGTGGGACAGAATTTACACATCTACAAACAAGAATTATTTCATACTGCTATCACTTACCTACAACTTACAGAGTTGTAGAACAGCTTCGTAGAGTCAGAATTAGATAACCCGAAATGATGTGCTACTGAGGGTGCACGGTTTTCTAAGGAGGCACAATGTTTTCCCTACACAGATCACTGGTTATTTTATTTATTGCTGTATTCCCCACACCTGGTACAGGGCAGATGCTCCATAAATACTTGCTAAACAAACGTCTACTATGTATCAGGCATAAAGCTAAACCCTTCGCATGCATCGTCCCCTTTAACCTTTCCAACAACGCCTTAAGATAAATATTACTCTCAGATCACTGACTTGAAACTAGCTTGTGTGATGCTGCACAGTTATTACTTGTCAGAGGTCGAGGGGTGGAGAACAGGGGCGGGGTGGGAGGAGTGGGATTTGCCTCAGGTCTGTAATCAGAAAGCCCATCTTTTTTTCTTCCTGATTCTTCTTTCCATTTAATATGTCTTTTTTATTTATCGTCATGGTCCCACACGCCTCTAAATTAAGGGATTGTTTATATGTTCCAGAGATATAACATGCTTCCCTGATGAGCATGATGTTGGAGACCCTTGCTTTAAGACACATAAATGAACAGCAGTACTCACGAGAATCTAAGCATAAATAAGAGACACACGGACATCTTTATTGTGGCCTCGCAGATAAGCACAGGATACTTACCAGCCCACATCCCAACCCCCATCCTTAGGTGCTCATTATAATTTTCAGGATAACAAAGATGGATGAATTCATCAGTGTTTACGTGTGTGGTTTGTTCTCATAGAAAGTGCAGCAGCACTTAGGCAAGCAGCAGCAGCTAACATTCACCGCTTACTGTGACCGTGAACTACTTTCCCAGCGACACTCTGAGGCGGGTGCTATTATCACCTCCTCTTCACAGGTAAAGAAAGCGGGAATACACCAAGTCACCTTCACAGAATCACGGAGCTAAGCTGCAAGTCTGGGCTTTGACCTGGCACTTGTAACCCCCTCCCGGCCCTCACTCTGAGACACTCTACTGTCTGCATCGGCTGCTGAGGCTGTCTCTGCCGTCGTGTCTTGATTTTTCACAATCCTCTTTGCCCAGTTTATCAGCGCCTACAAGGGTACTAAGCTTCCTGCAGCCGCCAGCACCCCAGGGCTGGAACTGCAGGCTGGCTTCAGTCCTGAAAGCTATCTATCTTCGGGCCACTTGGCACCTGCGATCATTTGGGTAGTTTACATTCACCCTTGCAGAGGGACAGGACACAAAAGTGGTCTTCTGAGGCCTTGAATAGGTGAAGGTCAGAAAGATGTGTGTGTCAAGTGTTAATCTGAAATCATTCTCTCCTAAGTCCCCAAATAATCCCCTGCTTTCTTTTCTTGCCAGAAAACAGGCTGCCCTCAGAATGAAGTAACAGTATGATTTTAGACACCTCCAGATGAGTTTCGACATGAAGAACGGCACAATGCTAGTAGGTAGAAGGTGTCGATAAATGATTAACTTAGTGGTTTGTTTATATCATTTCATTTAATCTTCACAACGACTCTCTGAGACAGGTATTGTTATTATTACCATCTCCATTTTGGAGATGAAGAAGTGAGGTTGAATAACCTGTCTAGGTTAAGCAGCTTGTCCAAGATCTCAAGAAGGTTGCAATTTACCAACACCAGAGGTGTTTGTGGAGACGAGGTATGCCACCAAAAGCAATATGACGGCTGTTTGCAACACAAGGCCACTTGGCAGAAAGCCTTAGGAAGTGGTACCATTTACTCCATAAGCATTGACGCATGAGACCTTTATTTCTGAGGGGGGTGTAATGCTCATCCTTTTCAAACCATTATAAACGCTTACCCTTCCCTCAAGGGTATCACAAAATTCCCACCCCTAACAAAAGATAACACTACTTTCTCATAAGATCATGAAAAAGGTTTTGCCATTACTATCACACAAGCATTAAGAAACAGACATTATCTGGTGAAGGTTCCCATAAGCAGCCAAATGGTTACTAACTGGTTGATAAATTCTAGGGGTGGAATAGCTGACCCTGTATGGGATTTTCTTATATCCTTAAGGGAGGGACTAAGAAAAAGAATCTAGACACTTGGAATCTAAGCTAAGTTCTGACACTGCCTTCGGGATTTCAGGAATTTCATCCAAATGGGCCATTACCTCCAGCTCGGAGGAGAAAAGAAGTACATTAAGGACCATTTCTAGGCTTAAGTTCGGAGGATTTCACTCTCTGTTAACTCACTTTGAGCTACACCTGTGTGTTCCTTACATATTTAAACATTACTAACTTGGTCATCAGGAATCTCTGATAATGTAGCTCAGCGTTATTTAGAGACTTCCCTGGTGGTGAAGTGGTTAAGAATCCGCCTGCCAGTGCAGGGGACATGGGTTCGATCTCTGGTCCAGGAAGATCCCACATGCCGCAGAGCAATTAAGTCCGTGCACCACAACTACTGAGCCTGCGCTCTAGAGCCCACGAGCCACAAGTACTGAGCCCACGAGCCACAACTACTGAAGCCTGTGCACCTAGAGCCGGAGCTCTGCAACAAGAGAAACCACTGCAATGAGAAGCCCGCGCACCACAACTAAGAGTAGCCCCTGCTCGATGCAAATGGAGAAAGCCTGTGTGCAGCAATGAAGACCCAATGCAACCAAATAAATAAATAAAAATAAAATTAAAAAAAATGTTATTTAATATTAGAAGCCTTTTTTCTCCAAATCAAGTTTTCTGTGCAATTTGAATATGTGAAACAGACACACCTATCTCAACCCAAAGCATGTCCCTCTGGCAGCCTCTAGTGCAACCAAGGGCTCCAAGGAACGCACTTTGAAAACCACCCATCTAGTCCTGCTCTAAGGAGGTACGATCTGCCCCAGATTTTGAAGCTACAGGGTAAGAACTGAACTGCAAAAATAAATGCTTTCTGCTTGACGTGACCCTTTTCAAAGTGACGGGAGTGAATATAGAGGTTAGCATTTCTGAAGATGCCAAGTATGAGTTTGGAAAGGGCTTGGCATCAGGTGTGCTGAGCTACTCGACAGCAAGTCCCTTTCCCACTAGAGGGTCAGTTTTCGCTTAGAAAAAAGAAGAATCTGGACTGGAATCAGGTCTTCTCAACACTTTTTCCCACCTTGAAGCACAGTTTTGGTGCACAGAGCATGTTCCTCCATCCTATCTTTCATTATAGGGTTTGCAGAAGAGGAGGGTGGGAGGAATGGTACCCACGATCAAGCAACATCTCAAGGCAGGTGGGCAGGCGAGGTCTGCAAAAGACCCCCTTACTCTGATGGGCTCCCACCGTGGACCTATCCGCTCCCTCCTACCCACTCCATTCTCCAATTGAGAGACACGATCCTACAGGCTTTTACAGTTCATTATGCTGTCATATTTCCTGCTGCCAAGTGCTTCTCAACTTCCACATATAATACTCGAAGCCCCTTGATTTAAAGGGAGTCTTAATTTGTGCTTTGAGGGTATTCATCTCAGGGGCAGTGAGTTAGTATTATTATATTCAGTCCAGAATTTTCCTATTTAGAAAACTTTTCTTCTTAAAACATCTACCTACGGACCCTGTAACCAAATTAATTTGAAGGGTCTCCTCCCTTTCTTTACTCTAGGACTGCTACACTCTTATTT